>NC_142887.1:32514166-32822500 GCF_051225735.1 Oryctolagus cuniculus
CCGCAGAAGCGGGACTCGCTCCTCTAGGGCTGTGCACCCCCTCGGGGGCCGCCGCCCAGGGGCGCCATGGAGACCTCGGCCCTGAAGCCTGAGGAGACAGGTACAGCCTCTGTCAGCCCGTGGGTCTGCAGGTTTGCATTTGAGAGCCGGACGGCTTCCCAGACAAGGCCCCTGCTTTTTCATCGTGTGCAATCGTCTGCTCCACTTTCCCAAGCATGCGCGTGGGAGGGAGGGCACGGCAGTGACCAGAGAGAACAAACGCTGGTGTTGGTCAGACTGTGTCATACGTGGGAGCGCTGGCTGGCTCCCGCCTCCTCCCTGGTTCCTGATGTACCAGAATGGGGTGCACATCAGCACAACAGCCCTCCCTTGACTCCTTTTTTTTTTTTTTTTTTTCTTCCCCAGCTCTGTGCTCTCAGAACCCTGCCCTTTCCCTCAAAGAGAATCCAGAGGCTGAATTGGGTTGGGGTCTCCTGGAAGCCAGGTCTGAGGTGAGTGGCTGTCCTGTCTTCCTTCTTTACGACACAGTCCTGGATCTTCAGTCAGCCCCAGACCCTCCCCTGGGAACCAGCTGTGGGGTCTTCTGGAAGCTGAGAGCGCCAGGAGCAGCTCTGGTGGGAAAGTTCGGAGGACACTCCCACCCAGGGCGCTGGAGGTGAGCCCTTGTGACCCTCACTTCCGGCCGAGCCAGCACAGGCTCTGGGTCAGCTGCCAGGAGCTACTTGGGCATGTGTGTCACACCTAAAGCATCAGCGTGGCAGATCTCTCAGTATCTCGTCCCCCGTCTCCTGAGCACCCTTGGCCTTTGGCCTTCTCTCCCGGCAGTCTCATTTACTCCTGCCTAGTTCAGGTGGTCTGGTCTCCCGGGACATTGCCAGGGTCTGTGCTGGCTTCTCTTCCGGTTCCGTGCCCACACCACATTGGATTCCCACAGCCCTTGGGCGCTGGGATCCTTTTCCTGGAGAATGAAGACACAGTGGACATGAGCTTCTCCTAGTGGGTTGGAGATACCCCAAGGAGGGCCTGATTCGGGCACAGACCCTGGACTCCTCTTGCTCTCTCTCTCTCTCTCTCTCACACACACACACACACACACACACACACACACACACACTGGAGCCACGTAACCTCTCACACCCTCCAGCCAGCATCGTATTCCAATGGGCCTGGAGCTTTGATGCCACCTGATTGCTCTTTGCATCGGCCAACGGCGCCACCATCATCCTGTCTGCCTCACTTACACACGTGCTCTCGGCAAGTGGTCCCATCTCCACCTTCTCATGTCGCTGACAAACACTGGTTTCTTGTTTTTTTGTTTTGTTTTCGTTTTTTTTTTTTTTTTTTTTTTTTTTTTTTTTTTTTGACAGGCAGAGTGGACAGTGAGAGAGAGAGACAGAGAGAGAAAGGTCTTCCTTTGCCGTTGGTTCACCCTCCAATGGCCGCCGCTGCAGCCGGCGCACCGCGCTGATCCGATGGCAGGAGCCAGGATCCAGGTGCTTTTCCTGGTCTCCCATGGGGTGCAGGGCCCAAGCACCTGGGCCATCCTCCACTGCACTCCCTGGCCATAGCAGAGAGCTGGCCTGGAAGAGGGGCAACCGGGACAGAATCCGGCGCCCCAACCGGGACTAGAACCCGGTGTGCCGGCGCCGCTAGGTGGAGGATTAGCCTATTGAGCCACGGCGCCGGCTTGTTTTGTTTTCTCTTTTTTTTGGGGGGGGGGTGGGGAACTGGCTTATCGAACTACAATTTATATGCAACATAAATTCTCCAGTCTTTACACGATTTGGTGAGTTTTGACAAACGCACACAGTTGTGTAAGCAGCGCCATAACCATGATTGATAGAACATTGCCCTTCCCTGGAAAGTTCCCTCACGTGCCCCTCAGTCTTCTCCCCGTGCCCCTTGGTAGCCGCTACCGTTTTGCCTTGTTAAGACTTTCATGCGGATTTCAGCACGCTCAGGCTTTCATTTCTGACTTGAGTTCGCACCATGCTTCGAGTTCATCCGTGTTGCTGCGTGGCTCAGTAGGTTGCTCCACCTTTGTAACGCTCAGGTTTATTTGGATCTGTTCGCAGAGGCTGCCATAACAAAGTCCCATAGACAACGGAAATGCATTTTCCCATGGTCCCGGAGGTACAAGTCTGGGACGAAGGTGTCAGCAGAGTTGGTTTCTTGGAGGCCACCCTTCTTGGCTTGTAAACGGCTGTCTTTGCTCTGTGTCTTCACATAGTCTTTTTTTCACACGGCTCTGTGCCTGAATCTCCTCATGAGGACACCAGTGATATTGGCACAGGGCCCACCCTAATGCGTTTATTCTAATCTAATTACCTGCTTAAAGAGCCTGTGTCCAAAAACAGTCCAGTACTCGGGGCTCAGGACTTGCACATGTACATTGGGGGCGCTACACAATTCAGTCCATAACACCATCATGAAACTACTCTACAGTTAGTTTATCCTTGCACCAGCCAGTTGACATGTAGGTTGATTATATTGGTCGGTTTTTCGTTACTACACGTAAGAACCTTTATAAAGATTTGTTCGGCCTCGTGGTTCTAGAGGGTCATAGTCCGAGATCAGGCGGGCCCCACGGGTTCAGCTGATGGCCTTGGAGTCAGTCCCAAGGTGATGCAGATCATCGAAGAGTCAGAGTGCACAGCTGTCTGTGCCTGTGTCTCATGAGACTGCCCTACCGACTGACCCAACCCAATCACCTCCCAAAGGGCCCAGCTCTCAACTCCAGAACTGGAGCAAGTCTCACCCCCCTAGTGCCATTGACTTTCAACATGGGGGTTCAAACGTCCGTGTGCTCAGGAGTCCTGCTCTAAATGTTTGAGCACACTCAACCCGTGTTTTCCGTTCTCATCAGAAAACACTTAGGAGTAGAATTACTGAGTCATAACAGTTAGTATTTGTCAATTTTATTGATCTTTTCAAAGAATCATCTTTTGGCTTATTTGATTTTTTTTTTCGTTGCTTCTCGGCCTGCTGTTTCATTGATGTCTGGTCCTTGTTATTGTCTTCATTTATATTCTCTGGTTTCTTCAGGTTGAAACTCAGATATTGACACTGTTTTTCTTCTTTCACGTAGCATTCCGTGCTGTACATTCCTAAGTCCTGCGTTAGCTACATCCCACACATTTCATTATGTTGGAGCAGGGCGAGTGGGAGGTGTGAGGAAGGAGTAGAGGCTGGTCAGGCGAGAACACCTAGTGGCTTCTCCCTGCGGGCCCCCTGGGACCCAGAACTTGCCGATAACGTAATGGTTTTGAGTCTGGGTTTGAATCCTGTGGCCACAGTCAGCTTACAGTAGAGCTGCTGGGTTCTTTGTACTATTCTTTCATGTTTTCTAAGTTTGCAATTCTTGATCCCGCCCAGGACCTGTCACAGCAGCCGTAGGCAGGCCCTGGACAGGTGCCAGGGTACCTCAGCATCCATTCAGCCTAACTCTGCCAGCGCACAAAGCTGGGCCAGGGAGTGGGAGACGTGCCACTTCTCTGCACCCCACGCCTCCTGGGCCCGCAGTCCCATCCTGCTCAGTGTCGGCCATACAGCCTTCCTCCCTTGGGAGAAGTGCAGCTGAAGTGAACTCCCTTGGAACTGTGGCCACGGAACCACTCCTGACCTGAGCGAGTGAGCAGCTGTGTCATTTCAGGAATCGGTGACCTTCAAGGACGTGGCCGTGGACTTCACCCAGGAGGAGTGGAGTCAGTTGGATTCCCCTCAGCGAGCCCTGTACCGGGACGTGATGCTGGAGAACTACCAGAACCTTCTCGCCCTTGGTAAGATGCTCCCCCTAGGGCTGAGTGTCTGCTCTCGGCTTGCTCCCACCACCCTCTCAGCGTCAGCCCTGGTGCCAGACACAGCAGTGACTCTCCACCTTGGGCTTGCGCCTTGGCCGCTCCGGCAGCCCCCACAGCGCCATCTCGCTGGGAGCTGTGACTGGGGAACATAGGAGGACTGTTGGTCGGGAGGCAGATGGGGCTGAGAGGACTTGGGGCTCAGCCCACACAGAGATGTCCTCAGGTAATGAAGGCAGGGTGTCCCTGGGGTTTCAGAGTGTGTACTGTGATTAGGAGTCCACATCCGAGACACCCGGAGGGCTTCCTGTGTCCTGTCCGTAGTGCCCACTTCACAGTGTCTTGTCCCCATCCACAGGGCTGGTCCTGTGTGGGCAGCTCCTAGCCCTGCTGCTTTCTCCCCCTTGGTCAGGGCCCCCAGTCTGCAAGCCAGATGTGATCTCTCATCTGGAACGAGGCGAGGAGCCATGGCGTGTGCAGAGGGAAGTGCCTGGAGGAGCTTGTCCAGGTGAGCAGTGACCCAGGTGAAAGGGTGCCTGGCACCCCCTCCTTGCTTCCTCTGTGGGTGTCCAGGTTGTGGCTTCCACTTTCTGTCCATAGTCCCACTGCCCTGCCTCGCTCCCTCCCTCACGTACTGAACACTGTTTGTGTGCCAGCACCTGGTCTGGGAATACAGCAGTGACTAAGACCACCAAAAGGCCCGCCTTCTGCTGGGCAGAGGCAGGATATGTGAGGAACTGGGGCCAGGGCTTCTCTAACCAAGAAGAGGAGGCGGGAGAAGTGGGACAGGCCACACTGCTCAGGGTCAAAGTCAGGGTCAGTGAAGGCCACTTGGCAGAAACACTGGCTCTCCTAGAGTGAAGGGGGGGTGGTTATGGACGAGTCCTGAGCAGGGGTGAACATGGCCTATTTGTCTTCTTTGCTTGAGTTGGCTCTAACTAATGAATTTCAGTTCATTTAGTGGACGCTGGATGCTACGTGTGGGTGGTATCTGGAGAACTTGAGAAGCACCCATTCGGGGTGGGCGCTGTAGCGCAGCAGGTTAAGCCACCACTCAGGACGCCCACATCAGGGTGCTTGGCTCAAGTCCTGGCCACGCCACTTCCAGTGCAGCCTGCTGCTCATGCACCTGGGAGGCCGCGGATGGCGACTCAAGTACCTGAGTCCCTCTCACCCACTGGCTTCGGGCTTTGCAGCCATTTGGGGGGTGAATCAACAGATGGAAGATCTCTTTGTCTCTCTGTCTCCCCCACTCTCATTCAGCCTTTCAAATAAAAAAATAAATCCTTCAAAAGTAATGAGAAACACATTTCTACTTTTTTTAATAAGTCACAGAGAGAGAGAGAGACCGACCTTCCTGTGCTGGTTCAACTCCCCAAAATGCCCTCAATCAGCCATGGCTGGGCCACGCCAAAGCCAGGAGCCAGGAACTCCCCCCGCATGGATGGCACAGACCCAGCAACAGTGAGCCATCACCTCCTGCCTTCCAGAGCCAGGACATGAACCCGTGCGTTCTGATTGGGATGTAGGTATCCCGAGAGGCGGCTCAGCCACTAAGGCGAACACCTGCCCCAGAAACACACCTTTGTGTGGGAAAGGCAGGCCAGCGAGCAGGTGAACGTAGAGCCAGGATCAGTGCTGCAGGCCTGCC
The DNA here is from genome assembly GCF_051225735.1 of Oryctolagus cuniculus. Taxonomy (NCBI): domain Eukaryota; kingdom Metazoa; phylum Chordata; class Mammalia; order Lagomorpha; family Leporidae; genus Oryctolagus; species Oryctolagus cuniculus. The sequence goes on from NC_142887.1 coordinate 32,519,615, forward strand.
GTGCTGGGCGGGCGGGGAAGAGGCAGACCCCTCCTTCCCCTTCCTCTGCTCCCTTCCCTCCCTCTTCCGCATCCCCGGCCCAGGAACCTGCAGTGGCGGCCACAGCCGCAACTTCCTGCGCTAGCTCCCACTGCCCCCTCCATCCTCTTCCCCACAACTACCCTTTTTCAAATAACATTTTGTGTTTGACTAATACATGTTTATATTTAAAAAAAAAAAAAAAAACTGGGATAACACAGGAAGTCTCAAGATCACCCTTAATCTCCCCACCCAAGAGGCAGGGAGACTCAAATCTGAATTCCAGAGCCCCGCTCACAGAGAATTCCACGTTCCGTTCCCTACAGAAGGGGCGCCTCGGCCTGAGGTGGAGGAGGCAGAACCCCCTCAGCGGCGGGCTGCTTGCCAAGGAGAGGCGTTCCAGGAGCCGATCATGCAGCCAGCGAGGCCCAGCCTCCACGGTGCCAGTCCGGGGGAGACATGGGCCTGGGCAGACCCAGCAGATGCTGTGTGGGGAAGCAAGGCTGTGTTATGGAAGCACACACCTACCGCCGGTGAGGACGTCTCCCCCGAGGAGCACCGTCGGGGCCAGGACACGTCGAAGGAGGGCTCCCCCCTCGGGTGCACCGTCCCCGCCGAGCCGAGCAACCCCACACAGGGACGGTGTCCTGACACACACCTCAGGGATGTCGCATCCGCTGAGGGCGTCACCAAGGCCCCCGGGAGAACGCACGCAGGGGAAGGCTCGCGGAAGTCAAGTGAGCAGGGCCAATCCCCACAGGCGTGCAGGCAGCGCGGCTTCCTGGTGTGCGGCGAGTGCGGGAAGGCGTTCCCCCAGAGCGCGTCGCTCACGCTGCACCGGCGCTGGCACAGCCGGGAGAAGGCGTACAAGTGCCGCGAGTGCGGCAAGGCCTTCCCCTGGAGCACCAACCTCGTGGAGCACCAGCGGATCCACAGCGGCAAGAAGCCCTTTGTCTGCAGGGAGTGCGGCAAGGCCTTCAGCTGCCACTCGTCGCTCAACGTGCACCAGCGGGTGCACACGGGCGAGCGGCCCTACAAGTGCAGTGCCTGCGAGAAGGCCTTCAGCTGCAGCTCCCTGCTCAGCATGCACCTGCGCGTGCACACCGGCGAGAAGCCCTACAAGTGCGGCGAGTGCGGCAAGGCCTTCAACCAGCGCACGCACCTGACCCGGCACCACCGGATCCACACCGGCGAGAAGCCCTACAAGTGCGACCAGTGCGGCAAGGCCTTCACCTGCCACTCCTCCCTCACCGTGCACGAGAAGATCCACAGCGGAGACAAGCCGTTCAAGTGCAGCGAGTGCGAGAAGGCCTTCAACCACCGGTCCCGCCTCACCCTCCACCAGCGGATCCACACGGGCGAGAAGCCATTCAAGTGCACAGACTGCGGGAAGGGCTTCAGCTGCCACTCGTACCTGCTCGTGCACCAGCGGGTCCACAGCGGCGAGAGGCCGTTCAAGTGCAACGAGTGCGGCAAGGCCTTCAGCTCCCACTCGTACCTCATCGTGCACCAGCGGGTCCACACCGGCGAGAAGCCCTTCGACTGCAGCCAGTGCTGGAAGGCCTTCAGCTGCCACTCGTCGCTCATCGTGCACCAGCGGGTCCATACCGGCGAGAAGCCCTACAAGTGTCGCGAGTGCGGCAAGGCCTTCAGCCAGAACCACTGTCTCATGAAGCACCAGAAGGTTCATTCCGGAGAGAAGTCTTTGAAGCGCAACGACTGTGGGCAGATGTTCAGCTGGAGCGCACGCCTCCTGGAGCACCGGAAACTGCACAGCGAGGAGAAGCCCTTTGCCCTCCAGCTCAACAAACACCTGCTGGGCACGTACTACGTGCCCGGCGGTCTGCTGGGGGCTGGGGACACGGAGGTGAGGGCCGTGGACCCAGTGAACGCCATGGATGTGGCAGAGCTCCTGTGTGCGGCCCCGCCCCCGCCCAGCAGGAATTGCCCCCTGGGGAGCAAGCCCAGACACTGACAGGAGGTCTGGGGAGCCACTTCCTGGGCTGCCCAGGAGACGGCACAGTCACTCCTCATGGGCTCCTGGATCCAGGCTGCTCCTCCTTCCAGCCCATGCAAGCCTGGCCCAAAGCTCAGAGCACTTCCACCCACTGGGAAGGGGTGAGAGTGGAGAGCCTTTTGAGGATGTCCATTGTCTGTTCCCCGGATGAGCGTGGAGGTCACCGACCGGGGAAGGGAAGTGGTTCCCGCAGATAAAAAGGGCCTTTGTGTCCTCAGACGGGCTCCTGGAGTGCCTTCCCTCTGTAACCCGCTGTGCGACAACAGAAATAAAACACCAGAGTTGCAAGCAGTATTGCCTCCAAGTGAGCGCTCTTACTTCCTGGACTGGCTTCCTGCAGCAGACACGTCTGTCAGAGACTGCAGCAGTCACGGCAAAGCACCAAGGTAGCCACATCCTTACACCTTGCCATGCAGTCCCTGGTGGGGAATTGGGAGCACCCTAGCAGGTACCCAGTACATACAGGGAAGATGGGCATAGCATCAAAGCAGATGTTTCTAGAAGCTTGCCTTCGCTGACCAGTGCTGGCGAGGCTGCCCTGTAAGGATCTCTCTTTACCATTTAGCTTGTGTCCAAGAGGAGGCCCCTCCATACTGCCCACTGGGAAGGGAAGCCATAGCCCCACAGAGGTGATGCAGGTATCCCATATTGGAGCGCCAGTTCGAGTCCCAGCTGCTCCACTTCTGGTCCACCTCCCTGCTAATGTGCCGGGAAAGGCAGCAGAAGATGGCCCAAGTTCTTGGGCCCCTGCCACCCATGTGGGAGGCCCAGTTGGGGTTCCCTGACTCCTGGCTCCTGGCTTCGGCCTGGGCTAGCCCCAGGTGTTGCAGCCATTTGGGGGAGTGAACCAGCAGATGAAAGATATCCCCCTCCTCTCAAATAAATAAATCTTAAAAAAGGAAAGAGTGACAGGCGAGCCCCTGGAGTTGGCCTTTCAGAACATCCCAGGAACGCCTGTCCCACGGCCTCCTCAAACAAGCTGCCAGCAAGGAGCCTGAGCCCTGTCTTTGGACTTACAGTGCATGAAGCTGAGCATTTCAAGCAGAAGAGGCCCTCCCGCTGCCCCTGTCCACTGCCTGCAGTGCCCCAGCCTTTGCAGACGCCTAGGGAGGCAGATTCTGTAGGGAACTCTGCCTTCCCATCGTCTCCCTCGTCACAATAAAGCTCCTCGGAGCGACTTGGGCTGGAGGCGATTTGGCGACAGTGGGAACACGTGGAGCCCCTGTGTCCGTCAGCCATACTGTGATACTGAAGGGGCGTGTCTGTCCTGACGGGCTCTGAGCCCCTGTGGACACGGTGGTGCTAGGAGGAAGTGGTGCCCTAACATGGACAATATATGAATCTGGGACTCCCAGCAGGACACCCCAGTCCCTCCACACACACAAACACCCCGACTCTTGTAGTGCAGAGAGAGACAAAAGCAGACATCTGGTGATGTGACTCAGCCAGAATTGCAAGGTGCACTAAAACAAGTGAGTCTAGACCATGAGAAAAAAAAAAAGAGTGGCTCTGATTTCATTCAAACACTGCCAACGTGCACGAATTGTGACCCTCATGTCTCTAACGGATGGGATTAATCATCTGTGAGAGCCACCAGGACTACGGGGGGACGGACAGGCACTGTTCACCCACCCTGGCGTTCACAGCCACAACCTCCGGCCTTGCCCTTGCTGCATTGGGGGCTTGTGGCTTGGAAAATGGCCCGCCCTACTGCTGTAGACAGTCATGCCGGGGCCTCCCTGAATGGATAGTTTTGTTTTGCTTTGTTTTGTTTTGTTTTATTGAAAGGCAGAGAGACAGGGATCTTCCATCCTGGCCTTGGCCAAGCAGGAGCCAGGAACTCCATCGAGGTCTCCCACATGGGCAGCAGGGACCCAAGTAGTTGAGCCATCATCTGCTGCCTCCCAGAGTGCACATGAGTAAGAAACTGGATCAGACAGGTGGAGCGCTAACCCAGGCACTCATGGGATGCTGGTGTCCCGAGTGGCGGCTTAAGCTGCTGGGTCGCAACACTCACATCTGGCATGGTTCAGTGAGTAGATGACTCTGCTGAGCATAACAAGGACTGAAAGTCCTAATCGGCCTTAATTGGCCCTGTGCATGCACTTTGCTATTTGTGAGTGTGTAAATCTTTATGTGTGAAAATATGTAGGGGCTGGCGCTGTGGCGCAGTGAGTTAGCTGCTGCCTACAGTATCAGCATCCATATGAACACCAGTTCGAATCCCGGCTGCTCCACTTCCGATCCAGCTCCCTGCTAACATTCCCGGGAAAGCAGCAGAGGATGGCCCAGGTGCTTGGGCCCCTGCCACCCACGTGGGAGACCCGAAGGAAGCTCCTAGCTTTGACCTGGCCCAGCCCTAGCCATTGTGGCTATGTGGAGAATGAAAGATCTCTCTCTCTCTCTCTCTCTCTCTCTCTCTCTTTCTCTCTCTCTCTCTCTCATCTCTCTCTCTCTCTCATCTCTCCCTTTCTCTGTAACTCTGCCTTTCAAATAAAATAAATCTTTTCAGAAAATGCAAGCCAGCCTGCCAACTCCCACTCTGAATCCATGGCTTAGAGTTTGAGGTACAGATGGAAAAGTCAGAAGCATAAGGAAGGAAAGAGGGAACAACCCCAGATGCCCTCCGGAGAAAGGGTTCTTGACACAAGAGGCCTGTAGCATTTCTCGGAGGAGAGACCACAAATCCCAAGGCTGCATAGCATCCTTTGTCAAGTGACTATGCTTCTTTTTTTTTTTTTTTTTTACAGGCAGAGTGGACAGAGAGAGAGAGAGAGAAAGGTCTTCCTTTGCCGTTGGTTCACCCTCCAATGGCCACCGCAGCCAGTGTGCTGCGGCCGGCGCACCGCGCTGATCCGAAGGCAGGAGCCAGGTGTTTCTCCTGGTCTCCCATGTGGGTGCAGGGCCCAAGCACTTGGGCCATCCTCCACTGCACTCCCGGGCCACAGCAGAGAGCTGGCCTGGAAGAGGGGCAACAGGGACAGAATCCGGCGCCCTGTCCGGGACTAGAACCCGGTGTGCGGCGCCGCAAGGCAGAGGATTAGCCTAGTGAGCCGCAGCACCGGCCATGACTATGCTTTTATTTGAGAGCTCCTGTTAACTGATTGACTTCCTAAATGGCCACAGTGGTCAGGATGGGGCCAGGACCAAAGCTGGGGGCTGGGGGCTGGGAACTCAGTCCCGGTTTCTGACGGACGTGGCAGGGACCTGATCACTTGAGCTATTGTCTGCCGCCACCCAGGGTGTGCATTAGCAGGAAGATGGAATCAGAAGTGGAGCTGGGGATGCCAGTGCTTGTGCTAAAGCGGGTAAAGTCACCGCCTGTAGCAACAGCATCCCATATGGACGCCAGTTCAAGTCCCGGCTGCTCCACTTCCAACCCAGCTCTCTGCTATGGCCTGGGAAAGCAGTAGAAGATGGCCCAAGTCCTTGGGTCCCTGCACCCACGTGGGAGACCCAGAGGAAGCTCCTGGCTCCTGGATTCGCATCGGCGCAGCTCAGGCTGTTGTGGTCACTTGGGGAGTAAATCAGCAGATGGAAGACCTCTCCCTCCCTCTCTCTCTCTCTCTCTCTCTCTCTCTCTGCCTCTGCCTCTTTGTAACTCAGCCTTTCAAATAAATAAATAAATCTTTAGAAATAAATAAAGTAAAAAGAGAAGTGGAGCTGAGACTCAGACCCAGGCACTCTTATATGTATGGGATGTTGGCTTCCCCAGTGGGTGCTTAACCACTAGGCCAAAATACCAGCCCCTTACCTTTTTTTAAGATTCATTTATTTGAAAGGGAGAGTAAAAGTGAGAGGGAGAAATAGACAAAGAAAGAGATCTTCCACCCACTAGTTCACTCCCCACATGGCCGCAGTGGTCAGGGCTGGGCCAAGCTAAATCCAGAGGCCTGGAACTCCATCGAGGTCTCCCGTGTAGGTAGCAGGGGCCCAAAACTCCCACCACCTCCCACTGCTGTCCAAGGCACATTAGCAGGAAGCTGGATTTGAAGTGGAACAGCTGGGACTTGAACCAGCACTCGTGGGATGCCGGCGCTCCGGGCTGCAGCTTAACCCACTGCCCCGTTAAGCGCTCTGGGCACCTCATGACGCGGAATCGCACGGCATTTTTGTGTGTGGCTTTATCCACTGAGGGCAGCGCCGCCAGGGCATGTCCACACCGCAGCCTGGGTGAGAACACCCGTCCCTGTTTCTGGCTGATCGCATTTCCCTCTGAGGGGACACAGCAGGAGACCAAGTCCACGTCCACACAGAGCTTAGTGGAGGCGGGACAGTAGCCCCGTGTGAGGCTCAGGGCCCTGACCTCAGTCACATTCTCAGACATCAGGGTGGGCGCGCGCTGTGAACAGTTACGACACCCCTTGGGAGCCCGCATTCCATATTGGAGGTGCCTGGGTGCGAGCCGCAGCTCCCAATGGACACAGGGAGGCAGTGGTGGTGCCTCAAGTACTTGGGTCTCTTCCATCCACTTGGGAGACCTGGATTGAACGCCAGCCTCTTCAGGACGTTGCCACTGCCAACCACTAGATGGCACCATGACTCCACGTGCTCTGTGCCTGGAGCGGTAATTGACAGAAACCACTGGCTGCCCTCATCCCAAGGGAGTCAGTCGCAGCACAGGGGAGGGAGGCAGCCGTGTATGTGGAACGAAGTTGTTGAGTCTCTGGGATGAAGACCCCATGCCTCGCCTCTCAGAATGCATGGCAGACCCCTAATAAAAAGCCGCCAGGGGCCGGTGCTGTGGCACAGTGGGTGAAGCCGCCAGCTGCAGTGCTGGCATCCCATATGGGTGCCGGTTCGAGTCCTGGCTGCTCCACTTCTGATCCAGCTGATTGCTATGTCCAGGGGAAGCAGTAGAAGATGGGCCAAGTTCTTGGGCCCCTGCACCCATGTGGGAGACCCAGAAGAAGCTCCTGGCTCCTGGCTTCAGATCAGCTCAGCTCTGGCCGTTGCAGCCAACTGGGGAGTGAACCAACAAATGGAAGACCTCTCTCTCTCTCTGCCTCTGCCTCTCTGTAACTCTGCAGTTAAAATAAATCAATCTTTAAAAAAATAAATAAAAAATAAAAAGCCACCAGAAAACCTCTTGCAAGCATGCAGGCAGCAGGTGCCCCTGGGAGGTGCTGTAGGCCCCACACGAGCCCCACCCCCCACCTTGGGTGCCCATGGGATCCAGCTGCAGCATGCGTTTCCACTACTCCACAAACAATGGATGTCTCAAGGTCCCAAAGTTGTTGCAAACCCTGGGACCTCACCCTGACCAGCCTTGTGACACCAACAGGAGAGTGACCTCAATAGCCGGACCTCACTCAAAGATGGATGACCCCTGATCACTCTCTGCCCACCAAAGAGGCTCAGCAGGCAGACCCACCTCCGATCATACCCCAGACTTTCCCGGCTCCCTCCACGTGTCCCCCTCCTCTGAGTCACCGGCTGTCCCCAGATTCATTCATTCTTTTTTTTTTTTTTTTTTTTTTTTTGACAGGCAGAGTGGACAGTGAGAGAGAGAGACAGAGAGAAAGGTCTTCCTTTGCCGTTGGTTCACCCTCCAATGGCCGCCGCGGCCGGCGCACCGCGCTGATCCGATGGCAGGAGCCAGGAGCCAGGTGCTTTTCCTGGTCTCCCATGGGGTGCAGGGCCCAAGCACCTGGGCCATCCTCCACTGCACTCCCTGGCCACAGCAGAGGGCTGGCCTGGAAGAGGGGCAACCGGGACAGAATCCGGCGCCCCGACCGGGACTAGAACCCGGTGTGCCGGCGCCGCTAGGCGGAGGATTAGCCTACTGAGCCGCGGCGCCGGCTTCATTCATTCTTTTGACTCCGTTCCTGCCCAGGTTTCTGGGTTTATATCCCCAGTCCGGAGACACCAATCATTTGCATGTGAGCCACACTGGAGGAACAGGTCCTGTATATATATATATATATATATATATATATATATATATATATATTTGACAGGCAGAGTGGACAGGGAGAGAGAGAGACAGAGAGAAAGGTCTTCCTTACCCTCCAATGGCCGCCGTGGCTGGCGCGCCGCGCTGATCCGATGGCAGGAGCCAGGTGCTTCTCCTGGTCTCCCATGGGGTGCAGGGCCCAAGCACTTGGGCCATCCTCCACTGCGCTCCCGGGCCATAGCAGAGAGCTGGCCTGGAAGAGGGGCAACCGGGACAGAATCCGGCGCCCCGACCGGGACTAGAACCCGGTGTGCCGGCGCCGCTAGGCGGAGGATTAGCCTAGTGAGCTGCGGCACCGGCCTAGTCCTGTATATTCTTTTCTGTCTGTCTGTCTTTAAGGAGCAGAGGAAGAGAGAGAGGACTCTCCGTCTGCTGGTCCACCCCCTCGAATGCCCACAACTGGGGCTGGGCCACAGCTGAAGCTGGGAGCTGGGAATTCCATCCGGGTCTCTCACATGGGTGGCAGGGGCCACAGTGCTTGCTCCATCACCTCTGCCTCCCAGGGTCTGCATTAACAGGAATCTGGAATGGAAAGCAGAGAGGGGACTCAAAGCCAGGGACTCAGATATGAGATGTGGGAGTCCCCAGCAGTGTCTTAACCTCTGGGCCGCATGCCCTGCCCCGAGGCCACCTTTCAATGCATGCTTACTTACTGCTGTGTCTTTCACTCACCTGGACATGCTCCAGCCAATCCATCAGACCCAAGCAAAGCCTCCCTGGTGGCACAGCTCTGTCCATCCGTTCTGCTGGCCACATCTCCAAACCATCTTCCCAGCGGGGACACATTCTTAATTTATATAAGCCCAAAATAGAGAGACAAACCAAAAAAAAAAACACAAACTCCAGGCTCTGTCGTCTGTCCCCCGGCAGAGAGAAGACCTCTATAAACCACCACTGTGTTTACAGAGATCACGGAATGGTCAGACCATGAAGCCAAACATTCCAGCCCCCAGAAATCAAACAGAAAGCATCTCAAGTCAAAGCCTGGCCGTGCTAGCACAGGACAGAGCATCTGGAGCACGCCACCAGGACCCCCAAGTTGCCAGTGAGGAGCAGTGCAGAGAGGGCACCGAGTGGAGATGGGAAGGCAAGCCCCACCCAGCCACAGCAGGAGGAACCAGTGTGTGGGCCCTGCCACCCACGTGGGAGACCCGATTGCAGTTCCTGGCTCCTGGCTTCAGCCTGGCCAAACATTGTGGGTGTCGCCACAGTTTGAAGGAGTGAACCAGCAGATGGAAACTCCCTCTCAGATTTCTCTCGATAAGCCTTTCTTCTTCTCCTTCTCCTTCTCCTTCTCCTTCTCCTTCTCCTTCTCCTTCTCCTTCTCCTTCTCCTTCTCCTTCTCCTTCTCCTTCTCCTTCTTCTTGATTGCATTTATTTGACAGGTAGAGTTACAGCCAGTGAGAGGGAGAGGCAGAGAGAGAGGTCTTCCTTCCGCTGGTTCACTCCCCAGATGGCCACAACAGCCAGAGCTGTGCCGATCCGAAGCCAGGAACCAGGAGCTTCCTCCGGGTCTCCCACACAGGTGCAAGGGCCCAAGGACTTGGGCCATCTTCTACTGCTTTCCCAGGCCACAGCAGAGAGCTGGATGGGAAGAGAGGCAGCTGGGCCTAGAACCAGCACCACAGGTGGAGGATTAACCTGTGCCATGGTGCCAGCCCCATCTCACTAAGCCTTTCAAATAAATAAAATAAGTATTTAAAATTAAAAAATAATCATAGAAAATGAGTGTGATGAAGAAACTGTAAAGACGGACCTCAAGATTCTTTCCACCCAAATAAAATTATATTTTTATTTATTTGAAAGTGACAAAGAGCTCCTGGCCCCTGGTTCACTCCCCCGCTTGCTGCCCTGGCAAGGGGGCTGGGCCGGGCCGAGAGCTGGGAGCTTACTATCCCAGGTCCTGCATGAGGGACCCTGCCCCCAGGGGCTGCCTTAGAGGCAGCTGGAGGCAGGACCCAAACCAGGCGCTCTGACACGGGGTTCGGTGGGCACGTTAGCCTGTAAACCAAACACCCGCCCCTCCTGTGCACTTTTCTGAGATACCGGCACGTGTGTGGTTTTGTCCTGTGATGTCCCTGTGTGTCTGCCCCAGGGTTTCCGTGGTGATGGAGAGGAGGAGGGAGGGTTGAGGGGTGTCAGTGTCTGTGTCAGTGTTCAGTGGAGCCTGTGTCCCACATTGTGGACACGCCCCTGTGGTTGCAGGTGGGCTATCTCGTGGTGTCTGTGTGTGTGTGTGTGCTCCTGTGAGTGTGTCAGAGTGCAAGGTGCACGTCTGTCCCTGTCCATGTCAGGTGGCATGTGAGCTGCCACGTGTGTCCGTCCCTGGCAGAGGGTGTGTGTCTGTAGAATGAGTGTTTATCTCTGTGTCGGTGTGTGTCTGTGTGCGTGTGTGCTGTTGGGAATGTGTCCACCTTGGAGTTTCACTGTGTGGGGTGGGGCGGGTATGTGCTTTCTAAGATAGGAGGCACTTCAGAAAGTTCGTGGAAGGGCCAGATTTGTGGCACAGCAGGTTAAGCCTCTGCCTGCAGCACCAGCATCCCGTGTGGGCGACCGTCAGATCCAGCTCCCTGCTAATGCACCTGGGAAAGCAGTGGAAGATGGTTCAGTCCTTGGGCCCCTGCACCCACGTGGGAGACCCGGAAGAAGCCCCTGGCTCCTGGCTTCAGCCTGGCACAGCCCCAGCCATTGTGGCCATCTGAGGAGTGAACCAGTGAATGGAAGACCTTTCTCTCTGTCTCTCCTTCTCTGTAGCTCGGCCTCTCAAATAAATAAATTATTTTTTAAAAAATCTTTAAAAAGAAGAGAAAGTTTGTAGGAAGTGGAATTAAGAGAAGTTTGTTTGGTGCCGAGAGACTTGAAAATGGGGCATCGTTGTTACGTTTTACCGTGAGGTTTTGAAGACTGCTGTACCTTTGCGGGGCTTTGTGTGCCGCAGGGCTGCGGCTGCCATGGTTCTTCTGGCCCCTGGAGTGTGTGTGTGTGTGTCTGTGTGTGTGTGGCACCACAGTGTGAGTCCTTCTGTGGCTGTGCGTGTCTCCCAGGGAGCCTGTCCCCCGTGCGTGTGGGCTGCTCAGCCTGTGTCTCCCAGTGCGGGCACTGGGCACTGCAGGGTCTCTGTGACTGTCGCCGACGGGGCACTGCAGTGTGTGTGGTGTGTGTGCACATGTGAGTAGCAGCCTGTGTGTGAGAACAGGCACATGTGTGTGTGCATGTGTGTAGTGTGTGTGGTATGTGTGCACTTGTGAGTGGTATGCCTGTGTGTGAGAACAGGCACATGTGTGTGTGCGTGTGTGTAGTGTGTGTGTTCACGTGTGTGTGCATGGGAGCAGGCAGCCTGGCCTCTCGGAGCCTTGTCCCTGCTGCAGACCAGGCACTTCTCCCAGTCCCCACATTCCTTTGTGCTCTGTGCTACAAAAAATATTTGCGTTTTCCACCACTCCTAATGTTTCCCCCTCAATCGCTACCAGATGTGGGTCCTGCGGTCCCCGTCCCCATGGCAACGGAGGCTCCAGCAGCTGCAGTTCCCTTTTGTGGCGCCTGCCCTGGGACTTGGCATTGCTGCAAGCCCCGAGGGGGTGGGGAGGAGCTGGTGGCGGCCAGGGCAGGAGGCTGTGGAGGGGACCCTCCTGGAGGGCTGGTGGCAGGAAAAGGGGGGTCCTGCTCTGTGAGGCACCGGTAGAGGGGCTCCTGCGAGTCAGGCCTCAGATGCCTGAGGGCTCAGAGCAGGGGGAGAGGCCCTAGAAAAGGCTGGTCACTGAGACAGCCCCGTCTCCCCACCCTGCACTGGTTCAGGCTGGGGCAGGAGAGCCTGAGCTTTGAGTAAGGGGTCAGGGAGCAACAATGCGGCACCGTCCCCCTGCCCCGGTCACCGCTGCCTCGCTCTCTCCAAGCCCAACTGGCTGACTTTGGGCCTTCACCCAGCCGCCAGCACAGCGAGGTGTCCGAATGGGTCAGTGGTTGGCCAGCCGCAGGGCCATGGCTGGGAGGGTGCCCAGCTGGCCTGAGGGGATGGAGCATGGCCCAGAGACAGGGAGCCCGCATTCCGCGTGCTGCTGGCCCGACCCTCGCTGCAGAAGTGTCTGCCACTGGGGGAAGGGAGCCCATCTCTGCTCAGGTGTCTGAGTGATGGATGGGTCGCCAAAATGGACGGGGCAGTGGACGCGCTGGAAAGTTGCCAGGGAGAGGACCCCTGAGCTGCCGGCAGTAGTCACGAGGGTGCTACAGGGCAGGGCTGGGGAGATTTGGAGGATCCTGGGAGAATCCAGCAGCTCTGGACATCTGAAGACAGCAGAGCAGGACAACGGGGAGCCAGCTGGTAGGCGGAGCCCAGGCAGGCCTGGCTGATGGCACTCGGCCCAGAGGACAGCAGGAAACCACGGACACGTGGACAGGCAAGGGTGTGTGGCTTGGGCTGCCCGGTGGAACGGCTGGATCAAAGCTGGGAGGGGGAGCGGGGAGCAGTGAGGAACTGTCCCAGGGGAAGGCGTGTGGCAGGGGCTGGCTTAGGCGCGAGGGCTCTGGGCCAGGCAGGTTCCCCTCCTGCTCCCCTCAGCCTCCCACCCGGGGCCAGGCGGGCGGGTGAGCAGCTTCCGGCTGAGGACAAGGAGCCCATTGATGCGGACAGCGGGGCTCTGTGCAGCGCCAGACCGTCCTGTGTGTGCCGAGGAGGCCCGGCTGCAGGCAGCACTCTTGGCCCCCTGGCCCACCCCCAAAACAATCCTGACCCCAAGTGTTAACAGCAGCGGCCCCAGAGGCAAGTGCCCACCCGTGGCCCCTCCCAGTTACTGGACTCCGCCCATCTGTACTGGCCCATCCTTCCTCCCAAACACCCAAGTGACCAGGCCAGGATGGGACAGGTCAAGGCAGAAGTCCCATAAACCTGACAGCCTGCTCACTGCCAAGGTGGTCCCTGGACACCCACACCTGGGATCCCAGGGGCTGCTTTGGGGGAGGGGTCTTACGAGGGGACCGGAAGTGCGTGCAGGTTCCCTGGGGGGCACCTCAGCTTGGAGCCCACAGACAGGAAGTAATAAGAGCACAAAGCGGGAGGGGAAGAAGGCACTTTATTAAGCTTTGGCCAAACCCCTGCCGGGAGGCGCCCATCCTGGGGCACCCAGGTGGGGTGAGAGCAGCCCTGCCGGGGGCCTATAAATACATCTCCTCAGGCCACTGGAGTCGCCCCTGGGGTTCCCATGGCGCATGGGGTTGGGAGGCCATCAAAACCTGCTTGACAGCTGAGGGCCCAGGGCAGGGGGCAAGGAGGGACCGCAGGGTGGGGCAGAGGTGGGATGGGCTAAGCCCAGGGGCGCTGAGCCCCCTGAGGAGCGGAGACCAGCCCTCCTCCCCAGGCTCTGGTCAACCAGATGCCCTGGAGCCTGGCCAGTGGATGTAGCCTCGGGCTACTGCCAAGGAAGGGAGCCTCCAGGCACAGGCGCCAGGCCCCTAGCCGATGAGAGGCAGCCAGGCTAGAAGTGCTTCTGGCCTGAGCCAACGAGAAAGTAACTCCAGTCAAGCCGCACTCTCGGCCAGTTAAGATGCTGGTGTCTCGGCAGAACCCTGGTGGACTTAGCCAGTGAGACGCGGGGGCTGGTGGGAGCGCTCCCTACCTAAACCAATGAGGTGGGCGTCTCCAGCCAAGCGCCACGTAGGCCTCGACCCACGGGATGGGGCCTTCCCGCCAGAGAGCGCTGGTCCAACCAGTGAGCGGCTGCTGGAGCCTGAGCCATTGAGACACAGGCTTCGGCCAGGTCTTTTGGGGCCTTGGCCAAATGGGAGGTGGCCCGCGCCCAGGCCACGCGGGAGCCGCTGGGCGCGCAGGAGGGGTGGCAAGCATCGCTAAGCCGGGGAAGCTGCGGGCGCGGCCGGGCCCAAGCCGGCTACAGGGTGGGAGCGCCCACCCTGCCCAGCTCGCCCGTAGCTTCCCGGCTCTTTTTGCGCGGCGGCTTCTGGATGGGGGTCTTCTTCCGGGGTGTCTCGGATGCCGGTGAGCCAGCCGCTGCTTTCTCGGGCGCTGGCGCCTCGGGCGCGGGGGACGCGCGGGCCGGCGAGGCGGGCGGCACGGAGCGCTTGGCCTTCTGCGGCGGCGCCGGCTTCTCCCGGGAACTCTGGGCACCCGGGAGTCCCTCGGCGCGGCCCAGGCTGCGAGTCTTGCCGCGCAGCTCGGCGGCCAGCATGGAGGCGGCCTCGGGCGCGCTGCGCGGGGGGCCGGCGGCGTCCGTGGGCTCCAAGAGGCCGGGACCACGGCCCCGCGCACGGGCCCGGGGTGGCGAGGGCGCAGCTAGGGCCGGCGCCTCCTCGGCCAGCCCTGGCGGCCGCGGCGTCAGGTCGCGGACCCGGGGGCTGCCGGGCTCCTCCGGCCGCGCCGACGTGTCGCTGGGCGTCCGTTTCCTCTTGCTGGGGCTGGGAGCAGCCTCGGGGCCCGGGGGTGGCGGCGAGGGCGCTCGGGCAGCGGCGGCCGTGCCGTGTTTGCCGTGAATCCAGGACACTTTGGGCTTGGTGGCGGGGTCGGGTGGCGGCGGCTTCCTGCGCTCGGGTGATGGCGACAGCGACAGCCCCCCAGCCTCACCCAGGGCCCGGGCCGGCCGGGCCTCGCGCCGGGCCACGCGCGCATACAACGCCCCGCCGGGCCCCTCCACACTCGACGCCGACCGCTCGCTGTCGGAGGACGCGGGCAGGGGCGCTGCCTCCTCCGCAGAGGCCGGAGAGGTCAAGGGCGCGGGGGACGGTGCCGGCGCCTCCGCAGGAGCAGCGAGGGCCTCTGGGTCCAGGCTCTCGGCCGCCGCCTCTGTCAAAGTGGAGAGGGAGGCAGTCACTGCCTTTAGGAATAGCTGCAGCCGCCAGGCACAAACCCCCACCCGTTCCTCTACCCTGGACGCCTCTGGAGCAGCCGGGACATCCAAGCGCGCGCCTGGCGCAGTCATGGCTCCACCCACAAACCATCAAATCTGACCCCTGCCCACCCCCGGGGTAGGGGAGGGCTGGCGGCTGTGAGAGTGAAGCTGCCGCTTGCAACGCCGGCATCAAATATGAGCACCGGTTCGAGTCCCAGCTGCTCCACTTCCTATCCAGCGCTCAGCTGTGGCCTGGGAAAGCAGCAGAAGATGGCCCAAGTCTTTGGGCCCCTGCACCTGCATGGGAGACCCAGAGGAAGCTCCTGGCTTCCCATGGGCACAGCTCCGGCCGTTGCAGCCAATTGGGGAGTGAACCAGCAGATGGAAGACACATTCTCTCTCTCTCTCTCCCTCCCTCCCTCTCCTTCTCTCTGTGTGTAACTCTTTCAAATAAATAAATCTTTTTTTTTTAATCCGACCCCCTTCTTTAAGGCCTCTGAGGTTCTGAGTTTAGTCATCTGGCCACCGCCACCCCGGAAGATGGTCAAGGAAGAAGGGAGGCCAGAAGTCCAGCCTCCCAAGCTCCATCCTGCTGACCACAAGTCCACCCCCTGAAGATACCCCCTCACGCAGCCCAGACATTTTTCTCTGCCTCGTTCCTCCCAGAGGGGAAGCTGGGCTGTACCTAGTGACGGGGTGGGTCACCTATCTCCCCACACCCCACCCCAGCTCGGAGCTGGACAGCACCTAGCTCTGCACCTGCCGCTGTGACCAACCCCACTGACCACACCCCTCCTTCCTAGGCTGCCTGTCCCCCTCTCCCGGCGCTGGAACATTCCACCGGCTGGAGCAACGCCCACCAGAGGCAGGGCCAGACTCACCCTCGTGGGGGACGCAATACACGGGGCCCTCGTCGGTGGTGTCGAAGGAAGAGAAGGAGGCTCGGGAGGACCAGGATGGGGACGGCTGCTCTAGCCCCGAGGGCGGCTCCAGGAAGCTGCAGTTGAGCGTGTTATCCAGGTCGTGGTGGGCCACTGGGGAGGGAGACAGGCCGAGCTGCCAGGGGCCCTGCCTCGCCCCAGCCTCAGCCCTCCTGCTAAGCCATCCCCTGAGGCTGCTGGTGGGACAGGCAATTCAACAGGTAAGAGTGACACCTAAGGCCAGGAATGGAGACCAGCAGGGCTGTGTATGAACGATGCAAGCCCGCGGAACCAGAGCAGGGTGGGCTGAAGTGTCGGGGAAAGAGTAAGAAGGCGGGAGACACCCGAATCCACGACTCAGACCCTGCCTGGTGGGCATCTCGGAGCCCATTGGGCATGCGATGTCGAGACCACCCGGCGGCTCAGTCTGAGAGAAGAAGGGACACCCGGAGGGTCCATCCCAGGTGTGGGCCGGAGCAGGCGGGGGGGGGGGTGTGGCACAGCGCCAGGGGGGCCCTGCCAGGGTGGGGTGGCTATGGGAGCAGCCCACTCCTTTCCAGGAAGGGGGTCCAGGGAGGAGGGGATGCTCGTGCCTGCTAGCACACCAGACCCCAGCAGCTGCACACTCCTGCAAAAGCGGGGTGGGGGTCTCCTGGCCCAGATGTCCCCCATGCATCCCCAAGGCACTCCCGCACGGCGTCCCGCGGGCCTGATTCCCGTCGCCCCGCAGCTCCGCTGCAGCAGCAGCCGCCCCCTCCCTCCTCCTGGTCCCGCCTCCCCACTCCCACTGAGAGCAACACTCAAGACCCGAACCAGCAGCCTCCTCGGCCGGCAGGTGTCTCCCTCTTCCCCCAGCCCCCGCCCAGAGACCCTGAGTCCACCTCCTTACCCACGACTTTGGGCAGCTTCTGCCTGCGGAGCGGGATCCGGGGCAGCTTCATCCCGATGCGGCTGAAGCGCCCGCAAAATCTCTGCGGCGTCTTCTTCCTTCCCAGCGAGAGCTCCCTGCGGGGGCGGAGCCTGAGCGAAGGGGGCGGGGCCAGGAAGGAGGAGGGGTCCATCTAGGCGGGAGCCGAGACTTTGATGGGACGGGGCGGGGCCTAATCGGGGGCGGGGCCAGGAAGGGGCGGGGCCGAAGGCGGCCGGGCCGCGGAAGCGAGTCCGGCGGCGCCCCACGGCGCTTGCGGTCGGAGCCGCCCGGGGGAGCCGGGGCGACGTCGGGCCTCACCGGCGCGCGGAGTCTTTGCCGCGGCAGGCGCAGCAGCACCCGAGCAGCGACAGCAGCAGGCCGAGGAGCAGGGCGAGCAGCGCGCCCGCGCCCATCACGCCCTTGCGCTGATTGGTCTCTGTTTGGGGAGGGAGGAGGCGGTCAGCGTAGGGGCCGACGCCCCCCAACCCTGCCTGCCCCACCTGGACGTCCCTGCCCCCACTCACCCAGACGGCAGGCACCGGTGACCGGGTCGCACGAGTCCTCGCGGCAGCTGCAGGCCTGGGCGCAGTCCACTCCGTGGAGCCCCGGCGGGCACGTCACGTTACAGCTGCGGGGGCGCGGGGTCAGGGCGGGCCGCCGTGGCCCCCGGGGTGCCTCCGCCCTCTCCCAGCCCGCCGCAGGTCCCAGAGCCGGCTTCCCTAGCTCCATTGTCTGGGGATAGAAGCCTACTCTCACCTGCGCGGGCGCACACCGGGCGACCCCCTTAGATTTTTGGAAATCAGTGCTGGCAACGTTGCAGAGCCAGCCAGGGCGCTGAGGCCACGGAGGCCCAGCCGCACGCCCGTTTCGGGGGGCTGCCTCTTGCGAGCAGGAGAACAGGAGCTTGCCGACCACACCCCCAGCTCGGGTCACGTCGGGAGCACACTGACACAGGCTGATCGCTGGATCCCGGCTCTGAGCGCCAGGTCCACTTCAGGATTAGGAACCTAAGAGCCTGCTGTTGGCACTCCCTAACTGGGGAAGAGGGCCCAGGGCGCGGAGAATGCAGCCTGGTCCCACCTGCCGCCCCCCTCCCCGGGGGGGTCTGGCTGAAGTCCCCTAGCCAGGTGCCGATCCCCCACCCCGCTCTGGGCCCCCCGCTGCCGCTCACTGTGGCCCGTGGACGCCAGGGCTGCACAGGCAGCGTCCAGACTGGAAGTCACAGTGGCCGCTGCCGCAGTCGGCGCACACAAAGGCGCAGTCCTCTCCGTAGGTGCCATTGCTGCACTTGGTCTCGCACCTGGGACCGAGGAAAGGGGGCCTCAGCAGAGCCCACAGCCGCGCGCGCAGGGGCTGGGCGGGCGCTGGCTCGGGGTGCTCACCGGTCGCCGATCCAGCCGGCGTTGCAGCGCGTGCACTTGCCGGTGACGTGGTTGCAGGCGTGCCCGTCGCGGCACGGCGGGCAGCGGTGGCCGCAGCCCTCGCCGTAGAAGCCGGTGGCGCACGGCTGGTCGCACTTGGTTCCGTTCCAGCCGGGCTCACACGTCAGGCAGCGCCCCTCTGCCACTGTACACGGCTGCTGGCCCTTGCACTGCCCACACCTGGGGGAAGGGCAGGCGACTAGGTGATGCCGCACCCCCCCCCCCGCCGTCGGCGGCCCACCCGCCCCTGGCCGGGACCCCTGCGCTTACCGGCGGCGACAGCCCAGGCCGTAGAAACCGGCGGGGCACGGCTCCCGGCAGTATTTGCCGCGGTAGCCGGGCTCGCAGGCGCACGTGCCGTCCACGGGGTGGCAGCGGCCGCGGAAGCACTGGCAGTAGCGGTCGCAGCGCGCGCCGAACGTCCGCTCGCGGCACTGGCAGCGGCCGCTCTGTTGCTCGCAGGGCGACGAGTTGCAGGCGCACTGGTTGTTGCAGCTGCGGCCCCACCAGCCAGCGTGGCACAGGCAGGCCCCCGTCTGCGGGTCGCAGCGCGAGGTGGCGCTGCAGTAGCACGCGCTGGCGCACTGCGCGCCCCACCACCCCGGCTCGCAGCGGCACGCGCCGCTCCGCGGGTGGCACGTGCCGTGCTGGCACTGGCAGGCGTGCTCGCAGCGCGCGCCCCAGCGCCGCGCGTGGCACGTGCACTGGCCCGTCACGTCCTCGCACTGCCCGTGCGGGTGGCAGCTACACCGCTCCTTGCAGTCGGGACCCCAGAACTGGCGCGGGCACTCTGTGGGGACGAGCAGGGTCGGGGCGGGTGGCGTGGGCGCCAGGCCCAGCCCGAACCTGCTTGGCGTCGTTGGGGCACCCCCCGCCCCCACCCACAGCTGGCTACAGTCCCCTACCCAAGGCCCCGCCCCACCCCGGGACTCCACCTCCTGGCTCAGGCCACGCCTCATCTCCCCAGGACCCCGGCCCCATCCCCGCGGCCGCGCTCACTAGTGTCGCAGTTGGCGCCGAAGTAGCCGTGGCGACAGCGGCACTCGCCTGGCCGCACGCACACCTCGTTCTCTGAGCACGTAGAATTGCCTTCGCACACCGCTGCGGACAAGACGGGTAGGGGTGGGGGCCGAGCTGCCGCGCGTCAGCTCCCCACCTCCGCCCGGCGCCCAGGGCCCCGGGGGAGCCCCACTCACCGATCGCGCACTCGTCTCCCTGCTGCCTCCAGCCGGCGCAGCACACAGGCACCTGGGAGCTGCGGGCGAAGGGAGGACGCCTGAGCCTGACCCTCCTTCCCCACCCCCGTCCGTGGTGCTATGGGCTCCCACGCAGCCTCCACGCGGCCTCCCTGCCCCCGCTGTAGCCGTGCGGCCCTCGGGAGCTGCTTACCGTGGCCCCTGCCGTGCGCGCGGCTGTACGTGCGCAAGAGACGGACGGTAAACAAAACGAATCGGAGGGAGCGCCGCCAGGGAGCAGATAAGAGCTAGCCCTTCCCGCCCTCCCACTGTAAGCCTCAGAGGTCTGGTGGGTACTTGGTGGGAGCTTGGAAGAGGACCCTGAGCCTCTAAACCTGCTGTAGAGTTGGGGTTCTGGGGTGTCCCTCGGGGTGAAGGGCCTGCCGGTCTTGGGAGATGACATGACTGGGACAGCAGAAGGGGCTTGGGTTGGGGGCGGCGCGGTTGGGCAGTGAGGCGCACCCCCCTCCCCCAGGAGCTAAAAGAAGGCAGGGTACAGGGAGAATCTTGCAAGTGCATAAAGTGAGTGAAACCAGGAAGACTAGCACCCCAGGCGAGACTTGGGGTGCAGGGAGAGGGGTGAGAGCCCCCGTTTCAGCCCTAGCCTTTTGATTTCATTTAGCCTCACAATATACATGACCAGGAGGTCCTGGCGCGCGCGCGGGGGGGGGGGTGCAGCCCCTGAAAGCCTGGAATCGGAGGTGGGGAGGCCCCGGCAGAGAGGATGGTGGAGGGGCTGAGCTGAGTGTGGCCACGCTAGGGTGGGGGGAGGGCAGAGAAGGCTGACTGTGCAGGTGCCCTGGGGTCCCCTCTGGTCCAGACGTTTTGCCTCACTGCAGCCATTAGGGGAGTGAACCAATGAATGGAAGACCTGCCTGTCTCTCCCTCTCTCTGTAAACTCTTTCAAGTAAATAATTAAATCTCTAAAAATAAAAACTATCGATAGATTTCAATTTGTTTTTTTTTTTTTGGCAACAAAAGTAATTTATCTTTTTAATAGAATTTTTGACGATTGGATGTTTTAAATGTAATTATTTATTTATTTACTTCTTGGTTCGAAAAGCAAAAGCAAAAGGAAAGAGAGCTCCAATCCACTGTTTTACTCCCTGAAAAAGCCAGGGCTGGGCCAGACCTAGACAGGAGCCCAGAGCTCCATCCGGGTCTCCTACTTGGGTGGCAGGGACCCAAGGACTTGAGCCACCACCTGTGCCTCCCAGGGTGTGCGTCTGCAGGAAGCTGGACCCAGCAGCAGAGCGGGGACTCAGGCACTCTGACAATTCCATTTTACCAGTTTTTTTAGGTGCCCTCCATGGCCACGATGGAAGTCACCATCTTTCCTCCAGCCCATGCTGAACCTGAGAATTCTGGGAGTAGGCTCCAGGAAGCCGCTGAGTCTGCGTGATCACTCCCCACAGGGTGGGCACCCGGGCCCCAGCCCAGCAGAGCTTACATCCACCGGCAGCCAGGACAGAAGGACCCAAGAACCTTCCGGAAGCACTGGCGGGCACTGCAGGCTGGGGTAGCAAGCCCACCCACTCCTGACCTTGTGATGCTGGGGTGGTTCCATGAGTTAGTAAGACCCTTGGGGTGCCCCAGCAGGGCAGTCCCTCTCAGTGCCAGACTTGCAAATCCAACTGCCCACTGGCTACCTGATGACCTCACTACAGGGAGAAACCGTGGGCGTCTCATACTCAACCAATCGAAAACGGAACTCCTGGGGTGGGGTTTGGTGCACAGCTTAAACCCTGCTTTGCATGCTCACACACCATAGCCAGTGCCTAGGATCCAGTCCCCACTCTGCTACCCTTGCGCACCCTGGGAAGCGGCCAACGACGGGCTCAAGGACGTGGGTCACTGTCACCCACACAGGAGACCTGGGTGAGTTCTTGGCTTCAGCCCAGTCCAGCCCCAGACATGTGGTCATTTGGGGAGTGAACCCACGGATGCGGTGTGTGTGTGTGTGTGTCTCCCTTTCAAATAAATGAATATTAACAACAACAACCACCCAGGGGCTGGCATTGTGGCACAGTGGGTTAAGCCACCTCCTGCAATGCCAGCATCCCACATGGACTTCTTCGGTTTGAGTCCCGGCTGCTCCACTTCTGATCCAGCTCCCTGTTGTGTTTTGTTGTTTGTTTGTTTGTTTTTTGACAGGCAGAGTGGACAGGGAGAGAGAGAGACAGAGAGGAAGGTCTTCCTTTGCCGTTGGTTCACCCTCCAATGGCCGCCACGGCTGGCGCGCTGTGGCCGGCGCACCGCGCTGATCCGAAGGCAGGAGCCAGGTGCTTCTCCTGGTCTCCCATGGGGTGCAGGGCCCAAGCACTTGGGCCATCCTCCACTGCATTCCCTGGCCACAGCAGAGGGCTGGCCTGGAAGAGGGGCAACCGGGACAGAATCCAGTGCCCCGACCGGGACTAGAACCCGGTGTGCCGGCGCCGCAAGGAGGAGGATTAGCCTAGTGAGCTGCGGCGCCAGCTTGATCCAGCTCCCTGTTAACACGCCTGGGAAAGCAGCGGAAGATGGCCCAAGTGTTTTGGCTCCTGCACCCACATGGGAGACCCAGAAAAAGCTCCTGGCTCCTGGCTCCTGGCTTCGGTCTGGCCCAGCCCTGGCTGTTGCAGCTATTTGGGGAGTGAACCAGCAGGTGGAAGATCTATGTGTGTAACTTGCTGTAACTCTGCCTTTCAAATCAATCAATCAATCATTTTTAAAAAATGAAACTTAAACTCCCAGCCTCTGCACCCCAGGCCTTCCCCATCTCAGGCCACCCCTGTCCTTCCAAACTGGGGGGCTGAGACCCAGCAGGCATCCCTGACTCCATCCCATGGGTGCTCTGAGAAACAGACCACCTCCACCTTCCCAACAACACTGAGGGTGGGGCCGCTTCTCCCTGCCCTGCCCCACCCTTGAGAACACCCCCACCCCACCCTCCACCCCGCCCCAACTCCCACTCTCCCAACCCCAGTGCTTTTGCCACCTGGCTGCCAACCCTGGCCTCACCCCCCAGAGTTCCCTGGCCCTGGAGAAAAAGCCCAAGTCCTCTGAGCAGGGGGCAGACACTCCGGCCCTCGCGGGCTCTGCCCAGCCCCGTGGCTCCTCACCCTGCTTCCAACGGGCCGTGCCCCTGACACCCACCGGATCCTGCCTCCCCTCATGCAGGCCTGTGCCCACTGCCCACTCTCTCAGGCGGTCTCCCCGATCAGCCTGAGGGAGGCAGCAACCCCCAACTCAACACCAGCTCTGCATGTCCACTGCAGTTGCAAGAGTGCTTTAAAAAGTCGGTGGGAAAGTGGAACTAAGGCATCCGTTCAGGGGCGCGTGTTTGGTCCGGTAGCTTGGACACCAGCTGGGGATACCTGCATCCCACGCGGAAGTGCCAGAGTTCAATTCCCAGCAGGACTGAGTTTCTGGCTCCTACTTTCAGCCCTGGCCATCGTGGGCATTTGGGGGGTGAACCAACAGACAGGCTCCCGCTCTCGCTCTCACTCTCACTCTCTCCCTCTTTAAAAAGTTTATTTTGTGCCAACAAAAATAAGGGGTGGGGGTATCCATGAAGTTTTTCAGTAACGCACATTTTCCATTTTTGCACCAAAGACTTAGATTGCATTTCCCAGGAACTCCAAGATACCCTCCTCCGTCTCCTCCTACCTCCCGCACAGACCGTGCCTGGCACACCGTAGGGGCGTGTGCGTGATGCCCCGCCATGCACGCTCCTCTCCCCCGCCCCCCTCTTAAGAGGGTAACAAAGGCACGGCCGGCTCCCCAGCAGGCAGTGTCCTCCCCGGGAGCCCTGACCACACAGTAACCTCCCCCCCACCCCACCCCCGAGAACCCCGAGAGTTGGGCGCCGTCCGCAGCTGCATTTTCCAGGCTCAGAGAGGTCAAGCGCCTGGCCGAAGTCCGCACAGCTAGGGAGGAACCTGGAGCTTGGCTCAGGCCGCCGCCTGGGGAAGTCTGCAGGACAGGGGCCTCAGGACCCCATCCCCGGCCCTGGCCCCGCTGCGGGGCTGCGGGAGGAGGCGGCTGGCGCGGGCCGACGGGGCAGGCGGCGATCGCGCCCTCCCCCCGCGCCCTGCCCCGCGTCTCCAGGCCCAGCCCCGCCCGCCCGCCGCGGCTGCCGCGGCCGCTGCATTCCTGGGGCCGGGGAGGCCGGGGAGGAGGCGGCGGCGGCGGCGGCGTCGATGCGAAGCAGATGGCGGCCCAGGCCGGCCCCCGCCCCGGAGGCGGGGCTCGCGGCGGGGAGGGGTCTGCGCGCGTTCGGGAACCCCGCGCGGGCCCCCTTGTCTACGGCGACCTCCGAGCCCCTGGACTCGGCCTTGCTCCGACCCTGCGGGCCCGCGGCGCCCCGAGGGCACCCAGCCCGGAGCGTCCCGCGCCACCTCCTCAGCTGTCCTGCCCGCCCGGGTGCGGCGCCCCCTACACGAGCCCAGGCGCCCGCCGCGGCCCCCTCCCCGCCGCCTCGCCGAGATGCACACAGACGTTGTGGTGGCCGGGGCCCCCGAGCCCACCCCTGGCGTCGCGTCCTGGGCTCTGGGCCCTCCGCACGAGCTCCGGGCCCTGCCACCCTCCGGCCGGGCCTGTCCCCATGGCGCCCCCCTCTGCGCGCGGCGCCCCACGTACCCAGCATCCACACCTGGGAGTCGCCGGGGGTCCCCACGTCCTCCCATCCCCCACGCCCATCGTGGTCCTCTCGACCCCCGCTTCTCGGCTGCCCTGAGCGCCGCCTCCGTCTGGGTCACCACCCGCGCCTGCTCTTTCCAGGACACACATCTGTCCGTCCAAGCCTCGCCGGCCCCCAGACCTCGGCTGCCACCTCTGGGGAGCGTCGCTCCCTCTCCCTTCAACCCCCCCCCTCCCCATCGGCTCGAGCCACGCGCCTGTCTCGCGCCTCTGCATACGGGAGATGCTGTCCCTACCGCCCTCACGACCTGGCCCGACGGGAACCCCGGACACCGAGTGTCAGCTCCTCGGGTATCCCCACCCCGCCCCCACCCCTGGGACTTCCCGTCGGGGGTCTCCTCGGAGGCACCGAGGTGCCCGGGGGTTGGGGGGAGTTCCCAGGTTCTGCCTGCAATTGAGCTGGCGTCGGCGAGGGCCGCCGAGGGGCCCGCGCGCTTGGCGTGCGGAGGTCCCGACGCCCCCGCCCCACCGACGTCGGTGCCGCCTCCCCCGGCCCCGCGCGCCCCCTTCGGCCCGCTCCCGCAGGCAGGCCGGCCTCCTACCCGGGCGCGCGGCACACGTTGCGGCCGCGCGGGTTCAGCTCCTGGGGCGCAGCGGGGCCGGGCAGCAGCCAGAGCAGCAGCAGCAGCAGCAACCGGCCCCCGGCTCCCCGGCGCCGCGCCGGCCCAGCCCCCCGAGGCCCTGCGCCCTCCATGCGGCGCGGGGCAGGCGCGGGGCGGGCGCGGGCGCGGGTGCGGCCGCAGCGACAGCGGCCGGAAACGGAGTGCGAGGCCGGGCGGGGGGCGGCAGGAGGGGCGCCGGGCCGGGCAGGAAATTCCACATCGGCTCCCTGATCCCGGGCCAGCCGCGGCCGGCCAGGCGGCAGCGCCCGCCCCGCGCGCCAGACCCCACCCTCCGGCCGCGCCGCCGCCCCTCCGCGCGGCCCCCGCCCCCACGCGGCCACTCACGAACTTGGGGGGCCGACTCGGAGGAGACGGCGCGGGGCCCGCGCGGGGAGTCCCGCGCTCCTGCGCCTTCCCCTCCCCTCTCTAGACACCCGCGTTGAAGCCGCCCCAGGGCGCTCGCTGCGGGCCAGCCCCGCGCGGGGAGGGCGAGACGGACGCGGGCGCGACGTCCTCGGCCCCCGGCCCACACCCCGGCGCCGTGAAACCTGCCAGGGTAGGGTGACCCACAGACGGCCGCTCTGCTCTCGGGGAAGCCCTCGGTGTCTCCGCGCACCGCGCGGGATCCGACTGAGCGGGAGGATGCCTGAGGCCTGCCGGCAGACTCGGTCAGGACCAGGGACCAGGGACCAGGGACCAGGGACCAGGGGCCTGGGGCGGAGGGGCTTGGTGGGGACGGTGGGAGAGATGCAGCCGTGGAGGCGGAATGGCTCTGGCTCTGGACTCCGCCAGGTGGTGGAGGTGAAGTTAGAGACGGCGGCGTGGGCCCTTGGCCGGGGGTGCGTGGGGAGGGGCTGGGGAGCCTGGGAGCTGGATGCTGCTGGGGAGGGCTTCAGGACCTCCAGGGAGCAGAGGCCAGAGCTGGGCAGGGTGAGGTGACAGCTTGGAGCAGAGGGAGGTAGGGTCAGGGAGAGGGGATGGTTGGTGGTGCCTGGGAACCAGCAGGGGGTCGGAGGAGCCCCAGGTCCACAGGTTGGGGGGTGTGGGCAGGAAGCACAAGCATCCCCGTGGGCACTCAGGACCCAACGAGGAGGAACTGATCTTGAGGACTTGAGGCCGGAGGGCACTTGCCTGCCCCGGGGAGCAGGCACAGAAAGGGCCGAAGGCCATGGGCAACTTGGGACCGCTGGGGGCGGGGAGTGCCGGAAGCTGGGGACACCCACCCCACCCCCCACCCCCGGCCAGGCCCTCAGCTGGCTGCAGCGGGAGCAAGGCGGGGTGGCCTGGAAGTCGAGGGCAGTGCAGTGTGGTCACCAATGCAAACACTTCTCCCAGACAAGCAAACAGGCCGCTCAGCTCAGCCCCGGCACGCGCCCTGACCTCAGCTGTGCCCTCCCAAGTGTGGGGGGCCCTCCCCCAGAGGCTGCCCTGGGCTACCAGCAGAGGTCCCTGGGGTCGCAGTCTGTCCCAGCCCCGCCCCCAGGACTAGACCCGGGCACTCACCTGGCCGGGACAGAAGCCCCCAACAGGCACATGGGCCTCCATCTCCTCCTTTCTGCTTCCCCCAGACTTGTTTCCCGTTGGCCACTCCCCAAGCAGTGCCCACAAGCAGGAGGTCCCAGGTGGACGCTAGCATGGATCAGGTGTGAGCCCAGGGGCACCCAGAGATGAGTGACCACTGGCCAGGATGGCTTCCTGGAGGAGGTGATGTGGACCTTGAAGGGTGAGCAGGCCTCCGCAGGAGCAGGGCCTGAGGGAGCCTGGGTATTATGCTGGAGCCCTGGGCCTCCACTCAGGCAGGCGGGGCTGTGGCTGCGCGGTGCCACGCCAGCCACGAGCGGGTCGAGGGGCCTCGCCCCCTCCCCATGCCCCCACAGGGCCTCAGCAGAACAGCCGGGCACGGCGTGTGTTCAGGTGAAAGCCTGGCCTTGGCCGGGGCCGGTGCCCATCCGCAGTGCTCCCGAGGGCGGACAAAGCCCCAGGAGCATTGGTCAGGGGAGGGTCCCGCCTTCGGTGCTGGCATGAGGTGGCCCAGGCACCACCTGGTGCACCTGTGGGACTGTGGGACGGGTCCCTCCCCACCGCACACTTGGGAGGAGCAGGGCCCAGGCCAGTGGGGCACCCTCACCAGGACTGTGTCCCCTTGTTGTACCCTCCTGTGCCCCTGCCTGCCTGCCATTTCTGGGCCCCCAGGAAGGGGCTTCGCTTGAAGCCGAGAGATTTCGCACAGGAACCGCTAGAAGTTCTGGGGGAGCTGGGCTGTGGGTCCTCCCCAGGAACCACGGGAGCTCGCTGTGCTTGTCTCTCCCACAGCGCTGCGCCCTGGCCCTGGGGGCGTCCCAGGGTTTCTGACCTCAGAAGCCTGCAAGCTTCAGAAGCAGAGAAACGGGGGGGCGTGGCCACCAGAAAGCAGTTGATGCCGCTGGCTCTGGCTCATTAGGATGCTTTTATTTCATTTATCAACAACACAGGGTCAGAAAAACCCAGGGGGAGTCGGGGCTGGGGGGGGCTTTGAATCACCAGAGCCAGGCCCAGGCACCTAGGGCGGCTCTGCCCGCTCTGCAATGGCTCAAGCTGCCGGGCAGGCTGCGGGCCCGGGCTGTGCACCCAGCCCATCCGCCTCGATGGTTCCCTTGGAGAAGGGACCTTCTGTGGCCGGCAGGGACCGTACAGGCGAGGGTGGGGGTGGGAGAAAGGCCGAGCAGGTGGCACTGAGTCTCCCCTCACCCAGTCCCAGGACTCACCGACGAGGTCCAGGAACACGTCCCACTGGGCGGTCAACCAGGCTGGCCCAGGGGTTGGCATAAAGCAAGGGTGCAGCAGCCGGGGAACCCTGGGCGCCATGGGCAGGCCCCCCAACCCTGGAGTCAGCTGCCCTGACCTAGGCCCTGGCGGCTGCTGCCACCCTGACCTCCGACCCCAGGCCTGGAGCCCTAGTCCTCGCTGGAGTTGTCAAACTCCTCCCAGTCCGACACACTCATCACCTCGGAGGCAAAATCTGGGTCAGCCTGGCTGCGGTCGGGGGTCCCGCGGGGCGGCTCGAGGAGCAGGGAGCGGGGCAGAGTGAGCACGCAGGCCGCCAGGCCCGAGATGGAGTTGTCCAGCTGGGGCCCCTCCTCCCAGCAGTCCTTCTCCACGTCGTAGATGTGCACGTAGCCCGTGCGGCTGCCGCGGTTGTGCGAGCGGCCGCCCAGCACGTAGATCCTGTTCTCCAGCACGGCAATGCCGGGCTCGCCGTGGCCAGCTGGGAGCGGGCAGACGGACGACCACTGTCCCGATGTGCAGCTGTAGCAGGCCACCTGCAAAGCCAAGGGCAGAGTCGAGCCCAGAGCTGTGGCGGGGCTGTAGCCCATCTGACAGGCCCCGGGTATACCTGGCACCAGCCCCCTCCCTACCTGGCCTGGGGCCAGGGTGACCTTCTGTCCTGCCAGACGGCCAGGGGCCAGGTCCGCAGGTCCCTCGCCTTCCTGCAGGCAGCCCCCCCGCCCCGGCTGGCCTCTGGTCCCCGTGCACACAGGGGTTGTCCCCTCAGGACGCTGTCATCTGTGGTTCCTGAGGACATGGTTTCTCCCCCCCACCAACACGGGGGCGGGGGTGGGGTGCAGACGAAATGCGGAAGTGGTCACCACCGTCTTTGCCTTCTGTCTTTGAAATGATCCCCAACAGTAAACCATGGAAAACGTTCAGCCTACCAGTAAGCCAAGAAACCAAAATGCCGGGGACAGATTTCCAACTGTTTCCCAGCAACCACTGGGGGAAGGAAAAAACCGCCCACGGCACCCACTGCTGGCGACGGTGGGGTGGAGTCACAGTACCGGGCATGGGTCTGCCACGCAGGGTGAGGGATCAGGCAGTAAGCCCCGAGAGCTATTAAAATCTTACCTTCTGGGGCTGGCATTGTTAACAACAGGTTAAGCCACCACTTGTGATGCTGACATCCCATAATGGAACACCGGTTCGAGTCCCGGCTCTTCCGCTCCTGACCCAGCTCCCAGCGCATACGCCTGGGAAGCAGCAGAGGATGGCCCAAGGACTTGGGCCTCTCCCTGCCACCTGTCTGGGAGACCTGGATGGGGTCCTGGTTCCTGGCTTGGCCTGGGCTCAAGGCCTGGCCATTGCAGGAGTGAACCAGCTGATGGAAGATCTCTTTCCCTTTCTCTCTCTCTCTCTCTTCCCTGCCTTACCTCTTACTCCGCTTTTCAAGTAAAAAAATAAATAAGTCTTATTTTAAAACAACAACTTACCTTCGTGACTGCTTAGCCATTTCTGGCTTTTCTAGCTAGATGGAGCTCCAGGGCTGGTTTTCCTGGATTTTTTAGGGGACCCACCTAAGTGCACAGCCCTTGAGAACTTGAAGGGGCGGGCACTTGGCGCACTTGGGAAGCCGGCATTCCACGGCACAGCGCCTGACTGACTCCGCACATGCTGAGTGGCAGCCAGTACCGGCTCAGGTCCTTGGGCCCCTGCCACCCATGTAGGAGACCTCGATGGAGTCCTTGGATCCTCCTAGCTTCAGCCCGGCCCAGCCCCTGGCTGTTGTGGGCATTTGGGCAGTGAGCCAGCATATGGAAAATCCTTGTCACTCAAAAAAAAAAAAAAAAAAAAAAAAAGAGGGGGGAAGGGAAACCAGACAGGAGAGGTGAGAAGTGAGGACTGACCCTACTGTTGCTAGCTTTGAAGATGCAGCAGCCCAGGCTAGGGGCAACCCACAGAGCTGTGAGTAAACACGCTTCCTGGTTTAACTCACTAAGGTTGGGGCCAGTAGTTACAGCAGCCGGCAGCCCAGCAGAAGGGAACCGCCTCCACGATCCTTCCGGCCACGCCCACCCCCTGCAGCGCTCCCGGGTCAGCAGGTGTAGGGTGAGGCTGGAGAATCTGCATTCTTCCGGGAGGCAGCCCGACTTGTGATGTTAACCTGGGACCAACCAAGCTTAGACAGGATATAAGAGGGCTGGGGACTGCGCCTCTCAAACCCACAGAAGCTGCAACACCAAGAGTGAGCCCTAATGTCAAAAAATGAAAAAGAGGCCAGCACCGCAGCTCACTAGGCTAATCCTCCGCCTTGCGGCACCGGCACACCGGGTTCTAGTGCCCGTCGGGGCGCCGGATTCTGTCCCGGTTGCCCCTCTTCCAGGCCAGCTCTCTGCTGTGGCCAGGGAGTGCAGTGGAGGATGGCCCAAGTGCTTGGGCCCTGCACCCCATGGGAGACCAGGAGAAGTACCTGGCTCCTGCCATCGGATCAGCGCGGTGCGCCGGCCGCAGCACGCCAGCCGTGGCGGCCATTGGAGGGTGAACCAACGGGAAAGGAAGACCTTTCTCTCTCTCTCTCTCTCTCTCTCTCACTGTCCACTCTGCCTGTGAAAGAAAAGAAAAGAAAGGAGAGGAGAGGGGAGGGGAGGGGAGGGGAGGGGAGAGGAGAGGAGAGGAGAGGAGAAGAAAAGAAGAAAGAAAAAGGCAGGCAGGCACTTGTTTTCCTCAGTGCCAGCTGGAGGGGCAGCCCCGGAGCGCGGCCCACCTGGTGCACGTCCCGCCTGTAGCCGGCGTCATTGTTGCTGCCCCCAATCACGTACAGCTTGTCCAGGAGCGTAGCCATGCCATGCCAGGCCCGCCGCACAGGCCCGTCGGCCAGGGTGAGCCAGGTGTTGCTGGCCGGGTCGTAGCAGTGCGTCTCCCTCAGGTAGTCCTCCCCTCGGCGGCCACAGGTCACGTACATCTTCCCCTGGAGCGTGGCACCCGCGTGGGCGTACACCTGGGGGGACACGGAGGGGATGAGAGAGCAGTGGGTGGGGCTGGCCAGAGGTGTCCACCTCGCCCCCTGTTTGCTCTTCACACGCCAAGGACAATGCTCTCTGGGCTCTCACTGGACTTCACTGTCCATCTGCAGACCCAGACATCAAGTGCAATCTTAGTCTTCCTTTCACCCCCAAAGGGAACTCTTACCTGGGGGAATCCTCCGGGGAAACCAAGGCATACCTCTGCAGAAGCAGCCAGAGACACCCCCACCCCCCACCCACACACGGGGCACCCCAAGCCACTCCTTCTTCCCCACCCACACTGGCCAGGCAAGGCCCCTCCTCCCTACCCCCGCGCCTGCTGACTCAAGTCCAAGAGCTGTTGGCAAGCAGCACTTAACTGACATAAAGCCACGTTGTGGGGAGGAAGACAGGGAGACGCAGAGCCAACCACAGGCGGCCCTCTGATCTGTCCTTTCCAACCATGGAGACCGTCTACAGGACTTTGCTGTTTCTTTACTCAGCATCTGCAGGGTGCTAGGGGTCATAAGGACCCTCGAGATGACTTAAAGCATAAAGGAGGAGGGGGTGGTTGTCGGGGCGCAGCAGTCAAGCCGCCCAGGATGCCCACATCTCATATTGGTGCACGTGGGTTCGAATCCCAGCTACTCTGGGCTTCCCAGCCAGCTCTCTGCTAATGCATCCGGGGAGGGAGGTGATGGCTCAAGTGCTGGGGCCCCTGCTACCCACTGGGAGAGACCCAGATGGAGTTCTACTGCTTTCCCAGGCCACAGCAGAGAGCTGGATCAGAAATGGAGCAGCCAGGACTAGTGCCCATATGGGAGCCTGCACTGCAGGCGGCGGCTTCAGCAGCTCTGCCACAGCGCTGGCCCCAGATACACTATTTTTGACTTGAGTATTTGCAGATTCTGGCACCTGCCCAGGTTCTGGTCCCAAGGCCCAGCGGGGGAGAATGGGGGTGACCGTGGGAGGGACACTCCATCCTTGGTGACAGGTGCGTGGCAGGGAAGGCACGCACACCGCTCTTGATTTTGGCCTTCAGCCTTTCCAGGGCTCTCTAGCCTGACTGACGGCTACTTCTGCATGGCCCTGCTGGCGTCCATGACACCATGCCTCACATGGCCCTGAGGCCTCCAGGACCCACTCACAGAGGTGCTGCGTGAGTTTTGGTGGGAGGAGCCTCACGAGGCATGGAGGCTCCAGGGCTATGTCACAGGAGCCATTCCCTACCACTTGGGGGCTGCGCGTGACACAAGATGCTAGAGAGGTGGACCGAACAGCCTGCACGACCTATGAGGGGTGTTCAAAATGTCTGCAGAAAATATGTATTACATGTGTCAGCACTGTGGTGTAGTGGGTAAAGCCACTGCCTGCAATGCCAGCATCCCATATGGACACTAGTTCGTGTCCTGGCTGCTCCATTTCCAATCCAGCTCCCTGCTAATGGCCTGGGAAAAGCAGAAGATGGTCCAAGTGCATGAGCCCCTGCACCCACGTGGGAGATGTGGAAGATGGCCCTGGTTTGCCCAGCCCTGGCTGTTGGAGACATGTGAGGAGTGAACCAGCAGCTGGAAGCCCGCCCTCCCTCCCTCCCTCTGTGTGTGTGTGTGTGTGTGTGTGTGTGTACCTCTTTCTCTCTGTAACTCTTTCAAAAAAATGAATAAATATTTAAAGAAACAAAAAAGTGTGTACTACAGAAAAACGGCATGGATTCCAACATATTTTTTGCAACAAAATAAAGATTTATGTATTTGAGAGGCAGAGTTACAAGCAGAGGGAGAGACGGAAGAGAGAGGCTCTCTCTCTGGAGTACCCTGGCTAATAGGTTTTGGTAGCAAGAGTGGTCCCCCCGGGAACCCATTGGTTTTTTTCAAAGGTGCGTTTCCTTAACTGGCTCTGGAGTATTGGGATCTGTGGTTTTTTGTTTTCTTTGCTGTTATGATTCTCATGAGTCTAAGTAAACTGGTATTCTGATGATGAGGAATGTGACTACGAGCCGACAGCACTAACCACTCTGAGCTTCCTTGGGCATCACCAGCTGCACTCGAGCCCCGTGGGTGGCTGAGCACCCTCCACGGCTGGCTGATGGCCGGCCACACTGGCGACAGCTGTGTGCCCCCACGCAGGTGAGGCGGGGATGTCTGGGAGCTGAGGTCACACATCCTTCCCCGACTATAAATACCAGTGCCTGCAGACTGCCAATTGAGGCAGGACTCGCCGGGGCTCTGCGCTGCGAATATCTGGGCCCTGCCTGAGGGGAGGGACTGTTTGGAGGGGCTGCTCTGTGGACACAGTCTGAGGTTTGCTGTGAGCCACTCTGTGCTCGGGGGAGTGACTTATCTGTGCCCGTATCTTCATACCCTTTTGTTTGTTTTGCTTTTGTGTGTGTTGCAACAAACTATTTTTTTTTGTGGGGGGGGACTATCATTGCCTTTTTTAGGTTTACCGGGTGATTAAAAAGATAAAAAGGGTCTGTCCCTCTTGGAGGACGAGTCCTTAAGGTGGAACTGTCACCACCCGGAAGGTCAGTGTGACCCTGGGTTTCTGGAATTGGCTCTCAAATCCGGCTTGTGCTTCCAACCGCACGGACGGCACTGACAGACACGCAAAATATCTCTGTGGGATGCCACCTGGACGCAGCCAGGAACTTGGGGACTTTGGGTATACTTTTGAACGTCTGTGGAAAACCAAGGAATAGAAGGACGCTGGTTGGCTGTGTCTCACGTCACTGGAAAGAGTGGCTGAGGAAGGGGTAAGCTTAGGGACTCAAAGTCCAGCTGCAGAACCACACAGCGATGGCCACGAGGTGAAGCAAATAGGAAGCCCCACTGAGTTTTCACTTGTGCTGTGTGAATAGAAATCTTCCAGGGCCAGCGGACAGCCAGCCACTGTCCCTTGGTCCATTTCCAGACCCGGAGCCCTTGGATGCTGTATTCCTGCTGGCTTATGACTGAAAAGTCCAACTGTTACTCTGAACTGACCCTGATTCCAGGAGACCTGGCACACCACGGCGGCCCTTCCAGCCAGAAAGGGACTGCCACATCCGGTTGTCACCTCCCGTTGCAGGGTGAGTAATCGGAACATACTTAGCAGCTCGCTGACCCCCTACACCGGGTCCCTGACCTGTGACATGAGGGTTCCTATGGTGGGAAAAGGCAAACAGAGACCTCGAGAGCTGCTTCCACCAGGCAGAACAAAACCAGAAGCAGCACCGCAGCCCAGCACCCTTGCGGGGGGTGGGGGGGAGGTCCGTGCCACCATCAGGGATGGGAAGAGGCTGAGTCCCACCACACCCCCACTCAACTCTCGGGGCTGGCCTGTGCAGAAGACAGACGGACACTGGACAGTGACGGCGACTACCATAAGCTCAACCAGGCAGTGACTCCAGCTGGGGCGGCCACACCAGATGTGGCATGAACAAATGAAAACCAGCTGCTGGCTACTGAGCTAGCAGACACCTTTGCCTCCTGCAGCCCCAGCACCCCATATGGGCACCGGTTCCGGTCCCAGCTGCTCCATTTCCAATCTAGCTCCTTGCTTTTGCGCCTGGGAAAGCAGTGGAAAATGGCCCAAGTCCTTGGGCCCCTGCACCCACAAGGGAGACCTGGAAGAAGCTCCTGGCTCCTGGCTTAGGATCAGCTCAGCTCCGGGCATTGAGGCCATCTTGGGAGTGAACCAGCGGATGGAAGATCTCTAACTGTTCTTTTCAAATAAATAAATATTTTAAAATGGGGGGGGCAATACGCTCCTAAATTAGGCCTGTTACTGCAGCCCATTCACCCAGTGACCCGAGACAGCATACGGCTCTGCAACAGAACAAGTCGAGGCTGCTGTCAGGGACTCTGTCACAGCAGAGTCCAATAGGACCGGGCAGATCCAATGGTGCGTGAGGTGTCGGTGACAGCCAGGGACGCTGTGCACATCCTGCAAAGAAATGGCAGTGGAGGCCCGCAGGATCTCACAATTAGACCCTGCCTCGTCACAACTCTCGCCTTGAGACGCAGCTTTTGGCCTGCTAGTGGGCACTAGTAGAAACTGAATGCCTGAGTGCCAGCATCCCACATGGGTGCAGGTTCGAGTCCCGGCTGTTCATCTTCCAGCTCTCTGTTATGGCCTGGGAAAGCAGTGGAAGATGGCCCAACTCCTTGGGTCCCTGCACCCATGTGGGAGACCCGGAAGAAGCTCCCAGTGCCCAGCTCCAGTCGTCGCAGCCAACTGGGGAGTGAGTCAGTGGATGGAAGACCCCTCTCTGTCTCTCCCTCTCTCTGTAGCTCTGCCTCTCAAATAAATAAATCTAAAAAAAAAAAAAAAAAAAAAAAAAAAAAAGAGAGAGAGAGAGAGAGAAAAGAAAAAAGAAAAAGAAAAAGAAACTGAATGCCTAGCCATGGGCCACCAAGACACCATGTGACCTGAATGGTCCACTGTGAACTGGGTATCATCTGACCCACCAGGCGTGCATGGCCGCCCTCCAGGGGTACATACGTGATCAGACCCAAACAAATCCAGAAGGCACGCAGCAGTTGCATGGAGAAGGGGCCCAGGTACCTGCAGTTCTAACCTCAGCTATTTTACCTTCTTTCTCCCAGCCTGCACCTGTGGCCTTGTGCACCACAAGCAGCTGACAGAGGAAGGCTGGGGCCTGGCTCACAGATGGTTCCGGACAACATGTGGGGACCACCCTACAGGGAAATCTCAGTGGCCACAACTCTCGGCATCCGGCATGGTGACGCTGCTGATCACAGAACACCTTCACAAAGTACCGCAAGGGACCAATGCTCCTGGACTCCAAGGTGTCACCGTGGGCCCCACCAGCCTCGGGCAGGCTGGCTTGACAGCCAGCATCAGGGAGGTGACAATCCTCTGTAGGGCTGCGGGAGCTCCCCCCCCCACCACCACCGCAGGCTGTACACAAGTGCTCTGAATAAGCCTCCAACACACGCCCTTGCCACTCCCACAGCCAGGATTCATGGGCAGGGTTAGAGACAGAGAGGTAGAGACAGAGAGAGAGGTCTTCCACCCACTGGTTCACTCCCCAGATAGCCACAACAGCCAGAGCTGGGCTGATATGAAGCCAGGAGCCAGGAGCCAGGAGCTTCTTCCGGGTCTCCCACAGGGTGCAGAAACCCAAGCACTTGGGCCATCTTCTACTGCTTTCTTAGGCCATAACCAGGGAGCTGAATCAAAAAAGGAGCAGCCAGGACAGGAACTGGCGTTCATATGGGATGCCTACACTGCAGGCAGAGGCTTAGTCCACTACGCCACTGCGCCAGCCCTCCCTGTCTCTCCTTGGGCGTTGGTCTGACCTCTCTGCAGGTGAACCATTCCCAAACAGCCCCCCTGGACTATCCCACTTGAGCCCAGCCCAGGCCCCTCCCCATGTCCTTCTTCATGCTTGGAACACTGTAATGTCATCGTGAACATGTTTGGTGGTCAGGTGTGGCTCCCCCTCTGCGAGGCTGAGCAGATCATCTGGGGAGAGGGGTGTCCTTGTCACTTGTCACTACAAGATTCTCAGGACCTGGTACATGAAGGAAGCAAAGCAGGCCGCTGAAGGCCACGGCTGCCCCCCTGTGGCCAAGCTGGGGAACTGCAGCTCCCCCCCACCCCTCCCCACCCCCACCCCGCAGCCGCTGACGGAGGGCTCAATCTGCTCCCCCAGGCTTCCGGCTGGTCTCCCCTCCCCTCCTCCTGGCATGGACACAGGAGTTCCCCAGGGGGCACCAGGTCTCAAGGGCCCCCTGATCTTTTCTATGCCTCTTTCTCCAGCAAGGGGTTCGAGAACCTCGCTCCCAGAGGGCTTCCTCCCCCCAGAGAACCAGACCAAGGGCAGAAGGGGCACTCAGATGGATGGGAGCTGGACCTGTCAGATGGACTCCATTTCCTTGCCCGCAAAGGTCAAAGCTGAAGTCCCCAGGGGGCTGCAGAAAGGGTGGGAGAGAAAAATGACAGGCAGCAGAGAGAGGCTCCCGAGGCCGGAGCTCCTGCCTCTCCCCAGGCGGGTGCAGGCAGAGCCAGGGACGGGGCCTGTGTGCGTGGGTCCCCGGGAGGTGTACCGGCCCCCAGCAGGCACTTCAAACAGCAGTGCCTGTACCAGCACTCAGAGGTGGGGCCAGCAAGGCCTCTTCCTTCCCCTGGGGTCCCATGGGTGGTTCTCAGGCCACGTCTGAGTACCCCCAAAGTCACAGGACAGAAGAGGGACCTCCCTGAGGTGCTGCCTCTGCACTGTGTACACAACTTTAAACACAGTCACACTGGAACAAAGGCATTGTGTAGGATGAACATGAATTTTTTAGTTGTTGTTAATACAAAGACTAAAACCTTAGAAGTGTTTTTTGAATGCGTTTGCCTCCCCGCCCCCCCAATCCAGGGAGCCAGCTAAGGAACATTCTTTTATCCCAGGGTCCCTCCTGGTTAACCTCTCTGGAAATGTCCCTGTTCATCTTAGCCAGGCCAAGGGACAGACAGACGAGGGGAAGGCTTCTGTCCACATTGGAACTGCAGGGTTAACACGGCTTTCGGGAGCCGAGGCAGGGTGCGCTGACTGGGGAGGGTCTGAGCCCTCCACGTGCCCTCTCTTGCTGTGGTGCGGCTGACGCTCAGGCAGCCCCAGCCCCATCAACACTGTCAGTGCAATCTGGGAGGGGCTGTGGCCTGTGCCCACGGGGCCGGGGTCTGTGACATAGGACTTGCGCCCTAGGTCAGGCAGGCTGCTCATTACAGGCCTCCAGCACCTGGGCCTCTTACCCTCTGCATCCGTAGGAAAGAAGTCAGGAGAACACTGTCCCCCCCCTCCCCAGGAGGGCTTCCTTACCTCCCTTTTGAGTGGGGCCACGTAGGCCCAGGAGTTGGTGGCAGGGTCGTAGCGCTCCACGGCGTTCAGGTCGTTGTGGTAGTCACGGCCCGCCACGGCGTAGATGTACCCACCCACGACACACACACACAGGTCTGCGTGCTCCTGCTGCAGGGACTGGATCTGGAACCAGCGGTTGTGCCGTGGGTCATACCTTTGAGGGGACACAAGGTTGGCGTGTCACTGACCAGGTAACAGCCTGCCCCAGGGCCCCCACCTCTGACTCTGGCCTGCTTGCCCCGCATTGCGGCCTGGCCTGAACCTTCTTGCTGCCCCCACAGCCAGGCCAGCAGGCTGCTACACACCTGAGTGCAGGTGCACCCACCTACAAGGTCTAGAGGGTGAGGCCAGGGGCCTCCTGGCATTCACTCCTGAAGCCAGCCCCTTCTCGGTGGGACCCCTGTGTGCAGTTTCTAGCTCACCACCTGCACACCCCCAACAGCTGTTCCTAGGGCCACCTCCTGCCTCAGGGCTCTGTCTTTCCCCAGAAGGGCCCAGTTACAACCTCTAGGCTGGATGGGTGTGTCAGCCTCCTCTTACTGGCCTCCTGACCTCAAGCCCCGTTTATCACCTGTGGGCTGCCCGGCACACCTGTGCCCAGTGCCCATCACACTCGGCCTGGTCAACATCTAGCATGGGCCAGGATTCCACCCCTACTTCCTGTGTCTGACATACTGTCCCGTTGTCCCCCACACCCCCAGCCCCTGGCTTTCCTGATCTCGTCAGCTAGGGGAGTCTCCACTCCCATGAGGCAGCCGAGGGCGACCTGCCTGCCAACAGTCCAGGCCCCGGGCACATGGAGAGGGGAGGGTGGGAGGGACAATGGCCACTGCTGACCTTGCTCAGCCCGGGTCCTCTCAGGAGGCTCGCCCTCCAACAGCAGGGCCACCTCACGTACCTTTCATGGGACATGCAGCTGCTCCCCCCAGACCACAGCCCTGCCTTCTCCCTGCTTCCCTGCTAACTTCCATAAAGATGTCCAGAGTTGATGGCTCATCACTGCCCACCCCAAAGTCCCCTGAGGCTGCCCCTGCCCTGCTGGAGTAGACGCCCCCTTATGCTTGCCCACTGGGTGATCTCAGCCACCCAGGACTGCTAACCGTCGCCCATCGCTCTCGCCTGCACTGGGGCCGCCTGGCTGTCCACTTGGCCATCCGCTCCCACCCGCCTGAGCTGGCACCCAAGGCCCATCCACAGGCCCAGGACCACACACACCTTTCTAGCACCACACCCTGGGGACTTCTCTCTGCCTCCTCCCTTCCTCACCATCACCAGGCCTGGACTCTGCTGGGCCCACGTGGCGCACACAGGAAGGCGTGCTGTTAACACAGATGATCCCAGGACGGACACGTACACACCCCGTTTCCCCCGGGAAGCCACCCAGGCACCAGCACGCACCTGGCTCCAGCACGCGCCTGGCTCCAGCTGCTGCAGCCTCTTTGCTAACGGCCTTTTTTCAGACGAGTGCTTTTATTTCTGCAGAGGGAGAACAGCGCCCAGGGAGAACAGGTCTAACTGGCTCAGGAGACTCAACAGCGCTTTCTCTGGCCTGTGCCCAGCGCTGGCCAGGCAAGACCTCAGCTGGAGCCTTTTATCCCACAGAGCAAGTCGGGCGCCGCCCACGGCCACTTCTGCAGGGAGCAGGGCCCATGGCAGCCAGCACAGGCACCTGGGTCACACCTGCCCAGGGTGTGACTCCTGGTCCTGCCCCTTCTAGTTGGATGTCCCTGGCTGTCGGTTTTAGTCTCTTGGTGTTCCAGGAGAGGAAGGGGGTGGTGGGCCAGCCAGCGGGGCGGGGGCGGGCAAGGGCAGCGCGCTGATCTTCAGGACGCCAGGAAAGACCTGTGGAGGAGCTGGCACCTGAACGACGCGGGGCACGAGCCTGGGGAAGGCCCAGTGCTCACAGGGACCCTGCTGTCCAGCCGGCATCGGGCTGGCCACGGCCCTTCCTGCGTGCTGGTCTCCTCTGGGAGCGTGTGTGTCTTTGTGCCCTGTTTTCAGTGTAACCCAAGTCGGCAGCATGTGCTTCTCCCACCAGCGTGAGACAAGACCCTCTGAATGCCTCCACTGGCCTCTTCCCCTCACGGCTGCTCAGGCTGAGTCAACACTGATACCACATGCCAGTAATTGTGACATAACCAAAATTTCACTCATTTCCTGTTTTTTCCCCCAGTTGTACTTTCTTTTAGGCTGTACAAATTTATGGGGTGCAGTGTGATGATTCAATATATGTATGCTATTTGTAATGCACCAAGTCAGGGGTTGCTCTCCTTAGCCCTCTCTGTCTCTCATAACCCACCTCTTCTTCAATATTGGCTTTCTTTCTTTCTTTCTTTCTTTTTCAGATTTATTTATTTGAAAGGTAGAGTTACAGAGAGACAGAAAGAGAAGTCTTCCATCAGCTGGTTCACTCCCCAAGAGGTCCCAAAAGCTGGGTCTGGGTCAATCTGAAGCCAGGAGCTCCATCCAGGTCTCCCACATGGTCCAAGCACTTGGACCATCCTCTGCTGCTTTCCCAGGTGCATAAGCAGGGAGCTGGATTGGAAGTGGAGCAGCCGGGATTCGAACCAGTGCCCATATGGGATGCCGGCGCCCACACCACAACGCTGAGTCCCTGGATTGATTGCTTCCTTCTCAGAATAGGTTCCCAAGTAATATTTGTTTCTCATGAGAACACGCTTCACTGCTGCATATGGAGATTATAGGGGCAGGCTTTTGGTGCCAGGGTTGGGATGCCACTTGGGACAACCTGCATCCCATGTCCGAGGGTCTGGGTTCAAGTTTCACCTTGCTTCTGAGCCAGCTTCCTGCTAATGAAAAACACAGCCTGGGAGGCAGCAGACGATGGTTTGGGTATCTGTGTCCCTGCCACCCACGTCGGAGACCTGGATGGAGCTCCAGCCTTTGGCCTGACCCAGCCCTGGCTGTTGGCGTTTGGGGAATGAACCAGCAGGTGGAAGATCTCGCTTTCTCTCTTCCAAACACGAGAATAAATTTTTAAAAAATGTTTTAAAGATATAAACAGCTTTAGTGTTTGCTGATGACTAAATGCTTGTGTCCCACCCCTTACCCCAACCCTGCCAAATCCCTATTTTGAAGCCCTAGGACGCAATGTGGCAGCGCTGGGAGGTGGGGACTTTGTGAAGTCAGGTGCCAAGGGCAAGGCTCTGCTGAGCGGGTCAGTGCCCCTTCGCAGAGACAAGCCAGAGTGCTCCTCCACCGGGCGAGGACACAGCAAGAGTGGGTCTGCACGTGCACCAAGATGACCAGCACCGTGACCTTGGGCCTCCCAGTGTCCAGGCTGTGTGAAATAAGTACTTGTTTACATCACCGAGGGAAATCTAGTCAGTATAAAAATGCTCTCAGATCCTCATCCAATAAAGCTTTTCTTCTGTCATTCTGTGACTGTTAAGTGTTTTAAAGCCTTTTGAATTTTTTTTTAATTTCAAATGTACTTAAAAACATTGGCAGGGAGAGCTACCACTTGGTACACCTGCCTCCCATATTGCAGTGCCTGGGTTTGAGTCCAGGTTCCACCACTTCTGATCCAGCTTCCTGGTAATGTACACCCTGCGAGGGTGGCAGATGATGGCTAAGTACTTCCTGGCTGGAGTTCCAGGCTCCTGGCTTCGGGGTGGCCCCGCCCCAGTTGTTGCAGGCATTTGGGGAGTGAATCGGAAGATAGAAGATCTCCTGCTCTGGGACCAGCGCTGCGGCATAGCAGGTAAAGCTACCTCCTGCAGCTCCCGCACCTCAAATGGGCACCCATTCAAGTCCCAGCTGCTCCACTTCCGATCCATCTCCCTGCTCATGTGCCTGGGAAAGCAGCAGAGGATGGATGGCCCAAGTATTTGGGCTCCCACACACATGTGGGCGATCCTGAGAAGCTCCTGGCTCTTGGTTTCACATCAGCCCAGCTCTGGCCATTGTGGCCATTTGGGGAGTGAACCAGCAGATGGAAGATCTTTCTGTCTCTGTCTCTCTCTGTAACTCTGACATTTAAAAAACTAATTTAAAAAACTCTCCCTCCCTCTTTATCTTCCTGCCTTTCAAGTAAAATAAAATTTAAAAAAAATTAAAAATATTAGCAGCCACAGAATTACCGTAGGAAAAAGACAAATTATTTTAAGTAGGGTGGGGCAGATGGCAACATGTGACTGGCTACTCCTAGCCAGCATTTGGTGACCCCCAGAGTTACTGTAGCCGTGGACAAGGTACAAAGAAGAATGTGTGTCACACGGAGGAAGCAGAGAAAGAACAACACAACAGTGATATCCCCGAGGCAAACACGATTTGTTCCAAGAAGTAACTTTCCCCGTGCAGTTTCCCTATCAGTGCTTTAGATGTAACTGGGCAAAGCACTAACGCCACAGACTGACAACCCCAATCCACTGCAGAATCTTCTTGGCTTGTATCTCAGAGCCTTTTGTGCTCTAGGGGGAGGGGAGAAAGAACTGCATTCTTCCAACTGCCAGGTGGCGGGATTCATCGGGAAGCTCTGAGTCCCTCCGCAGGGAGGTTCACCACACATTCATTCCGCAGAGACGCCCCCCCCCCACCGGCAAGGCAGGCTGGCCTGGGCACCCCAACCCCGCCCTCACGCCTGCTCTTGCCCACTCCTCCTGCCCCTGGGACCCAGCTCCCAGACCGCAGTTTGAGACGTGGTCGTTGATTACAGGGGCCAGCGTCAGCATTTTGCAGAGTCCCAGCATTAGACAGACTTGCAGCGGGCAGCTCACAAGACCGGCAATTTGGACCACTGTCCTGAGTGACACACGACCCGCCCCTTCCCCCTTCTGCCTCCCCCCTCCCCCACCCCTCAGCCAGCCCACAACAGGACAGAGCACAGGGGCAGACAGAGGCCCTGGCTGTCTCTCCCAGGGCCCGCCTTGTGGTGAAGACCCGCTTCCTTTGCTGGGCACACAGCTGCCCACGCCTTCTGCTGAACGCTCTGCAGAGATCTGCTCTGCACATCTGTGGGCTGCTCCCCAAGCAGAGGAGCTTAGGCCACAGCCTCCCAAGCTGGAAAACTGAGCCCACTGGGGTGGGAGTGGGCGAGAGCTTTGAGGCTTGGCCAGGGAGAAGCCCTAGTAGGTGTGGCCACATCCATCGTCGGGGACATCATTTGGTTAGGGAGGAAACCTCCTCTGTGAACTCTGCCCTTCCTCATGTTCAACCACAAAATATTCTTGCTGGCTTCCAGCCGAGTCACATCCCTTTAACACAGGCGATTGCTTCCTGAGGGCAGGAGAGCAGAGGTGGCTGGGGAAAGCCCGTTTCCTCTTCGGTCATGGTCACTGCGGTTGATTCTGAGAGGCGTGGTATGGCTAGATCCCACCACCACCCCTGCCCCAGGAGACGAAGACATGAACTTGGTCAGCCCCTGGCCCGTGGCTACCGGAAGAGGTTGGTAAACTCCCTCTCGGCAATGCTGTCTTCCATGTGCGGTGTGGGGAGACTGCCCACGTGTACCCAAAGTGCGGTGGAGGTGCCCCCTGGAAATCTGACAGTGGCTGCGACTGGGGTTCTTGACCTACGGCCTCTTTTTCTGCTCCAAGCAATGGGTTTGTGGGGTCACAGTCTAAAGGACTGACAACACCACAGCAGTCCAAACTCCTTCTTGAAAAACTCCCCCTCCTCTTCTTCCCCTTCCCCCTCCTCTCCTTCTCCCTTCTCCTCCCCCTCCCCCTCCTCTCCCTTCCCTCTCCCCCTCCAAGAAGCCTTGTGCCCAGCACACAGGCCGCCTACAGGACTGAAAGGAAATGCAGGGTGAGACTGAGCAGCAGGAAGCCACCCACCCACTGCAGGCTGCTGGTTAGAGAGGGGGAAGGCAGGAGCAGACAGACAGGGGGGTGCTGATGCTTCGAAGAGAAAGAGGACAAGACAGAAGGAGCCACTGCCCTACCCTGTCCCCCAGAGCCCCGACGCCCTTCCTGCCAAGGTTCCCCTCGCCGCGTGCGCAGCCAGTACAAGTGGATGCCACGCTCACCACTCAGGCCCTCCCCAACAAGGCTGAGCCGGCTGGGATGCAGGGTGAATGAATGGGTTTCGAGGAGCACGGGAGCCCCCTTTCTCTTCCCTCACTGCGAGTTCACATGCTGAGCACATGTGCAGAAGGCTGACGCGGGAACCAGGTCTTCCGTGACGTGCTCTTTGTGCACCACCCCCACCCTCTCCCCTAG
Source organism: Oryctolagus cuniculus (assembly GCF_051225735.1). NCBI lineage: Eukaryota > Metazoa > Chordata > Mammalia > Lagomorpha > Leporidae > Oryctolagus > Oryctolagus cuniculus. The sequence goes on from NC_142887.1 coordinate 32,562,992, forward strand.
GAGCCCTCAGCCCACATGGCTGGCCAGCCCCGTGTCACCCGCAGGCACAGACGCCAGCACCCGGCCTCTCTTACCGCCAGCACCGGGACTCGGCTCGGAAACCCTGGACGTTGTTGTCCCCTCCGATCAGGTACACGAAGTTGTTGAGGACCGCGATGCCCTGGTTGGACATGCGGGGGGCCAGGGAGGCGGTGAAGTGCTTCCACTGCCCCAGCAGGGGGTTCAGGTACTTGGCCTGGTCGCTGAGCACCGTGGACGGTGTGGAGTGAATGCCCCCGAAGCCCACCACACACTGCAGGTCTGACCGCAGCTCCGTCTGGGGGCCCTGCAGGCTAGGCTGCAGGCTCTCATTCCGGTGGTACATGAGGGCACTGGCCACCGTGTCCCGCAGCGGGCTGGGGTCCAGCTTGTCATGCAGGCGCTGCAGGACCTCTGCTTCCATCAGGGGAAAGCGCACCGTCTCCAGGAGCTTGGGGGGCTCATGCAGCGAGATCTGGTCGGCTTGCACCTGCTCCAGGGTGTAATGGTAGAGCAGGGCCCCCTCGTAGACCTCCGTCTCGCACGACACCTCCAGGCGGTTGCTGCTGAGCAGGGAGTAGACCTTCTCCAGGGGCAGCTGGCGGTACTTGTCAGTCCGGGAGAAGGCCACAAAGTTCTTGAGGATGTAGGCGTCCAGCTGCTCGGTCAGGCGGCTCAGGTCAAACAGCTCGGCCAGCCGGTAGACATCCAGAATGTTCTCCTCGTCCACCCAGGACATGAGGAAGTCGCAGCAGAAATGGATAATCTCTGGGATCTGCAAGGGGAGCGACACCCGCTGAGTCTGAGGCTGGGAGGCAGGGGGATGGCACAAGCACAGCTGGCACGCTCGGCCAGGCCCCCCTGGGGGTGGGGGACGCGCAAGCCCTCGTCACCCGTCCCCCACCTTTCTGACAAACCAGAAACACCTGGGGCTTACTGCAGGCTGACAGGGTTTAGTGAGGGGGGGCGTGGTGTGTGCTCAGCATCTCTGAAACTCAGTTTCCCCCATCTGGAAAACGGGGAGAGTTGAGGCGATGAGCAGCACGCATAGCATGGGAGTGAGACTGTGCGGGAACCAGCCGGCACAGGGCAGGCGTCTCACAGACGGCAGCCGCCTCGCTGACCAGAGAAAGCGGCACAAATAGTCACTGAGCCAGGCGTCCCCGGTTTGGTAGCGACTCGGGACCACCCCCACACGCGTCCCAGGGCTCTCTGTTAGTGTCTGCCTCTCTGGTGGTGCTGGGATCGAAAACACAGCCGGCTCTTCTCGCCTGCCACAATTCCCACGGTGGGGGTGGGGCTCTTCAAAGCTGCAGGCCCAACAACCCGACCTGGGGTGGGGGGCTGCGGGTGAGGGCGGCCGTGTCTCCCTCAGCTCAGAACTGCTGTCCAGGTGCTCCCCAATGCCCACCCAGCACCCATCCCAGGGCTCTGCTCAGATGGTGGGTGGGAAGAGGGCCAAGGGGCTAAGAATCAGGCCACAGAGGCTCGAGGCTGTTGAAGGTCACCTTGGGGTCTGATGAGCCAAGGATGGCAGGAGAAAGGGAGACAGAGGAAAAGGTCCCAGGAAAAACTGCCTGGGATAACACCAGGTGCTGACAAACGCTTTAGGAAAACAGGGCTGCTGAGCTTCTCAGAAAACAGGAATACCTGATTTATCTACCGGCAACTGATTAACCACGGCACATGGAGCAGCTTTGCCGGTGTTGAAAAGCCTTATCAACATGCATTTACAATATTTTACTTTTTATTTTTAAAAAGATTTATTTGCTGCCTGGCCAGTATCGTAGTGTGGTAGGTTAAGAAACTGCCTGCAATATTGGTACCCCATAATGGTGTCAGTTTGAGGCCTGGCTACACCACTTCCAATACAGCTCCCTGCTAATGTACCTGGGAAAGCAGCAAATGGCCTAAGTGTTTGGGCCCCTGCACCCACGTGGGAGACCAGGAAGAAGCCACTGGAGCCATTTGGAGAGTGAACCAGTAGATGAAAGATCTCTGATCTCTCTCCTATTTGTAAGTCTGCCTTTAAAATAAATAAATAAATATATTTTTTAAAAATCTGTAAAAAAATGTATTTGCTATCCCTTTCCAACATTTGAAATGTCAAAGCGAGGACGCAGTGAGTCCTCCAGTGTAAAATTTTGAATTTCCCTAGGTCTTCCGGTCGGCACAGTGATCAACTGTGCTGACAACACAGGGACCAATGTCATGTACATCATCTCTGTGGAGGTGACTGAGGCCGGCTGAACAGACTTCCCGCTGCTGGTGTGGATGGCCACAGTCAAGAAAGGCAAACCAAAGCGCAGAAAGACCTTCGGTGCCGGCATCCCATGTGGGTCTGGGCAGGTGTGAGAGTCACAGCCCTCAGGGGAGTGCGGGTGGGTTGAGGAGCTGCTCCTTGAGGAGCGCTGGCTTCCTGTCCCCTCTGCTTCCCGCCCTCTCTTCCGAGCAGCCGCGGCCCTCTCCTTGGTAGAATCTGGCCAAGGCTTCTCCCACGTAGGAGGCTCCGCGACAGGCTCAGGGAAGGGAACACATTTGCCTGAGTGACTCGTGTGGACGGTCTCACTGCCTGCAGACCCAGGGCTCTAGGGGCACCACGAGGAGCCTCGTCAACACCCGTAGAAGTCCTCATTCCTGAGCCCTCGGGCTGACAGCTCCAGGACTCGGGATACGGAGAGACTTGCAGGTGTCTGAGAAGGTGGGTGGGAGAGAGAAAGCGGAGCTGGGAAGGTGATTTGGTGTCAGTAGAAAGGGGACCAGGGGCAGCAGGGGAAATGGCTATAGACAGCTCCAGGCGAGATGGACGAGGATGGCACGTCCAGGTGTGGACACAGCGGATGCAGAAGGTGCAAGAGCTCCCGAGGCAGCGCGAGGTCCTGAGCCCAGGACGTGGCAGAATGGCTGTGGGACACAACAGAGCAGGGTGCTCCAGGCGGGAGGCGGGCATGGAGGAGGACGGACAGCTGGACCTCAGCCATGCCGGGGATGCGATGGGGAGGATGTTCCGGAGTTAAGCGCTATAACAAAACTGGCTGAGCGTCCCCAAAGTGACAATGGCAGAAGAGAGCTCTGTGGAGAAGCTGCCTGGGCTCAGCTTCACCTGCCCATGGTGGGGGGAGTTGTATCCAGACCAACACACATGTAGGGTCAGCCTCACACCTGCCCACCTGTCGCAAAGGGTGGGGACGGGCACCCTCCAGCTGCCCAAACACATTCTCGTGTGAAAGGTCAGAAGGATGAACTCCATGTAGCATTTTGTTTCACTTTCAAGAAACATGGGGGGTGGTACTGTGCCACAGCGGGTAAAGCCGCCACCTGCAGTGCCGGCATCCCATATGGGCGCCAGTTCAAGTTCTGGCTGCTCCACTTCCGATCTAGCTCTCTGCTATGGCCTAGGAAAGAAGTGGAAGATGGCCCAAGTCTTTGGGCCCCTGCACCTGAGTTGGAGTCCCAGAAGAAGCTCCTGGCTCCTGGCTTTGGATGGGTGTAGCTCCAGCCGCTGCAGCCATCTGGGGAGTGAACCAGTGGATAGAAGACCTCCCTCCCTTTCCCTCTCCCTTTCTCTCTTTCTCTCTCTCTCTACCTCTGCCTTTCTGTAACTCTGCCTTTCAAGTAAATAAAATAAATCTTAAAAAAAAAAAAAAAAGGAAAAGAAAAGAAATATGAGAAGAGGTGACCTTCAACCCAGTTCAGGCCTGGGGCTGATGACTCAAAGGCACCTGCACGCCCAGCCCTGTGTCGCTGCGCCCACACCACTGAGGTTCAGTAGTATCTTCCAAACACGGCCTCAGGATAACAAGTGTTTCAAAGGGAGAACTGCCGAGGACAGGTGGGAATGGCCTGTACAGCATGCTGTGGATGGGGGTGGGTGCAGCCTCGCATCACCAGGCATCAGAGCACATAGGACACTGCACCCACAGCCTCAGTGCAGCCCCTGGCCAGGAGGGGAAGGAAGCAGCAAAAGGGCAGAAGGCAAAGGCCGGGGTAGTGGTGCAGCGGGTAAAGCCACCACCTGTGACACCGGCATCCCATACTGGCTCTGGTACCAGTCCCAGAACTTTATGTCTGATCAAGCTCTGTGCTAATGCACCTGGGAAAGTAGCGGAGGATGGCCCAAGTGTTTGGGTCCCTGCACTCACATGGGAGACCCAAAAGAAGCTCTGGCCTCCTGGCTTCAGCCTGGCACAGCCCTGGCTGTTGCAGCCACATGGAGAGTGAACCAGCGGATGGAAGATCAAGATCTCTCTGTAAATCTTCAAAAAAAAAGAGCAGAGGGCGGAGGCAGAGGAGGAGCCCCTTCCAGGCTCTGCCCAAGAGGCCCGTTCTTGCTCCGGGGCTTCCTCCACTGTTGGGTATGGGTATCTTCACCCTCGTGACACAGCCTCGGGCCAACGCCACTGCCTGGGGGGCGTGGCAGGCGGGCTGGGCGCTCTGGGTGCGGGTGTGGCCGCTCCACGAGGTGAGCCCCACCTGAAGCTGGCAGGCGGCAACCAGCGTCTCCTGCACGTTGCTGAGGTTGAGCTCCAGCTCGGAGGTGTATATGAAATGCAGGATTTGGCACATGGCGTTGTAGGACACGCCGTGGATCAGCACCTCTTCCTGCTCCATCTCCTTCAGGCCCCCAGCAAACATCCCTCTGCAAAGGGAAGAGACAACAGCGGTTAGACCAGTCAGGACGCCAGCCCAGGCTGCCAGAGCAAGAGTAGTCAGAGCTGCTCGAAGAGGAGACCGCATGGGGGGGGGGGCAGCGAGGGAGAGGGCTGACCAGGTGGTGTGCTTGATGACAGTGCGACCACTCTGATCTCAGTAAACGGCGGTTGCTCAGGGGTCTGGGCAGCCATCCCAGAACCACTGATTTCGCTCCCACGGATCCTGGAGAAGGGGTCCTACGTTCTCCCCTCAAGCACAGGTCCACACGTGCAAGCTTTCTGCTGCAGCCATCTGTGCGGCTCCTGGCTCGCAGCAGCAAACCCCTCAGAGTGTGTTACAGGAGAACGAATGAATGAATGGAAGGGGAACAACAAAATAAAATTATTCCACACCATGTGTCCTGTATTGAGCTCCTCCTACCAACTTCCAGGCGCCACTCAAAAGAGCAGAAGTATCAGGGACATGTAAACTGGTAGGATTCCTACATGCGATAAAGGTAGCAGAGAAAGACATAGGTTAAGAGGGAGAGGAACGGGCAAGCGTGGGTGGGGCTCTGAGAGGGGGCAGGGACAGTCCCCTCTGAAGAACAGAGACCAGAGGGTGAGGCAGGGAATGCGGTACGTGCCAACAGGGGGAGGGAGTTCCAGGTGGAAGAGACAGGTACACAGGTGCTGGGGCGGGAACAGTTTGGCAAGCAAAGCAGCCAAGACAACAGGAAGTGAGCGGGGAGGTAAGAGGGTGGGGCAGGCAGCAGGCTTGGGTACACTAGCTATCTCTAGGGCAGGGCAGAGTCCCAGTTGACATCTGAGCATAAAGAGAGCTGCTGTTGGGGCCAGCAATGTGGCATAGCGGGTAAAGCCACTGCCTGCAGCGCTGGCATCCCATACGGGCATCAGTCCTGGCTGCTCCACTTCTGATCCAGCTCCCTACTAATGGGCCTGGCAAAACAGCGAAAGATGGCCCAAGTCCTTGGGCCCCAGCACTCACATAGGAAACCCAGAAGAGGCTCTCTCCCTCTCTCTCTGTCACTCTGCCTTTCAAATAAATAAATAAATGGGGGGAGGGGAGGGAGCGCTGCTGTTGGAGAATTTTTAAAAGACTGATTGCTTATTTGAAAGGCAGAGTGACAGAGACAAAGAGAGACACACAGAGATGTTCCATCCACTGGTTCACTCCCCAAAAGGCCACAATGGCCTGCGCTGTGCCAAGCCATAGTAAAGAGCCAGAAATTCCATCCAGGCCTCCCTCCCACATGGCTTGACTGGGGCCATCATCTGCTGCCTTCCGGGCATGTTAGCATGCACAGGTGAAGGACACTGCTGGGGTGAGTAGGCACGGTATGAAATAACAAGAGTTACAAGTACCCAAATGGGGGCCCATACTGTAGGGCAAGCAGATGAAGTCCCCACCTGCAGCAGTAGCCTGGCTGCTCCACTTCTTCTTCTTCTTCTTTTTTTTTTTTTTTTAAAGATTTTATTTCTTTATTTGAGAGGCAGAGTCACAAACAGTGAGAGGGAGAGACAAAGGTTCTCCATATGCTGGTTCACTCCCCAAATGGCTGCAGCTGGATCAATTTGAAGCCAGGAGCCAGGAGCCTCTTCCAGGTCTCCCATGAGGGTGCAGGGGCCCAAGCACTTGGACCATCCTCTGTTGCTCTCCCAGGCCGCAGCAGAGAGCTGGATGGGAAGAGGAGCAGCCGGAACACGAACCAGCGCCCATATGGGATGCCGGCACCACAGGCAGAAGATTAACCTACTTCACCACATTGCCAGCCCCTTGGGCTACTCTACTTCTGATATGAAAACCCCTACACAATGCCTCAAAAAATTAAAATAGAATTACTATGACCCAGCAATCCCACTTCTAGGCTACAGAGCCAAGGGAATGGACAGTAGTCTCCAGAGGTTATTTGCACATCCATGTGTGCACCATTCATGACAGACAAAAGGAGGAAGCAACCCAAGTGTCCATCAACTGATGAAGGGATAGGCAAACACACATACACGATGGGATACTACTCAGTCTTAAAAATGAAGGAAACTGGGGCTGGCATATGCCAGCACCTCATGTCAGAGCACCAGCTCAAGTCCCGGCTGCTCTACTGCTGAGCCAGGCCCCTGCTAATGCACCTGGGAAGGCAGTGGACCCTGGCACCCATATAGGAGACTCAGATGGAATTCTGGGTTCCTGGCTTCAGCCTGGACCAGGCCTGGCTGTTCGGCAGTTTGGGGAGTGAATCGCATTTGGAAGGTCTCTGTCGCTCTGCCTTTCAAATCAATAAACCTTAAAAAAAAAAAAAAAGGAAACGTATCATGTGCTGTAACAGTTGGTAAACTCCGAGGCCATTTTGCTCAGTGAAGTGAGCCAGTTGGAAAAGGATAAACAGTATGATTCCATTCATGAGGAACGGAGAGCAGTCAAACCCAGAGAAACAAAGCAGAATGGTGGTTTACAGGGACGGAGGTGGGGAGAGCTGACAGACAGGGACTGAGGTTTAGATGCAGAGTTTCAGATTTGCAAGAAGAAACATTCTGGAAATCCGCTACACAGTAATGTGGACGTACTTGTTTATTTTTCTAAAGATGTCTTTATTTAGTTGAAAATCAGAGTTACACAGAGAGGAGAGGCAGAGAGAGAGAGAGAGAGAGAGAGAGAGAGAGAGAGAGAGGTCTTCCATCCGCTGGGTCACTCCCCAGATGGCCACAACGGCCGGAGCTACACTGATCCGAAGCCAGGAGCCAGGAGCTTCTTCCAGGTCTCCCACTTGAGTGTAGGGGCCCAAGAACTGGGCCATCTTCTGCTGCTTTCCCAGACCACAGCAGAGAGCTGGATGGGAAGTGGAGCAGCCAGGACTTGAACCAGCAACCATATGGGATGCTGGCACTGCAGGCAGTGGCTTTACCCGCTGTGCCACAGCGTCAGCCCCTGAATGTACTTTTATATCGCTGAACTACACAGTTAAAATTGGCTATGAGGCTGGCACTGTGGCTCTCTCTCTGTATCTCTAACTCTCTCTGTAACTGTGTCTTTCACATAAATAAATCTTTCTCTCTCTTTGTTTTTTTTGTTTTGTTTTGTTTTTGTTTTTGTTTTGACAGGCAGAGTGGACAGTGAGAGAGACAGAGAGACAGAGAGAAAGGTCTTCCTTTGCTGTTGGTTCACCCTCCAATGGCTGCCGCTGCCGGTGCACCGCGCTGATCCGAAAGTAGGAGCCAGGTACTTCTCCTGGTCTCCCATGGGGTGCAGGGCCCAAGCACTTGGGCCATCCTCCACTGCACTCCCGGGCCACAGCAGAGAGCTGGCCTGGAAGAGGGGCAACCGGGGCAGAATCCGGCACCCCGACCGGGACTAGAACCCGGTGTGCCGGCGCCGCAAGGCAGAGGGTTAGCCTAGTGAGCCGCAGCGCCGGCCACATAAATAAATCTTAAAAATACCTTAGTATTTCCAAGGTAAAATGTTTATAAGACTCATATTAAGCAGGATAAGAAATACAATACAGGGGCTGGCACTGTGATACAGTGGGTTAAAGCCCTGGCCTGCAGTGCCAGCATCCCATATGGGCACCAGTTCGAGTCCCAGCTGCTCCACTTCTGATCTAGCTCTCTACTGTGGCCTGGGAAAGCAGTGGAAGATGACCCAAATTGACCCAAATGCTTGGGACCCTGCACCCACATGGGAGACCAGGAAGAAGCACCTGGCTCCTGACTTCGGATTGGTGCAGCTCCAGCCATTGCAGCCATTTGGGGAGTGAACCAGTGGATGGAAGACATCTCTCTCTCTCTCTCTCTCTCTCTCTGTAACTCTTTCAAATAAGGAAAAATAAATCTTAAAAAAAGAAAAGAAAAGAAAAGAAAAGAAAAGAAAAGAAAAGAAAAGAAAAGAAAAGAAAGAAATGCAATACCCTGATGTTCAGGGTGGGCTTTGTGGCCTAATGAATATGTCCAAAACTTCTTAAAAGGAAAAAAAAAAAAAAGAAAGAAAGAAACTTCTACATCCTGAGGCAGGCGTTTGGTGAAGCAGTAAAGACACAGGTTGGGGTGCCCACACCCATGTGTGTGTCCTGGCTCTGCTCCTGACTCCAGCTCCCTGCTAATGCACACTGGGAGGCGGCAGGTGACAGCTCAAAAGTGTGGGTCCCTGCTACCCACATGGGGGATCTGAACTGAGTCCTTGGTTCCTGCCTTCAGCCCTGGCCCAGCCCCGGCCCTTGTGGGCATTTGGGGAATGAATCAGCGGATGGGAGGTCACTCTGCCTCTCAAGTAAACTAAGTCAATGAATAAACATTCTGAGAACCCAACGTCAAGGCTGAGAAATAGCATGTGGATGACTAGGAACATGTGAAAACCAGCTACCATCATGTGGGGGAACGAGGCGGGAGGGCAGGGTAAAAGGGTAAAGGGCTCAGTGGGTATACACTTTCACCTACTGCTAGGTTCTTTAACTGCAGAGATGGATGCTGAATGGGGCCACGCACTCACTTTCCTGTGTCTGCAGACATGCCCAGTAGCCTTGTATGCAGAGGTAGAGCAGGTCATCTTCGACCTGATCAGTGCCAGGCACTGTAAGAGAGGTTCCCTAAAGTGGAACAACACCCACCAGGTACGGGGGTCTCAACCCCTTCCCCCTAGCCCCACCCCCCCACTCCCATCCTGCTGGGTTTGTTCTAGCTTCTTATCTCCATGAGAGAAAAGAGTTCAAAGAGGAGACATAAAGGTGTACAGGGAAGCATGATTTATTCAAAAAGACAGCACACACTCAGATGTGAATACAGGCAAGCTCTATTCACTGAGGGAGGAAGGGCCTCCAAAGTTGGGGGGAGGGGGGTCTTCCTTCTATAGGATAAGGGGTGGTGCCAGAGTAGGGCCTAATGGAATATTTAAGAAGCGGGAAGTTTGGGTGGAGGTTGAATACCACCCACTTCCATATCTCATTTTTCTGGATTCTCAGAAGTGTCATGGTGTCTGGTATGGTGGGGCTACGGTGCATGACGGGGTGTGGGAGTGCCAGGCCTGCAGTCACACTGGGTATTTCCAGCCAGAATACAAGGAAGGCGGTGGGATCTGGGATATGGGGCACACGCAGGCATCCTCAGCTGTTCCTCATCATCTACATGCCCACATCAGCCCAAAGCTAAGGAGGGCTGAGATGGCCCAGGGAGGCGGCACAGAGCACAGAGCCCGCGAGCCCTTTAGACATGGGATCTGGGCGGAGAAGGGGAACGGGCTTACAAGTGACCCAGGTGAAGCAGGCGGGGTGTGGCTCACAGGAGGGAGACGCAGCTGACAGCTATCAACAGCAGTCCAAAACAAGACCCAAGATGCAGCGTGACACCCACTGCCTGAGCCATGCTGCTCTGGGTGCACCCAGAAGTTAAGGAGGCCTCCGGCTGAAGGGGGTGCCCCCACATCCCCCCAGGTGAAGGCAAAGGGCAATATGACTCTCTGCCCTCCAGGGGCCAGCAGCATTTAGCAGGGATGAGGCTGATATCCCCCCAGGGTTGGCAAAAGACAAGGGACAATTAGGGAAGGCTCCCCAAAAGAGGTAGTTGGGATGGGCCTTGAAGGAAAAATAACATTCTGCACAGCAGGGAAAGCAAGAAGTGCAATCAGGGCTTGGAGGAAAACAGCAAGGACTCAGAGGCTAAAGAAGCTGTGAGCACCTGGCTGTGGCTGAAGAGAATGCCAGGCAAACTGGGGGAGGAGAGGCTGGAAAAGAAGGGGCTCCCAGAGGGCCTGGTACCCTCAAGCCCCGTTCTCACAAGGCTTCCCTGCCAGCAGTAAGGAGCATCAAACAGGAAGTAAAATCCTGCATCTCACAAGCATAACCAGCCCCATCCCCAGTAGCATTAAAGATTTATTTATTTGGAAGGCAGAGAGAAAGAGAGAGAGAGAGAGATCGTCCATCTATGGGTTCAACCCTTACATGGCCTCAACAGCCAGGTCTGGGCCAGGCTGAAGCCAGGAACCAGGAACTCCATCCAGGTCTCCCACATGGGTGCAGGGGCCCAAGCACTTGGGCCATCCTCTGCTGCCTCCCCAGGTGCGTTAGCAGGAAGTGGATTGGCCCTCCAATGTGGGATGCCAGATGGGCCCATCACCCACCCACCCCGACCCCAGCATCTCAATCCAAGACTCTGTTTTGAGAGCTTTTGCAAACCTCACAGGCAGGACTCCCAGACTGCAGGCCTTGGAATTTCTTTATCACCCCTAGAGCTGATGTCCTGGTGTTAGACCTTCACCAAGATGTTTTTTTCCGGAACTCACAGGCCTTGATCAAAGAAACTGACAACCCATCTGCCCCACAGGCCTGAGACAGCTGGAGCACACTGTCAAAGGAAGGCCACACACACTAAGAACCAGCCAGAGGCCCGCAAGCCTCTGCCTTTACTCCCTCGGGGGCATTTGGGGAATTGAGCAGTTGGCTGCCTGCCTCCTGCTCTGAGTTTGTAATAAACATCTGCTTTCTCCACACCCTGGTCAGGGCTTGGCTTGCTGCGTGTCAGGTGAGTGGACTCCGTTTGGGGGTTCTACAGCAGCGCCTCTAACCAGTTTCGGGGGTGTTCAGCAGCAGAAGCAGCTCCTGTTCTTTGTAAAACAGTAACTCAAACAACACAGTCAAGGGTAGAGCGGGGAGCCTCGGTTCCCTTCCCCGCTCCTGTCATCTCCAGAGTTCGGCATGCATCCCAGTGGGAGCATCTTCCACGGGGTCCCTGTCAGCAGGCACCACCAGCCTTGCCTGTAAGCCCCTGCACCCAACACCACAGCATGGAAGGGCCACTCTCAGCTCCCCTGCCTCATGCCTCAGGCACCAGAGTGTGGTCCCACAGGCCAGCCACCTGGGCAGACAGATATGGGATAGCCAGCCACAGGGCCCTGGGCTGGGAACCAAGCCACCCCCGACGCCCGGGCAAACGCCCTTCTCTCTGCCCTTGGCCGCCAGCAGACATTACAAACATTTCACAGCTTCACCAGTCTTACTGGGGAAGAAAATGGTTCTTTATCATGTTACCCTGAATCAGATCACTAAAATGAGTAATAAATGTGCTAAAGCTTAGGAACACTTGCTTTATTACACACACACACACACACACACACACACACAGTCTGGGCTCTCCCAACAGCGTTGTCACTCTTTCTCCCTGCTTTCCAACAAAGGTGGAGGGAGGAGAGGGAGTGTCAGCCACACCCTGTGACCATGTCAGACAGTGGGGCACCTCCCATGAGAGGTCCACCTTGAGGGGGTGTGGCAAGGGCTAGGAATCACTCCTGAAGGCTGTGGAAAGTCACAGGAGGCTTCGGACCAATTAGAGAAAGGCAGCATCCACACCAGCCTTTTGGGAAGCTAGGTGAGATCTAGAGTCAGGACGGCCTACGTGAGCAGCGGGGTCTGGGCCCCAGGGGTGCGAGGGGAAGCCCAGGAGATCGATCTCACAGGCCATCTGGCCCCGGCCAGCCTCTCCTGCACAAGCGTTCACTCTGTCGGTCCCTACGCCGAGTGAGCCCCAGTGTATGGCCCCACATCCCCCACATCGGCTCCCAGTACCGCCACCCTGCCCACTGCCCAGGATGTTATTTTAGAGCTTATTAAAGGCCCCAGCTGGCAGGCAGTTAGCCTAGCAATTAAGATGCCCGTGTCCCACTTCTCAGTGCCTGGGTTTGATTCCTGGCTCTGGCTCAATGCCAGCTTCCTGCTACGAGAGACACTGGGAGGTGGCAGTGATGGCTCTGGTCACTGGCTTCCTGTCACCCACCTAAGGAGATGTGGATTGCATTCGTGGCTCCTGACTTTGGCCCCAGCTGTTACAAGAATTTGGGGCATGAACCAGCAGATGGGGAATCTCTCTTCTCTTTTGCTCACTCTTCTTCTCAAATAAATTTAAAAATAAAATTCAGGGGAGGGGAAAGGCCTCAGCTGAACACCCCCCCAGCCCAGTAAACTAAAGGGACACTGCTGCCCATGGATATGTCCATAGCAAGCCACTACTGGGTCGCATTCCCCGTAAACTCTTTTCAGGAGGCATCTAACCATAAGGAAAAGTTTTGCTGGACAGTTCCTAAAATCTTTTTTAATATATTGTAATATTTTTATTTATTTATCTGAGAGGTAGAGTACAGACAATGAGCGGGTAAAACACAGAGAAAGGTCCCCCATCTGCTGGTTCACCCCCCAAATGGCCGCAACATCCGGGGCTGGGCTTATCAGAAGCCAGGAGCAAGGAGCTTTTCTAGTGTCTCCCAGGCAGGTGCAGGGGCCCAAGGACTTACTTGGGCCATCTTCCACTGCTTTCCCAGGCCACTGCAGAGAGCTAGATCAGAAGAGGAGGAGCCAGGAGACAAACCGGTGCCCAAATGGGATGCCAGTGCTGCAGGGAGAGGCTTAGCCTAATATGCTACAGCACTGGCCCCAGTTTCTAAAATCTTTCACAAAAAGAAAAGACAAGACCTACAACCAAGCCCAGAAGACAAAACAAACAGAAATGGAGAAATGGAACTAGAATATCACAACTAAGGATTTGAGGCCCAGGCTTGCTCGCCTGCCACGAGTCCCATCCCACGGTGTGAAGCGAGGGGAGTGGCACCACCTCCGTGGGGTACAGAGCAGTGCAGACCATGCAGGAAATGATATCCTGATTTGTATCCGTGAAGTGAAAAAGTATTGACTTAAGCCATGGGTACTGTCTGAGTATCTGTGACAGCCACTTATGATCGTTAATTTTAGGCGTCAGTTTGACTGGATTGCGGAATTGGGTTAAGGAATCAGGCGTGGCCATGAGACTGTCTCCAGGGAAGACGACCAACCAGTCAGCTGGGAGCCCAGACGGAACAGAAAGGCGAGAAAAGGATTCCCTCTCTCTCCTGAAGCTCGGACACTCTCTTCTGTTCTCTGAGTATCAGAACTCCATGCTCTCTGGCCCTTGGATATCGGCTGCCTCCTGGCTCTCAGGCCTTAGCTCTCACACCCAGCGTGCCACCACCTGCTTCCCTGGTTCCAGGGGCCTTCAGGCCACAGCACCGGCATCCTGGGGTCTCCAGCCTGCATGTGGTTTGTTGTGTGACCTCCAAAGTCACATGAGCTAATTCTAACACATCTCTTCCTTCCTTCCTATCTATCTATCTACCTTCTATTGGTTCTGTCTGTCCGGAGAGCCCATCCTCACAACATGTTAGGCATGAGGACCTGACACAGATTCCAGCCCCAGGATGATGTCATGCAGGCATCATCTTTAAAATCTAAAAAAAAAAAAAAAAAAAAACCTAAAAATCAGAACTGCAACCAAGCCAGGAAGACAAAATGAACAGAAATGGAGAAATGGAACTAGAATATCACAGCTGAGGATCTGTGGCCGCAAGAAACCCCACAGTGGCCACAGAGTTGCCATGAGGGAAGAGACCTGTGACCTGGAAGGTGGATAAGGAAGGGGTGGGTCCAAACACGACACATCCATGCATCTACGGGAATAATCACCCGGCTCGGCTTCAGCACCCCACAGTACCAGAGGCGTGGCCAGGGCTGGCCTTAGAGCTATGGCGGGGTGGGCCTGGTGCTGAGAGACCTTGGGGGTAAAGTGTCATGGTCCTTAAAGGAGGGGGGGCAGCACTGTGGCATAGCAGATAAAGCCACCGCCTGCAGTGCAGGCATCCCATATGGGCACTGGTTCGAGTCCCAGCTACTCCACTTCCGATCCAGCTCCCTGCTATCACTTGGGAAAGTAGTGGAAGATGGCTCAGGTCCCTGGGCCCCTGCACCCACAGGGGAGACCAGGAAGAAGCTCCTGGCTCCTGTCTTTGGATCGGCACAGCTCCGGCCACTGTGGCCAAATGGGGAGTGAACCAGCAGATGCAAGACCTCTCTCTGCCTCTCCTTCTTTCTCTTGTAACTCTGACTTTCAAATGAATAAATAAATCTTTAAGAAAAAAAAAAAAGTGCGGGAGCACTAAGAGAGCGCAATGCAGTAACATGTTAACAACTGGGACTTGGGTGTTCATCACGCTATTCTGCAGACGTCCATAGATCATACATTTTTCCGAACAATACTGAGGCGGTGGGGATGAACCCCAGGATAAAGTAGGAAGAAAATCAGTTTGACACCAACATACTGTACTTGGAGCAGAAACTTCGTTTTATTACAAAAAAGAAAAGAAAAGCAGTATTAGAAGTAAAGCTAAGCACGATTATCTTTTAATAAATAAATAAAAAGAGCATACCCAAGAGACTGCGTGGCTCACAGCAATACTCTAAGGACCCTTTCTCTCCGTCTCAGGCTTGTTGACTGAGTGGCCAGGGAAGGTGCGAGAAGTTCCAAGGCAAGCGGGAGCCCCGGGCTGCCGTCATGGAGCCAGGGTCACGGGGTCACTCTCCTGAGACAGACCAAAGCAGCTCGGCTTACCTGAAGTAGTCGCAGGACGCCGCCAGCAGGATGCGATGGGCCTCGATGTGCCTCCCCTCCACCACCAGGACCACATCGAAGAGGATCCCGCTGTCGCGGAGGGCCAGCAGCCCCCGGAGCAGGGCCTGGGAGTGCTGCGTGCTGCGGTAGGTGTTGTTGACGCAGTGCGGGTGCGAGGGCTGCGATGGCAGCTTGCACAGCTGGGTGAACTCCTGCTCCTCCGCCATCCTGACGGCCTCCAGAGCCCACACCACCGCGGCCGGCCCGTCAGCTGAGAGGACAGAGGGCACAGAGTGAGACGGCGGCCAGCACCTCCTCCACCCCTTGAGCTCTCCCTGTGATCTCAAACTTCCTGGGCTCCCAGTGCCGCCTTCCCACCTCTGGTTTAAACTTGCACTTCTTCACAATGACTGTGTCCTTTTCTCTCCAAGACTCTTTATCTCATCTCCTTCCGAGTGGCCTGGAGACACCGGACTGATAAGGACTGACTCCACTCCGGCCTAGCCCTGCCCTGCCCTGCCCAGGGCTCACAACAGGAGCCAGCTGAGCCTCAGGTTCCTCAGCTATAAAGAAGTGAGCTGAAAGGACCCACCCCACCGGGGGTTCTAAAATTAGTTAAGATAGCGGCAGGCTTTGGAGCAGGGGTTAAGAGCCTGCCTTTGAGATCCACTTCTGCTACTGATTCTAGCTCTCTGTCCTTGTACCCCCAGGGAGGCAGCAGGTTATGGGCTCTAGTTCTTGACCCGTGTGTGGAGGCCTGGATGGGATTCTGGGTTCCCAGCTTTGGCCTGGCCCCACCCTGGTTGCTGTGGGCATTTGGGGAAGTAAACCAATGGATGGGAGAGCTCTCTCTGTATTTCAAATAATTTTTAAAAAATCTAATTAAAATAGTTGAAAATTCCTAAGGCAATGACCATAAAGCACCAGAATATACCAGGTTCGCAAGAGTTCTTCCTCCCTTTGAGAAAGAACAAAACTGGGTCCCCCGACAGGAATGGACACATAACAGCAAGGCCTGAGTGCTGGTCAGGAGACATGGACCCAGGGAAAAGTTCCAACCGTGGAACCCTGGCCTGGGAGGCAGAGGCCAGCGGAAGGTTGGTTCTTTAAAGACTCTGATAGTATGCACGCAAGATCATGTACACTGTGACTTAAATTCAAGGTTACCTTCTATTGAGTCTGCACGCTAAAAACAACAACAATAATAATAAATGCAAACTGATTTGATGATAGCCTCGGAAACCCAGCGAGTGAAAAAACCTACTGCAAACACAGACTCTAAAACAAGCAAAAGCAACTGCCAAGAGCCAGCTGCCCCAGCTCAGGGTGTGGCTGAGCCACACATGCTGTAAGCCACAGCACCGCCAGCCAGCCACAGGGCCATGAGTATCTGCCGCCGCCTTCTCCCTCTGCCCCTCTCCGCTTTCCGTACTTGTTTGCTCTGGGCTCTCTACTGCTTCCCAGCCAACACACCCAATCCTCCTCAGTCAGCCTAACGACTGGAGATTTCTGCCCACCCACCCTTCCCCGCCAAGGCCCCCCGAGATGGCCCAAGCTGAGGTCTATCACCCACTGACCACCTCTGTTGGTGGTTCTCTCTTGCCTGCAAACTCGGCCTGTGCCAATTTCTGAGCCCTTCCTTTTACCCAGCACACCCTGCTTCTGCCCAGAAGCCTGCATTTCCAGGGTGCACCTCCAGCTCAGGGCCTAGTCCAGGCACGAGCCCTCCCAACCAGGCCAGTTTTGTCACTGGGGTAGCTACCACATCCACATGGGAAACCTCAAGGTCTTAGTCAGCTAACAGACCCTCCAGTTCTGAGTCCTTCTCTGTCTCAGCCACCCCCTACCTCCCCCCAAGACCCCTTAACACATTTCCTGACCTCTTTTCTCATCCTCCTGGGGGTGGAGGGCGGGGTGCCCTGGCTCTACTGCCTCCTGCTTGGGTGGGGCCCCTTGTGACCTGAGCCTTCCTTCCCTTGCCTGTGTCTAGTTTTCAGACCAAAAGGGACACCCATCGTCCTCTAAACACCTTCCGCCTGCCTCCTAGGCCTGGTACTGGTCAAGGTCCAGCCCAATCATTTCTCACCAGCACCATATGGAGAGCAAAACAAACACGGAGTCTGTCTTACCTGCCCACCCCCAGGAGGGAGTGCTGAGACTATCTCCTAACGCATCTCAAAGCCCCCACAGCTGCTGGCGTCACCATTTGCTAACTAACCATAGCCTCTGGGCACCTGGTTCCTATCTCTAAACCTCAACTTCCTCATCACCATCACCATGACCACTGGACGTTCCCAGCCCTGCGAGCACAGCTGGGAAGGGATGGATGGCTGCTGCTCCCTCAGTGCCCACTGCCAGCGACAGTACAGGACATCCAAGGACTCCTTCCCTGGGCAGGCAGAGCGCATTTGGCAAGTACAACTTAAGGACTTCAGCTATGCAGGGGTGGGGAAATCTTTTTTTTTTCTGCCGAGGGCCATTGGGATATTTATAACATCATTTGTGGGCCATACAAAATTATCAACTTAAAAATTAGCTTGCTAGAGAGTTACTGACTTTTGAGTCCCGCCTGTGGCTGCCTTGGCAGAGCCAAACCAAATGCTTTTGCTGGCCGAATGTGGCCTGGGCTGGCTGGAAGTTCCCACCCCTGCGGTAGGTGCTTGAGGGGCTGTGAAGAAAAGCGAGCCGATTCCCTGCCATCATGGACCGACCACAGTGGCACAGAGTGCCAAAACATTGAAGACCCCCACAGAAGACACTCATCCACAGGGGAATAGGCCTACTGGGGTCCATGACTTCACAGAACACAGCAGTTAAAATGAGCAGCTGAGAACTGAAGCTTTAGCCGTGGAGTGGGAGAATCTCAAAGCTACGGAGAGAGAAAGCAGAAAATGCCAGGACAGGTACAAGACAACTTTGTTGACATGAAGTCCAAAAAAACAGCAAAACAATAATATTCAAGATCGCATGCAAGGAGGATATTATGGTATAAAACAGTACAAACACATTTATAGGAACAATAAATGTCAAATGCAGGGTCATGACTATCTCCAGAAAGAAAAAAAAAGTACATAAAACACTGGTAAGGATCTGCTACTCCTTATATTTGCCTGTCAATGTTATGTGTTTAGTAAGAAATCATCAAACATATTTTTAAGTCATAATACATCCATGACTCAAATTCAAGAGGCAGTAAAATGTCCGTTGTAAAACTTACAACTGTCCAGGCTCTGCCCCTCCAGATCCTCTCCCAGAGGAAGCTTCTAGAAGGCATCTATAAAGTCTCAGGCAACTGTTGTAAATCCCAACATCCCTCCCCTACTCCCTTCTTCTTTTCCAGATTTATTCATTTGTTAGAAAGGCAGAGTGATAAGGGCAGAGGGAGAGACAGAGATCTTGCATCCATTGGCTCATTCCCCAAGTGCGAGCTGCAGTAGGAGCTGCGCCAAGGACAAAGCCTGGCGCCAAGAACTCCATCTGGGTCTCCCGTGTGAGTGGGAGCACTGCCTCCCAGGTGCGCTAGCAGGAAGCTGGGTGGGAAGCACAGGACAGACAGGACTCAAACCAGGCACAGTTTAGCCAATGCCAGTTTAACCTGCTGAGCCACAGTGTCAGCCCCCTGTCCTGGTATTCACTAGCTTTTTCATGGAACTTCATATCCCTCCCACCATCCACTGTATAGATAAAGACGTTTTATTTAACCAGTCCTAGAGCGACATCTGGGTTTCCTCCAATTGTTTGCGACTGCAAGCAGTTGTAGGTTAAAAGCCCTTTAGCTGTGCCATCCCACGAAAAGTTTCTAGATAAAAGAAAGCCCCGCCCCGCCCCACCCCATCCCCAGCAGCAAAGCAGGCGAACCGGAGGGAGGCCAATGTCTACCTCACCCACTGTGTGCCTTTCTAATCTGTGCTGATTTGGATGAGAAACAAGCATTTCTGTAAGGGACACTAGTTCTACCAGGAGAGGATGAAGGGAACAAGGCATATCCTTTCCCACGCCTGCTTTTCGAAGATAAAGTAGAACGTTCTTAGCAACGCGTTCTTTGGCCCGCCGGAGTTACTCCATCCTGAAGCCCTGTCCGCGGATGAAGTGCCCCGCCCCCTCGGGGCCCTTAGCAGCCCGACTCTAACCGACGACGTAAGCAAGGTCTCCCCACTCCGTGCAGTTCAGATTCGGGGGAGGGGGGCCCAAAGAGAGCTTTACGTTCCTTCCAAGCAGGGACAAGCGGAATGTTAGGAACTCAGGCATGAGAGTCGACGGCATTGCAGAGAGAGCCCCTCACCCCAACAGTACCGTCCGTTAACGAAGGCGCCCCCACAAAGAGCAGTGGCTGCACCCCAATGCTTGGCGACACGAGGCAAGAAGTGCAACGCAGGCAAAGGAGACGAGGAAGTGGGTCCTAATTTCCGGGGAGGGGGTGGGGAGGTGGGGCAAAGGCTCCAAAGTGGCGCCGACTCGGACGCGCTTCGAAAAAGCGGACTTGGAGCGTGCGTCCCTGCGCGCCCAAGCCTGGGCCCCGCACGGAGAAGCCCGGGACAGAAGCTGATAGCGCCCCCCCACACGCCCACCCGGGTCGGGTCGGATCGGTTCGGCCCGCCCAGGATCGAAAATAGACCTTGGCGGCTGAGGCTTCCGGGCCGGGCGATTTTTGCACTTTGACAGCGCTATCTCCGGCTTCTTTGAAGAAGCCGGACGACCCGGCCAGGCTGGGCTGCCACGGTGGCGACCCCCGGCCCTGCGACCCTTGCCTTCCCCTCCCCTCCCCTCCCGGGAAGCTCTCAGGCCGAGGTCCGAGGTCACGCCTGGTGGCCGCGGCGGCCTGGCCACGACACACCCGCCTGTTGCAGGACCCGCCGGCGCCAGCGCCGAGGGTCGCCGCCGCCAAGGCCGCACTAGCATCGCCTTGCGGGTGACAGGCGCCGACCCCGGGGCCGAAGAGGCCGGTGGGCCCCGCATCCGCGCCGAGTCCCCCCCGCCCCGAGCCCCAGCCTCGGGGGTCCCTTTCGGGCCGCTCCCCCGCCGCCACGTCAGGGTCCCCGGCTCACCTCAGGCCGCCGCCCCCGCGCATCTGCGGCCCCGCGCCCGCCCCCCTGCACGCTCGCGCGCCTCGCTCAACCCGCGCCCCGCGCCCCGCGCGCCCGCCGCCGCTCGCGCTCCCCTCAGCCCGGCCCGCTCGGCCCGCCCGGCCCACGCCTCACAGCTGACCTGGAGCCGCCGCAAGCCGAGGCCGCACTCGCGGGAGGCGGGGGCGGGGGCGGGGCCAAGGCCGTCACGTGGTGCGCCGCGCAGGCGCAGGGCGCGCCGGCGGGGCAGGGGCACCGGCGGGGTTGGGGAGCAGGGAGCGTGGTGCCCCCGCCGGGGGCGGGCGGAAGGGTGTAGGGGCGCTGCGGCTCGGGGCCGCCCCTCCCAGCGTGGGCAGCTCGGGTGCCGGGCTCAGCCCGCGGAGGGCGGCGACGGCCGGGGTGGCCGTGTGCGTCGCTGCACCTGGCACCTGCGCAGCGGAACGAGTGAATGAATGAATGAGTGAAGAAGTGAACGGACGTCCCAGGGCGAGGCTGCAAACTTCCTCCATTCGGCCCCTGCCGCCTCCTCTCCGTCACGCCCCCTCCTCGCCCCCTGCCTCCCCGAGGTCCCCCGCCCTCTGCTGCATGTCGGAGACAACTTCTGCACGCCTCCCTGGCCGACAGGGGTTCGTTTTCCTGTTTGCTGGAGTTAATCGAACTCCCAGTCCTGAAGCCTGGTTCCAGCCATCCGTGAGGAGGCGCTTAGCAGTCTGGTGTCTTAGCGCCTCCCAGAACCTCCAGGAAGGCTGCCTGGAGGAGGTGACAGATGGCTCCCTGTCCCACCTTCCCCCACTCAACGGAAGAGAACTTAGGGAAGCGAGGAAAGCTTTTGCAGGAAGGGCACGCGTTCAGCAAAGGCGTGGATTTGTGATCCAGCAGAGTGTCTGAGAGGTCATCAGGTTTTGTTTTTTTTTTTTTTTTTTTAAGATTTATTTTATTGGGGCCAGCGCTGTGGCGCACTAGGTTAATCCTCCACCTGCGTGCCGCCAGCATCCCATGTGGGCGCCTGCTCCCCTTCCGATCCAGCTCTCTGTAGAAGATGGCCCAAGTCCTTGGGCCCCTGCACCCGCTTGGGAGACCCGGAAGAGGCTTCTGGCTCCTGGCTTCAGATCGGCGCAGCTCCGGCCTTTGCGGCCATCTGGGGAGTGAACCAGCGGATGGAAGACCTCTCTCTGTCTCTCCCTCTCACTGTCTGTAACTCTCCTCTCAAATAAATAAATAAATAAAATAAATCTTTAAAAAATATATTTATTTTGGCTGGCGCTGCAGCTCACTAGGCTAATCCTCCGCCTGCGAGGCCGGCACTCCGGGTTCTAGTCCTGGTCGGGGCGCTGGATTCTGTCCCGGTCGCCCCTCTTCCAGTCCATCTCTCTGCTGTGGCCCGGGAGTGCAGTGGAGGATGGCCCAAGTGCTTGGGCCCTGCACCCCATGGGAGACCAGGAGAAGCACCTGGCTCCTGCCTTCGGATCAGCGCAGTGTGCTGGCCGTAGCGGCCATTTGGGGGGTGAACCAATGGAAGGAAGGAAGACCTTTCTCTCTGTCTCTCTTACTGTCTAACTCTGCCTGTCAAAAAAATATATTTATTTTATTTATTTGAAGAGCAGAGTTACAGAGAAAGAAGGGGAGAGAGAGAGAGAGAGAGAGCTCCTCCATCCACTGGTTCTCTCCTCGAATAGCCGTAATAGCCAGAGCTGTACCAGGCCGAAGCTAGGAGACAGAAGCTTCTTCCAGGTCTCCCCTGTGGGTGCAGGGGCTCAAGGACTTCCACTGTTTTCCCAGGCTCATTTGCAGGGAGCTGGATCGGAGGTGGAGCAGCCGCAGGTCTCAAACTGGTGCCCATATGGGATGCTGGCGTCACAGGTAGCGTCCTAACCTGCTACGACGCCACAACGCTGGCACCTGCTGGCTGGAAATCCGAGGGGAGGCAGGATCCACCGTGCTGCTCGGGTAAGGACAGTGGGCCCACCCGGCTCCAGCAAGGTGGGAGCGACAGTGGATTCAGAGAAAAGACCAGGCCCTCAGGGTGGGGTGAAGAGTGTGTGGGTGGATGCCCTTCTGTGGGGGTCAGGCTGGAGGGGCGGGCATTGCCATATCAGACACGCAGGTGCAGGTGTGCACAGAGCCAGGACCAGGGTGGGGAAAGGAAGAGGGTTGAAGGCAGAAGCCCGAGGCACAGTGGTGTCCCAAGGGTTGTTGGGAGAGCAGGAAGCCAGGGAGGGGAAAGGGAAGGAGTGATGTCAAAGGCCCAGTGGGAAGAGGAGGCAGAGCTGCCACTGTAGCCAGAAAGCTGCTGTGGTCCCAATGCTGGTATCCCCTGGACCCCCTCAAATTCCTATGTTGGTGTTCAATCCCTGGCCAATGTGGTCTCAGAAAGACCTTGTATCAGAGGAGCCCCCAGAGGCAGAAGGGAGTGTGCCCCTTGAGCCATGAGAGACACGGTGAGAGATGCCAGCCCAAGACGGAGGAGGAACTGCCGCCTGACCCTGAGTTTGCTGGGTACCTTGATCTTACACTTCCCAGCGTCCACAACTATGCAAAGTAAATTTCTGTTGTATATAGGGTTTTTTGGTCTTTTGTGGTCTTTTGTTAAAAGATACAAAAATGTATCTTGGGTGAGGCAGGGGTGGAGGGGGGCAGTGCCAGTTCTGTGGCTCAGCCAGTTAAAGCCCTGGCCTGCAGCACCAGCATCCTGTATGAATGTTGGTTCGAATCCCGGCTGCTGCACTTCTGATCTAGCTCTCTGCTAATGGCCTGGGAAAGCAACAGAGGATGGCCCAAGTGCTTGGGTCCCTGTACGCATGTGGGAGACCTGTTGCAGCCATTTGGGGAGTGAACCAGTAGACGGATGATCTCTATCTGTAACTCTGTCTTTCAAATAAATAAATCTTTAAAAAAATTCATCCTGAGAAGTGCAGTACTGCTGTAACAAGTACAGAAAGCTGTGGACAGGAAGGCTTTTTTTTTTTAAGATTTATTTATTTGAAAGTCAGAGCTACACAGAGAAGGGAGAGGGAGAAGGATGGAGAGAGAGAGAGAGAGAGAGAGAGAGAGAGAGAGAGAGAGAGGTCATACATCTGCTGGTTCACTCCCTGATTGGCTGCAATGCCCAGAGCTGTGCTGATCCAAAGCCAGGAGCCAGGAGCTTCTTCTGGGTCTCCCATGCAGCTGCAGGGGCCCAAGGACTTGGGCCATCTTCTACTGCTTTCCCAGGCCATAGCAGAGAGCTGGATCAGAAGTGGAGCAGCCGGGACTCGAACCGGCAGGGCAGGCATTTAACCCAGCAATTAATTTTATTTATTTATTTATTTATTTATTTATTTATTTTGACAGGCAGAGTGGACAGTGAAAGAGAGAGACAGAGAAAAAGGTCTTCCTTTTTCCGTTGGTTCACCCTCCAATGGCCGCTGCAGCCGGCGCACCATGCTGATCCAAAGTCAGGAGCCAGATGCTTCCTCCTGGTCTCCCATGGGGTACAGGGCCCAAGCACTTGGGCCATCCTCCACTGCACTCCCGGGCCACAGCAGAGAGCTGGACTGGAAGAGGAGCAACCAGGACAAAATCTGGCACCCTGACCGGGACTAGAACCCAGGGTGCCGGCGCTGCAGGCGGAGGATTAGCCTATTGAGCCGTGGTGCCAGCCTAACCCAGCAATTAAGACACCCATGCCTGGGGTACAAGTCCTGACCCCCGCTCTGGCTCCTGACTCCAGCTTCCTGCAAATGCAGACTCTGGGGGTCAGTAGCAAGGTCCTAAGTAATTGGGTTTCTGCCACCCATATAGGAGACTTGGATTGTGTTCCTGGCACCTGGCTGCAGCCCCCAACCCAGTCCTAGCTATTGTAGGCACTTGGGTAGTAAACCAGAGGATCGGAAAGCTCTCTCTCGCTCCCTCTCTCTCTGCCTCCCAAATAAAAAATAAATTGTTAGAAATGTGGAAGTGGCTTTGGAAGTGGGAAATGGCCAGGGGCTAGGACAGCCTGGGAGTGAATACTAGAAACAGCTCATGTTGCTGTGAACCGAGTGTTAGGCTGATTCTTCTGGGAACCCCAAAGGAGAGGAGAGCTATAGGGAAGGTGTCAGTCCTCGAAGAGATTACCCAAGGAGTTATGATCAGAAATTTTGTGGAAGAGGAGCCCGTGAGCCATGAAATAGGATATTTGGTGGAAGAAATTCCTAAGCAAAGTGCTGATGTTGTAGTCTGACAGCTGATACCCGCCCCCCATATATATATATATTTGAAAGGCAGAGAGAGAGAGAGAGAGAGAGAGAGATCTTCCATCTGCTGGTTCACTCCCCAAATGGCCACAACAACCAGGGCTAGGCCAGGCCAGAGGAAGCAGCTTCATCTCAATCTCCCTCATGGGTGCAGAGTTCCAAGCACTTGGGCCAACTTCCACTGCTTTCCCAGGTGCATTAGCAGGGAGCTGGATCAGAAGTGGAGCAGTTGGGACAGAATTGGCACCCATGTGGATGTGGGCTTCTCAGGCAGTGGCTTAACCTACTGTGCCACAATGCCATTCCCTATTAATTGATTTTCTTTCTTTCTTTTCTTAAAGTATGAAGACTAGAGAGACAGAGATCTTCCATCTACCAGTTTGCTCCCCAAATGCTCACCATAACCAGGGCCAGGCCAGGTTGAAGCCAGGATCCCAGAATTCAACCCAGGTTTTCCACATGGGTGGCAGGGACCCAAGTACTTGAGCCAGAACCTGTTGCCTCCCAGGGTGTATGTGTTGGCAGGAAGCTGGATTGGAAGCAGGGCAGGGTCTGGAACCTAGGCACCCTGATGTGAGAGGCAAGAAGCCTCTCTAGGGGCGTCTCAACCACTGTGCCAGACACCCACCCCTGGCTCTCCTGTGTTACAGAAGACTCACGATCAATAAATGAGTGTGCTTTTCCCTTGTTAATCTGTCTTTTTTTATTTTTGACAGGCAGAGTGGACAGTGAGAGAGAGAGAGAGAGAGAGAGAGAAAGGTCTTCCTTTCCCGTTGGTTCACCCTCCAATGGCCGCCACAGCTGACGCCCTGCGGCCAGCGCACCGCGCTGATCCGAAGGCAGGAGCCAAGTGCTTCTCCTGGTCTCCCATGGGGTGCAGGGCCCAAGCACCTGGGCCATCCTCCACTGCACTCCCTGGCCACAGCAGAGAGCTGGCCTGGAAGAGGGGCAACCAGGACAGAATCTGGAGCCCCGGCCAGGACTAGAACCCGGTGTGCTGGTGCCGCAAGGCGGAGGATTAGCCTATTGAGCCGCAGCGCTGGCCTATCTTTTGTTTTTGTTTTTAAGATTTAATTATTTATTTGAAAGTCAGAGTTACACAGAGAGAGAAGGAGAGACAGAGAGAGGTCTTCTGTCCACTGGTTCACTCCCCAGTTGGCTGCAATGGCTGGAGCTGCACCGATCTGAAGCCAGGAGCTGGGAGCTTCCTCTGGGTCTCCCATGCAGGTGCAGGAGCCCAAGGACCTGGGCCATCCTCCACTGGTTTCCCAGGTCATAGCAGAGAGCTGGAATGGAAGTGGAGCAGCAGGGCCTCGAACCGGCGCCCACATGGGATGTCGGCACTGCAAGTAGCAGCTTCACCTGCCATGCCACAGAGCCAGCCCCTGTCTTGTTACAAGGCCCTCAACCAGGAACCTTGCAATTGACAAGAGAAAGGCATTTCTCCCCTACTTTTTTTCCACCCAACATGGGCTGGCTAAGACACCACACTCTCTCTGGGGCCTGCAGATGAGATCCTTGGAAAGTCGACCAAAAGCTGGACAAAGGTACAAATTTTATTAGTGTCAGCTCTCCTGGCTCTCTGCCCATGGGGCCCAGCCAAGAGCAGGAACTAAAAACATCTCCTTGTTCCTTCCTTTCCAAACTCAGATTAACAGCAGAAAAGCATGCTTTAGGACTGCGTCTCTTGTTTAACCTTGGTTGTGCTTATCTATCCTGTTCCACCCAGAAACAAGCTCTCGCTCTTTCCTGTCAGAGCTGTGTGTCCCCAAGAGCTTAACAAGCAGAGACTGTTCTTGGTCTCTGCCAGCAGGGGGCGCAAGTGTTGATTCCCATCAGGCAGCTGGAGGAACCCGTTATCGGCCCTAGTCCAGAAGGGACTTTTGTCTTTGTCTTGGTTGGTCACCCGCCTACCCAGTGTCTGTCTTCTAACTGTTAAATATCTTAAGATCTGTCTCCAGCAGAGCAAACAGTCAAGATTCCCAGCAGGAATGAACAGTTTGTCTCATTTTTCTCCTTTCGAATCAAAGCTACTGGAACTGGCATTGTGGTACAGTGAATTAAGCCGCTGCTTGCACTGCTGGCATCCCATATGGGAGTGCCAGTTCGAGTCCTGGCTGCTCCACTTCCGATTCAGCTCCCTGCTAATGCACCCAGGAAGGCAGCAGATGACCCCAAGTCCTTGGCTCCCTGTCACCCAAGTGAGAGATACAAATTGAATTCCTGGCTCTGGCTTCAGCTTGACACAGATTTGGCTGTTGTGGACATTTGTGGAGTGAACCAGTGGATGGAAGACCTCTGTGTCTCTGTCTCTCTCTGTAACTCTGCCTTTCAAATAAATAAATAGATTTTAAAAAATCTTCCAAAAATCAATCAAAGATACCTACCAAGTGCCTCAAACCATAAACCCATAAGTGTATCATAGATGAACAGTTCTGAAAGAGAGTAGACAGGGGCTGGCACTGTGGTGCAGTGGGTTAAAGCCCTCAGTCTGCAGCGTTGGCATCCCATATGGGTGCCAGTTCAAGTCTCGGCTGCTCCACTTCTGATCCAGCTCTTTGCTATGCCCTGGGAAAGCAGTGGAAGATGGCCCAAGTAAGTCCTTGGGTCCTTGCACCCCCATGGGAGACCTGGAGAAGCTCCTGGCTTCGGATCTGCACAGCTCCAGGCATTGAAGCCATCTGGGGAGTGAACCAGCTGATGGGAGACCTTTCTTTCTCTCTCTGCCTCTACGTCTCTGTAACTCTACCTTTCAAATAAAGAAATAAATAAATCTTAAAAAGAGAGAGAGAGAGCGAGCGAGCAGACACCCACAGCCTCTGGTGGAAACTATACCCTTCCTTTCTTTGGCTGTTTCTGCTACTGGTACTGGATCTCTTTTGAGGCTGTCTCTTTTGTCCATGGTTAAGTCATCAAAGGCTTACTGGTTTAGGGATGGAGGATCTCTTTGTCTCCTTGCCTTTCTTTTTTTTTTAAGATTTATTTATTTTTCTTGAAAGTCACAGTTACACACAGAGAGAAGGAGAGGCAGAGAGAGAGAGAGAGAGAGAGAGAGGTCTTCTTGGTTCATTCCCCAGATGACCACCTCGGCCAGAGCTGCGCCAAACCAAAGCCAGGAGCCAGGAGCTTCCTCCGGGTCTCCCAGGTGGGTGCAGGGGCCCAAGGACTTGGACCATCTTCTCTTGCTTTCCCAGGCCATAGCAGAGAGCTGGATCAGAAGTGGAGCAGCCGGATCTTGAACCGGTGCCCATATGGGATGCCAGCACTGCAGGCAGAAGCTTTACCTGCTACACCACAGCACTGGCCCCTCTTTGCCTTTCAAATAAAATGACATAAATATAATTTTAAAAACATAATAATTATGTTTTAATGTATTTTTTAAATATTTATTTATTTGAAAGGCAGAGTTACAGAGAGGCAGAGAGAGAGAGGTGCATTCCATCCACCAGTTCATTTTCCAGATGGCTGCAACTGTGTTGATCCGAAGCCAGAAGCCAGGAGCTTCTTCCGGGTCTCCCACGTGGGTGCAGGGGCCCAAGGACTTGGGCCATCTTCTACTGTTTTCCCAGGCCACAGCAGAGGGCTGGATGGGAAGAGGAGCAGCCGGGACTTGAAAGCGGCGCCCATATGGGATGCTGGCACTACAGGCAATGGGTTTACTCACTATGCTACAACACCAGCCCCATAAAGTATGTTTTAAAATAGCTATAAAAATCGCTTTTGAGGGGCCAGCGCCATGGCTCACTTGGTTAATCCTCTGCCTGCGGCGCCGGCATCCCATATGGGTGCCAGGTTCTAGTCCCGGTTGTTCCTCTTCCAGTCCAGCTCTCTGCTGTGGCCCGGGAAGGCAGTGGAGGATGGCCCAGGTGCTTGGGCTCCTGCACCCGCATGGGAGACCAGGAGGAAGCACCTGGCTCCTGGCTTTGGATCAGCATAGTTCCAACCATAGCGGCCATTTTGGGGGTGAACCAACGGAAGGAAACCCTTTCTCTCTGACTCTCTCACTAACTTTATCTGTCAAATAAAAAAAAAATCACTCTTGAGGCAGGTGTTTGGCCTAGCAGTTAAGGTGCCCAAGTCCTGTATTAAGAGTTGTCTAGGGGGCCAGCGCGGTGGCACAGTGGGTTAACGCCCTGGCCTGAAGCACCGACATCCCATATGAGTGCCGGTTCAAGACCCAGATGCTCCTCTTCCAATCCAGCTCTCTGCTATGGCCTGGGAAAGCAATAGAAGATGGCCTAAGTCCTTGGGCCCCTGCACCCATGTGGGAGACCAGGAGGAGGCTCTTGGCTCCTGGCTTCGGACTGGCGTAGTTCTGGCCGTTGCGGCCAAATGGGGAGTGAACCATTGGATGGAAGACCTCTCTTTCTCTCTGCCTCTCCACTCTATGTGTAACTCTGATTTCAAATAAATAAATAAATCTTAAAAAAAAAAAAAAGTTGTTTGGTGCTGAGACGCACCAGACGGGTGCTGGTTCTAGTCCTGGCTGCTCCACTTCCTATCCAGATCCCTACTGATGGTCTGGGAAAGCAGCAGAAGATGGCTCAAGTTCTTGGGTCCTTGCTTACACATGGGAGACCCAGAAGTTCCTGGCTCCTGGCTTTGGATTATCCCAGCTCTGGCCTTTGGGAGAGTGAACCAGTGGACAGAGACTCTGTAACTCTGCCTCTCAAATAAATAAATAAATCTAAAAAAAAAAAAAAAAAAGAGCGTCTAGGTTTGGTGCACAGCTCTGCTCCTGCCAGTGTAGACCCTGGGAAGCTACTATGATGGCTGCAGTGATTAGGTTCCTGCCAACCACATGGGAAGAAACCTGCGTCGAGTTTCTCACTTCCTGGCTTTGGCCAGCCCAGCCCTGGCCTTTGGGAACTTTTGAGGAGTGAAGCAGTGGATGAGCGCACAGACTTTCTCTCTCTCTGACTCTCAAAAAAATAAGGTAAAAAAAAAAAAATTGGTAACTTAAAACCTTAATGTTATGCTAAATTAAATTAATTAATAGTATTTAGTAACTGTATAACTTTTTTAAGAATTCATTTGTTCAAAGGCAGACAGAGTGAGATCTTCCATCTGCTGGTTCATTCCTCAGATGGCCACTACAGCCGGGGCTGGGCCAGGCTGAAGCCAGGAGCTTCTGTCACATGGGTGGCAGGGGCCCAAGAACTTCCGCTGCTTTTCCTGGGTCATTAGCAGGGAACTGGATCTGAAGTGGAACAGCCAGGACTCAAACTGGCACCAGTAAGGGATGCTGGCATCATAGACAGCTGCTTAACCTGCTACGCTACAATACCAGACCCTGGATCATTTCTAAGTAACATAAAACAATGAAATAGGGCCAGTGTTGTGGCTTAGCGGCTTAAACCCCCCCTCAGGCATCCATAGTGGAGTGCTGGTTCTAGTCCCAGCTCCTCTGCTTCTGATCCAGCTTCCTGCTAATGTGTCTGGGAAGGTAGCAGACAATGGACCTCACCATGTATGTGGGAGACCTGGATGGAGTTCCCGACTCTTGGCTTCAGCTTAGCTCAGATTTGACTGTTGCGGCCATTTGAGGAGTGAAACAAATAGATGGAATATCTCTCTGTGTGTTGCTCTGCCTTTCAAATAAATATTTTTTAAAAGTATGGAAATATTATGGGCCGGCGCTGTGGCGCAGTGAATTAAAGCCCTGGCCTGAAGTGCCAGCATCCCATATGGATGCCGGTTCTAGTCCCGGCTGCTCCTCTTCCCATCCAGCTCTCTGCTGTGGCCTAGGAAAGCAGTAGAAGATGGCCCAAGTCCTTGGGCCCCTGCACCCACGTGGGAGACCCGGAAGAAGCTCCTGGCTCCTGGCTTCGGATCAGCCCAGCTCCGGCTGTTGCAGCCATCTGGGGAGTGAACCAGCGGATGGAAGACCTCTCTCTCTGTCTCTACCTCTCTCTGTAACTCTGTCTTTCAAATAAATAAAATAATAAAATCTTTTTTAAAAGTATAGAAATATTAATTACAGAGCAGAATTTATCTAATTTTAATTTCTTAATTTTTTGAAGATTTATCTATTTGAAAGTCAGAGTTATAGAGAGATAGAGACTCTTCCATCTGCTGGTTCATTCCCCAAATGGCTGCAATGGTCAGGGCTGGGCCAGGCCAAAGCCAGGATCCAGGGGCTTCATCCAGGTCTCCCACATGGGTGCAAGGGCCCAAGCACTTAGGGCCATCCTCTGCTGCTTTCCCAGGCCCATTAGCAGGGAGGTGGATCAGAAGTGGAACAGGGCCGGCGCCGCGGCTCAATAGGCTAATCCTCTGCCTTGCGGCGCCGGCACACCGGGTTCTAGTCCCGGTCGGGGCGCCGGATTCTGTCCCGGTTGCCCCTCTTCCAGGCCAGCTCTCTGCTGTGGCCCGGGAGTGCAGTGGAGGATGGCCCAGGTACTTGGGCCCTGCACCCCATGGGAGACCAGGAGAAGTACCTGGCTCCTGCCATCGGACCAGCGCGGTGCACCGGCCGCAGCGCGCTGGCCGCGGCGGCCATTGGAGGGTGAACCAACGGCAAAGGAAGACCTTTCTCTCTGTCTCTCTCTCTCCCTGTCCACTCTGCCTGTAAAAAAAAAAAAAAAAAAAAAAAAAACAACAGCCAGGACTGGAAATGGCATCCATATGGGATGCCAGCACTGCTTATGGTGGCTTAACCCACTATGCCACTGCGCCGGCCCCCTTAAATTATACCAAAAGACAAAATATGTTTCAGTCTGCTAATAAACACATGAACTTATTCTATGAGGAAGTACATATTTCTAGGAATTACGAAAGGATGATCAGAATGTCACTGTGTTACAGTTCACAGTTGCTGAGGATCAAAATAATAATTAAAATTAAAATAATATGTAACTAAAACTACTAGAAATAACAAGAAAAAACACTCTATGCCAGATATACAAGGAAAATAAGATGTCTCATGAGGTAAGGAAAGTCCTGAGACATGAGGCTATATTTTCTGTTAAGGGAAAAGAAGTAATTAATTCAGAACTAAAGCAGAATTACTGGTTTTTCCAGAATGAGAAAGAAAGACATGTAGGAGGAAAAAAGCTTGCTGGATTAAAAAATGTTGCAGAAGAACTGTGGGAAGAAATATTATCTTTTTGCAAACATTTATTTACTTATTTGAAAGGCAGAGAGAGAGAGAGAAATCTTTCATCCTCTGGTTCACTTCCCAAATAGCCACAACAGCCAGGGTTGGCCCAGGTGGAAGGCAGGAGCCAGAACTCCATCCGGGTCTCCCACGTGGGTGCAGGAGCCCAAGCACATGGGCCATCCTCTGCTGGCTCCCCAGGTGCATTAGCAGGGAGCTGGATGGAAAGTGGAGTCTGAGCTTTGATAGAAGTGTTGTAATCTGTGCTTAACCCACCACAATGCCAGTCCCTGGAATCTTTGTGTGGCTAGGATTGTATGGATTTATTTATAAGCTTTATTAAAATTAGCTTTCATAGACTTCATGAGAGTCTCTGAGCCAGAAGCAACCACTCCTGAATCCCCAACCGACAGCAACCATGAAAAAATAATAAATGTGGGTTATTGTTTCTGCTTGCTAATATGAATCAATCCAGACTCTGAAACTGCAGAAACACAAGAGGGCGTTTTGGGGGGGACTTAGCAATTGCAATCTGGGACCCAGATTCAGCGAGTTCTGACTCGGGATTCCGAGGAAGGCAGGAAGAGTGGGAGCTCATGTGTTGGGAAGGAACGGGGCTTTTGTGTCCAACAGTGGAGTGCAAGTCTCCGTAAAACAAGACTCCAGGAACCTCTTGCTGCACGTCTTGAGCCTGTAGGCACAGTGTGATTGCCCAGTTATTCAGGTCCTTCTGCGTGCCTGTGGTCAAAGGGTGAAGGTGAACGAAGTTTGCAGTCCTGGTAGCAGCTGGCAGTGTGCGTGAGCATTGCTTTCTGCTGGTGCCCTGATTCCATTTGGAATTTAGCATTAGTTAACTGATGCAGAGGTCACACAGCCGTAGCCACTAACAGTTAGCCCTGTGGCGCAGCAGGTTAAACCGCTGCCTGCGATGCCAGCATCCCATATAAACATCGGTTCAAGTCCCAGCTGCTCCACTTCTGATCCAGCTCCCTGTTAATGTGCCTGGGAAAAGCAGCGGAAGGTGGCCCAAGTGCTCGGGCCCCTGCCATCCACATGGGAGACCCAGATGGAGGTCCTGGCTCCTGACTTCAGCTGGCCCAGCCCTGGCTGTTGCAGCCATTTGGGGGAGTGAACCTACAGATAGAAGGTATCTCTTGGGGCTGGCGCTATGGCGTAGCAAGTAAAGCCTCCACCTGTAGTGCTGGCATCCCATATGGGCACCGGTTCAAGTCCTGGCTGTTCTACTTCTGATCCTGCTGTGGCCTGGGAAAGCAGTAGAAGATGGCCCAAGTCCTTGGGCCCCTGCACCCACGTCGGGGAGCTGGAAGAAGCTCCTGGCTCCTGGCTTCAGATCAGCACAGCTCCGGCCGTTCCGGCCAATTGGGAAGTGAACCAGAGGGTGGAAGACCTCTCTCTCTCTGTGCCTGTCCTTCTCTCTCTGTGTAACTCTGACTTTCAAATAAATCTTAAAAAAAAAAAAAAAAAAAGAAGAAGAAGATATCTCTCCCTCTCTCTCTCTCTAACTCTGCCTGTCATATAAATAAACAAATCTTTAAAATTAACTAAATAAATGTAAAGTACCTCTCTACCAGCCAATTCTAATTCTGTGTACCTATATTGGAGATGCTTCAGAGAAACAGCATAATAAAGGATACTTATTGTAAAAATACACACATGCTTAATTTTTATTTATTTGAGAGAAACAGGAGCAGACAGACAGAACTCCTAGTCGCTGGCTCACGCCCCCAAATGTCCACAACAGCTTGGCTTGGGCCAGGACTGAGGCTAAAGCTGGCAGCTCAGACCTCAGCCCAGGTCTTCGATCCAGGTGGCAGAAGTTCGGTTCCTTGAGTCATCGGTGCTGCCTCCTGCGGTCCCCATTGGCAGTATGCTGGAGTCAAGAACCAGAGCCAGGCCCCCCACAGTGTCTCAGGCAGTCTGACGTGGGATGTAGGTGTGCTAAGTGGTAAGCTGGACACCTGCTAGAATTGCAGTGTATTTTTCATTGTGAAGAAGCAGAAGTGAGTGTCTTTAAATAAACTGGTACACATGGACTGTTGAATGAGCTTCATCCAGCAGGAGATCCAGGGGCCCTGTGGAAGATGAAGTACCAAGGAGAAGTTGCAGAAAGGCACACCCTCCCCATTTAGGTGAAAACCAGCCAGAGCATTGAGGGTGGAGATGTCCCCCTGCCATCAGCTCACCGTCTTTACTGAGATTAGCATGCCGTGGGATCTGTGCCGCCGTCACAGCATAGCTGAGTCTGGGCAATTTATAAAAGGCAGGAATGTATTCCTTACAGTTCTGGAAGCTGGGAAGTCTAGGTTCGTGCTGCTGACATTGGTGAGGACCTTCTTCCTGTGTCCCCACCTGGGGCAAGGCAAAGACAGAAGCAACTTCCTTTCTCAAGGGCTTTAGAAGCACACATGGGGCTGGCGTGGTGGTGTAGTGGGTAGACCCGCCACCTGTGATGCCATTGTTCTAATTCCCAGCTCCCTGCTAAGGGCCTGGGAAAAGCAGTGGATGATGGCCCAAGTGCTTGGTCCCCTGCCACCCATGTGGGAGACTTGGAAGAATCTCCTGGCAGTCTAGCCAGCTGAGCCCTGGACATTGTGGCCATCTGGGGAGTGAACCAGCAGATGGAAGATAGTGTCTCCTCTCTCTCTCTCTCTCTCTCTCATTCTCTGTGTAACTCTTTCAAATAAATAAATAAATCTTTAGAAACACAGACACAGCTACACACACACACAATCCCATTCATGAGAGAGTTCTCTTGACTTAATCACTCCTTAAAGATCCCACCTTTGTTGTTGTTAATATTTACTTTTATTTATTTGAAAGGCAGAGTTGAGAGAGAGAGAGAGAGAGAATCATCCATCAGCTGGTTCACTTCCCCAGAAGGCTGCAATAGCCAACTGGGACACGAACAAGCGCCCACATAGGATGCCAGCATCGTAAGTGACAGCTTAACCTGCTGCACCACAATGCCGGTCCCAAGGGCCCACCTCTTCTTTTTCTTTTCTTTTCTTTTTTTTTTTTTTTGTTAAGATTTATTTATTTTTTTAGCCTTTTTTTTTTTTTTTTTTTGCCAGGCAGAATGGACAGTGAGAGAGAGAGACAGAGAGAAAGGTCTTCCTTTTGCCGTTGATTCACCCTCCAATGGCCGCAGCGGCCAGTGCACCGCACTGATCCGAAGTCAGGAGCCAGGTGCTTCTGGTCTCCCATGCGGGTGCAGGGCCCAAGCACTTGGGCCATCCTCCACTGCACTCCTGGGCCACAGCAGAGAGCTGGCCTGGAAGAGGGACAACCGGGACAGAATCTGGCGCCCCAACCAGGACTAGAATCCCGTGTGCCAGCGCCGCAGGCAGAGGATTAGCCTATTGAGCTGTGGTGCCGGCTCAAGATTTATTTATTTATTTAAAGTCAGAGTTACGCAGAAAGAGAAGGAGAGGTAGAAAAAGAGAGAGAGAGAGAGAGAGAGAGAGAGAGGTCTTCCATCCACTGGTTCACTCCTCAGATGGCTGCAATGGCTAGGAGCTTCCTCTGGGTCTCTCACAGGGGTGCAGGGGCCTAAGGACTTGGGCCATCTTCTACTGCTTTCCCAGGCCATAGCAGAGAGCTGGACTGGAAATGGAGCAGCCAGGGCTTGAACCAGCGTCCATATGGGATGCCGGCACTGCAGGCAACAGTTTTACCCACCATACCACAGCTCTGGCCCCAGGGCCCACCTCTAAATACCAAGACACTGGCAACACTTGGAAGGGATGCATTCAAACCGTAGTATAGAGATTTGCCCTTGATGTCAATCTATAATGAACATTCCAATTATTGAATGTTAGTGCTTGGGAAAAGCTGACTTATGCTATAACATCAGGTTTACAACAGAGAATCCAAACAGTAGGTATCTACAGCATTTTTTAAAAAGATTTATTTATTTATTTGAAAGTACACAGAGAGAAGGAGAGGCAGAGAGAGAGAGAGAGAGAGAGAAAGAGAGGTCTTCCATTCGCTGGTTCATTCCCTAATTGGCCACAATGGCTGGAGCTGTGCCAATCTGAAGCCAGGAGCCAGGAACTTCTTCCGGGTCTCCCTCGTAGGTGCAGGGTCCATCTTCTACTACTTTCCCAGGGCATAGCAGAGAGCTGGATTGAAAGTGGAGCAGCCGGGACTTGAACCTACCTGTCCCTGGCAGGAGGCAAAGAGATGGGTGAGAAGCAGTGCTCGGTAAATCTGCTGTCGATGGGAGAGCTGTTCACATCTTCACATATTTTTGCTCTCATTTTCCCAGCATTAATTTTTTAATTCTATTTGAAAAGCGGAGAGGGATTAAGAGCTCTCATCTGCTGGTTCACCCTTCAAATGCCTGCCATAGGCCTGGGTTCAAGGATCACAAGCAGAGCCAGATTGCCAATATAGGATGTGGCTTCAGGCGGTGTCTTTACCACAGCACCTAGTGCCTGTCCCTCTCCCGCCAACATTCAGTTTTTATTTTTCTTTTATTTATTTGACAGCAGAGTAAGAGAGGGAGAGACAGAGATATCTTCCATCCAGTGGTTCATTCCCCAAATGACTGAAACAGCCAGGGCTGGGCCAGGAAAATGGCGCTCTTTTATCTGTGGCGCGATCTACACCCTGACACCATCCTAGGCTCTAGCCTCGGCACCATTGCTGGAAGCTCCACCCCCATCCTAATAGGATTCGCTGCTCCTGCTTCCCTCCAGCAAAGTTTTAAAAGGGCCTGTTCCTGAACGCCTGGCTCTCTCGGCTCCTCTCTCCCCTCCTCTCTCTTGTTCACTCTCTTCTCTCTGCTCTCAGTTCCTCTCTCCTCTCGCTCTCATCCTTCTTCTCCTACCAGGTCTCCCACATGAGTGGCAGGGGCCCAAGTACTTGGACCTTCTTCCACTGCTTTCCTAGGCAAATTAGCAGGGAGCTGGATAAGAAGTGGAGCAGCCAGCACTTGACCTGTTGCTTATATGGGATGTAAGATAGTCACAAAACACACCAAACCCCGGAGTAAGGGAAAGAGTTTATTTGGGAAAACCCAGCAGGCTGGAAGGAAGGGGCAAGGAAGGAAGAGAAAGAAGGAGAGTGTAAGGGAGAGAGACAGAGACGGAGGTCAGGAGGCGGAGAGGAAGAAAGAGAGAGGAGAGGAGAGAGGAGAGAAGAAGATGAGAGCGAGAGGAGAGGAACTGAGAGCAGAGAGAAGAGAGTGAACAAGAGAGAGGAGGGGAGAGAGGAGCCGAGAGAGCCAGGCGTTCAGGAACAGGCCCTTTTAAAACTTTGCTGGAGGGAAGCAGGAGCAGCGAATCCCATTAGGATGGGGGCGGAGCTTCCAGCAATGGTGCCGAGGCTAGAGCCTAGGATGGTGTCAGGGTGCAGATCGCGCCACAGATAAAAGAGCGCCATTTTCCTAACATGGGATGCCCACATCATAGAAATCAGCCACAATTCCAGCCCTGAACTTTAAGATTGTTTTGTTTTGTTTTGAATTTATTTGAAAGGCAGAGTGACAGAGAAAGAGATCTTTCATCTGCTGGCTTACTCCCCAAATGAATGCAATGACCGGGGCTGGGCCAGGCTGAAGGCCAGGAGCCAGGAACAGGAACTACATCCCGGTCTCCCTCGTAGGTTCAGGGACCCAAGCAACCTGGGTCATCTTCCACTGCTGTCCCAGGCACATTAGCAGGAAGCTGGATTGGAAGTGGAACGGCTGGGACTTGAACCAGTGCTCTGACATGGGATGCTGGCGTCACAGGCTACTGCTTAACCCCCATGCACCACAACGTCACCCTTGGCTGTATTTTATGTCCTCTGATGTCCACACTTGTCCACTTCCAATCTAGCTTCTGGTCCACTCTGATGTCCTCCTGGTACTCATGGACCACGTGGTCTCAGGATTTTTATCACCTGCCCTCCTTTCTTTCCCAGGGGCACAGATAAAACCCCAATGCCATGGAACTTCCACCCTGCTACAAGTATCCCCAGGCCCCTGCAATCC
Source organism: Oryctolagus cuniculus (assembly GCF_051225735.1). Classification (NCBI taxonomy): domain Eukaryota; kingdom Metazoa; phylum Chordata; class Mammalia; order Lagomorpha; family Leporidae; genus Oryctolagus; species Oryctolagus cuniculus. The sequence continues at coordinate 32,600,425 of NC_142887.1, forward strand.
TCCAGCCCGACTCCAGATGGCCTGTGTCCACCGAGGTTTGTCTGACATCTTGCGACCATCTGGCCTGTGTTCCAAACGAATGAAGGGGTCGTGAGGGAAGGGTGGCAAGAAAACACACCCCAGACTCCCACAAAATACTGCCAAGGGTGGAATCTGAAATCCCAAAAGTCTAAGAGAGAAAGAAGCGGTGATGAGAGTCTGATCTGGTCACTTTCGGATGCGGGGCTGGCGGACAGGGTCAGGACATGCTGCACTGGCTCAGTAGCTGGCACACAGTAGGTGCTCAAACATAGTGAGAAATTAACGCTCCCAGCATTGCTGTGGATAACAGGCAGCGTGGCCGGGTACCCCCCTCCCAAGGATCCCGATCTCGGAGACTATGAGGCCAGCGCACAGCTGGGTCGCAGGAAATGCCGAGAGCCGCCGGAGCTCCATGCAGCCACCGCCCTTGCCTGCCTGGGGTACTTTAGGGGCCAGCGGCGCTGGGAGAGGGGCGCGTAACTCTCCGAACACCTGGCTTCCAGGCGGCGGCCGGATCCAGACGTGGCGCGCGGCCGGAGAACTCCATTTCCCATAGGTCCGCGCTCGCGACTCCATTTCCCACAATTCCGCCTCCACTTCCGGCGTGGCCGGGGAGCTGCGGACGGCTTCCGGGTTTGGGCCTGGCGCTGCGGTTGAGGCAGCATCGGCGGCGGCGGTAGCGGCGGGGCTGAGCGGGACGCGGGTGGAGAGAGTGGCCGTCGGCATGGACGTTTCGGGCCAAGAGACCGACTGGCGGAGCGCCGCCTTCCGGCAGAAGCTGGTCAGTCAAATGTGAGTATGAGCTGGGGCTGAGGTCGGGGTCGGGGTTGGGGCTGGGGGTTTGGGGGCGGGGGGAGCGAGATGGCCAGACCTTCCTCCCTCGCCCGGCGGGAGAGGCCGGGGCCGGACCCACGAGAGACCCCGGGCGCCGGGAACCCGGAGGCGCCCAGGCGCCGCGAGGGTCCCAGGGCGCGGCCCTCCCCCGGCTGCCCCCCTTCGTTCTGGGTCGACAAGGACTGCTTGTTAGCTTTCCTGGGGCCGAACTCTGCAAACCAACGAGCCCTGCTTATGAGTCATCGTCCTGGGCTTTCTCGTTCGTCATTTGTGTGCCTTGGGTGCAGACTTCTCCCCGCTTTGAATCGCACTGAAGACAGAAAGGGAAAGAGGCAGCAGCCCCGTAGTGGGTGTAGCAGAGTTAGGAGCTTCGTGATTTCTCTTCCCGGAAAAGCGCCATCGGGGTGAGAGACGGAGATTGAAGGAGGCGGTGGATGGAAGGGTGAGACCAGGCGGGCAGGTGTTTGGGCTTTGGGGACAGAGGGTCTAACAGGGGTCGCCCCCCGACAGAGTGCACGGAGGGCTGTCTGGAAGACATCGCGGATTCTGCGGGAGGCAGTGAAGAGCTAGGGTTAGTGCCCCCTCCCAGCGAGAGCTCCGGCCTCCCACCACCGACTGCTTAGTCCAAGTAGCGGTTTGAACTGAGCCTACCTGGCCGGCGTTGGTGGTAGCCTCAGATTTGCCTGCGGAATGCCACTGGCACGCGGGAGAGGCACAGACCTAGTGTCGTCCTGTGGTGTTGCAGGGTCTTAGCTTGAGCAGGCCAGGAGCAGCCTTGCGGAGTCGGTGGGGAATAAATGGGGCCCTGGGAAGGCAGGTAGCAGCGTGAGGAGCACCGTTCAAAGCGGGGGCGGGAGCGCTTACTGCGGGGAGGGTCTTGTTGGCCGAGAGGGTTCAGGGGTTTGGGGAGTGAGGAAGTGCGGTGATAATGGAACGAGGGTGAGCAGGTGCTGGCATGTTAGTGGTGGGGCTGTACTGCTAAGGAGTTGAGCTTGTATTTGGCACCCGGCCTGTTTTGAGGTCTTGAAATGCCAGTGTTGGGAAGCTCCCTTGAGTCCCTGGAGATGGATCAAGCACAGAGAAGAAAGGCAAGCCAGGCCCTTGGGGAGTTCGGAACCGGTGTAGGGGTGGGAGGGACCCGTCCTTTGTCGTCCACTGCCTGTCACATGACCCCGTAAAAGGGTTGTGGGTCGACCTGGTCAGGTGGGGGATGAGGGCCTGCGTTGGACCGTGGTAGCAATGAAAAGAGGAAGACAGATTCCCGAGACGCGAGCGTGTGGGCAATCCTTGATGACTAATTGGGCGCAGGGGTGGGGGTGAAGCAGTGTGGAAGGAAGGAGGCTGGGCCCAAAGCGGGGAGCCCAGAGCCCAGCGTGGGGGCGCAGAACAGCCCCTGGGAGTTGCTAGGGGAGCGGTGCTTTGTCGATGCACTTGCGCTATCTGTAGGTGAAATCCTAAGGGATAGCCCGGCTTCAGAGTCCTTAGGGCAAGGTGCAAGGATCCCTCCCGGGGAGAGCCTGGGACTGGGGACTGAAGAACCGGAAGAGTGAGTTGTCATTCAAAAGGAAGTGGGGGGTGGGGTGGGCCAGGAGGGCCATTGAGGAGCTCTGGGGTGCTGAGACTGACCTGACTGGTACTAAATAATTCAGCGGCCTTTGCTTCCAGGAGGACTGTTCTTCTCTGCCAGGCCACCCGCCTGTGCATTCCTCTTCTATTGCTAAAGAAACAAAGACCGTGAATTACCTCTCAGAGCAACAGGCCAGAGCTCAGGTGGGCTAGGCTGGGTCCTTGCTTAGGGTCTCAGGAGGCTGAAGTGCAGATGCTGGCAGAGGACGTTTCTTCCGGGTTGTTGGCCGAATTCAGTTCCCCGTGTTTGGATGACTGAGGGATCCTCTGTCCTTCCTGGCCGTTCGCCAGGGGTCGGTCTTTGTCGCGAGAGGCTGCCTGCGTTCCTCCTCTTGCTTCCCCTGTGGCCAGGTCCTCCTGCACACCCTGAGAGCTTCCAGCGCTGGCTGAAAGCGGGGGCCAGTCTGCTCTCCCAGCTTGCAGTGAGAGAGAGCGACTCCGGGCTGGGCTGCTCAGGAGAGCTCACGGCACCGTTTCTGGCCCAGCCCCTTCTTAACCCTCTGTGTCTGCCGCCCCCACAGCACAGGTGGACGTGAGGCGGTGGGCAGCCCAAGGGGCCAGCGTCACTGCCCGACTGCAGACCCGTCGGTGGCTCCCCTTAGTGGGAGAATACAACTCCAGATGGCCCACCCTCAGCCCCTCAGCCTGCTCTGTCTCATCATCTCGTGTCTCCCACCCTGTTGCAGCCTCTGGTCTCTCAGCTTCTTGAACATTCCAAGGTCCTTTCAAAGAATTTATTATCAAATATTTAAGGTAGTGAAAAATGGGGTAAGGGCCTGCGTTGCGGCACAGCAGGTTAAACCGCTGCCTGCAGCACTGGCCTCCCATAGGGGAGTCGAATCCCAGCTGCTCCACTTCTGATCCAGCTCTCTACTAATGTGCCTGGGAAAGCAGCAGAGGGTGGACCAAGTGCTTGGGCCCTGCGTCTGTGTGGGAGACCAAGAAGAAGCTCTTGGCTCTGGACTTTGGACAGGCTCAGCTCCGGCCATTGTGGCCCTTTGGGGAGTGAACTAGCGGATGGAAGACCTCTCTCTCTGTCTGGCTCTCCCCTCTTTCTGTAACTCTGCCTTTCAAATAAATAAATAAATCTTTAAAAAAATTCTAAAAAGAGGAAAATGAGGTAGACTTTGTCCCACTGTTTTCAGGCGTTCCTTCCCTGTAAGCGTCTGCCTCTGTCCCGTGTTCAGAGGCTCCTTCCCCACTGTTCTTCCCCACCGCCCCCTGCCTAAGTGGGTTTTGTCTTCGCCTGCCTTTCTAGTTCTCAGAACAGGCTGGGTGAGATGTCCCCTTTCTGCGGGGCTGCGGGGGCATTCCTTCACCTGAGCCAGTGTGTTTGTGAAACTCTGGACACCCCCCCCCCCCACTTGTTAGCTGACTGACCTTGGGCAGGGTGCTTGACCTTTCTGAGTCATTTCCTTCATCTAGGAAACGTGTAGGCCCTCCGTCTGTCTCACAGGGATGATGGGAGGGGAAGTGAAGGGACCTCAGTACAAGCCTTTATTTTACTTTATATTTTTAAAAGATTTAATTATTTTATTTGAAAGGCAGAGTTAGGGAGAGGCAGAGAGAGAGAGAGCTTCCATCTGCTGGTTCATTCCCCAAATGACTGCAACAGCTGGAGCTTCTTCCAGGTCTTCCATGTACGTGCAGGGGCCACCTTCTGCTGCTTTCCCAGGTGCATTAGCAGGGAGCTGAAATAGAACTGGAGCAGCCGGGAATCGAACCGGCGCCCGTATGGAATGCTGGTGCTGCAGGCAGTGGCTTAACTGGCTACTCCGCAGCACCGGTCCCCCTTAAAGCTTTTGATTGACACCCACACTCCCTGCAGAGGCCACAGGAGAAGATGCCCCTAGGGCCTCCTAAGGCAGCCCTTTGGGGCTGGGGCCTGCCTTGGCGGCTTGCTGAGTTCAGGTTAGGAACGGCTCTGGTCTGCAGGCTCCTGGAGAGCAAGCTTGGGGCTGTGCTGACAGTGCTGTGCCTTGCATAGAGGATTCCAGAACATACGTAAGCGGCGAGTGAACCGAAGGGCCCGGCAGTCATTTCCTCCCGGTTCTTTGTAACTGTTCTGCCATTATAGTCTTGAGGCTTCTATGCCTCTCAGCCCTTAGCATAGCAGATTGTACCCACAGTGATGAGCGGAACGCAGAGTGGAGGAGACGCAGGTGAGGAAGGGCAGCCCTGTGTTGGGGCCCTGGAAAAGTGCCAGCAGGGACTCTGGGACAGTGCACGGGACATGATCAGGCAGACAAGTTTGGCCACTTCTGGTGAAACCCCCAGGGAGACAGGCGAGCCCCAGCCTCAGGACATAGGCGATATGGGGAACTTGGTCCAGACTACCAACAGAAAGGCAGGTGCTGTTTAACCAGAAACAAAACAGACAACTCAGCAGGAACTTACAGGGTGTCTCTGTCTCCTTAAACTTGCAGGCCTACCTCTGTCTTTCAAACAAGTGGGAATAAAAATGTGAAGTTTTTAAATTAAAAAAGAAAGTCCTGAAAACTTCCAAGTCCAGATCCTGCCTAGGTGGGGAAACCGGGGAGTCTTGGTTGAATCCTCCTGTAGTTTCCCCACTCCCATCTCCCCAGAGCCCTGTGCCCCTCTGATGCTCTCCTGACCCTCCCTTTCCAGTGGGAAGGCTGCTGGGCCCTGTCGCCTTCTTCGTAGCCTGGTCGGTGTCCCGGCTTCCTGATGTCTGTGTATAACCCATTGCTAGAACATCTCTTCCTGAGGCCAATCCGTTTCTCCATAGGCCTGGTGACTCAGAGCTGCTCCTGGTGGGCACCAGGGTGGGGTCGTTGAGTCTCCAGCAGGTAGTGACGTGGCTGAAGGGACATGAGTGCCAGTCGTCTGCCCCAGAGTCCAGGGCCCTCTGCGCAGCAGCACCTGCCGCTGGGAGTGCAATGGGCGTCGACTCATCACTCTCCCACGCCCGTCTGTCTGTGGATTACTCCATTTGTAAACAAGGAAACTGAAGCGATGCCCCGCTGCTGGTCGTTCTGCATGTTACAATGATCGGCTTGGTGAGCCATCATAGCACAGCAAGAGAAGCAAACTACCTTCAATCTTACTAAGAGAGGAGGAGGGGGGTGGGGTGGGGAGAGGCAGCTGGAACTTAACCCAAGCCAGTGCACGGGAGGGTCCCAGTACAGGAGCCTGGTGGGCCTCCTGTTTATACCTGAGCACCTCCCCGTGAGTCACTGGGCTCCAAACAGTGGAAGAAGGGCAGCCAGTGCGCCTCAGTCTTTGGCCTTTGCCACAGGTGCAGCTCCCTTTTTGTTTATGACCCCACCCACGTGCCACAGCTGCAGCCCTTTACAGCCATTCCCACCCAGAGGCCTTTCAGCTGCCACTGCCTGTAGTGACCCTGTGGCTGTGGCTACGGTGGGAAGGACAGTGGCCACAGGATTACCTCCCTGCCCCTGTCGTGGGAGGCCAGGAGGTACCTGCTCCCTTTGTAGCGTTCCTTTGGGCAGTGATTTTGGTTAAGTAACTCAACAAAAATTACAAGGAATTCAAATCAACTTTTAAAAATTCATGGTGCCTCCCACCCCCATTTAGCTCCAGAAGTTACTGACTTGTTTCAGGGGCTCACATTCTCCCCTCAATTATAATTATTATTATTTAAAGACTTTTTTTTTTTTTTTTTTTTTTTTGACAGGCAGAGTGGACAGTGAGAGAGAGAGACAGAGAGAAAGGTCTTCCTTTGCCGTTGGTTCACCCTCCAATGGCCGCCGCGGCCGGCGCGCTGCGGCCGGCGCACCGCGCTGATCCGATGGCAGGAGCCAGGAGCCAGGTGCTTTTCCTGGTCTCCCATGGGGTGCAGGGCCCAAGCACCTGGGCCATCCTCCACTGCACTCCCTGGCCACAGCAGAGGGCTGGCCTGGAAGAGGGGCAACCGGGACAGAATCCGGCGCCCCGACCGGGACTAGAACCCGGTGTGCCGGCGCCGCTAGGCGGAGGATTAGCCTAGTGAGCCGCGGCGCTGGCCTTAAAGACTTATTTATTTGAAAGGCGGTGTTATAGAGAGGCAGAGGCACAGGGCAAGGGGGTCTTCCATCCGCTGGTTCACTCCCCAGATGGCCACAATGGCCGGAGCCGGGCTGATCTGAAGCCAGGAGCTTCCTCTGGGTCTCCCACGGGAGTGCAGGGGCCCAAGTACTTGGGCCGTCCTCCACTGCTTTCCCAGGCCATAGCAGAGAGCTGGATCAGAAGTGGAGCAGCCAGGACTCAAACTAGCGCCCATATGGGATATCTGCACTGCAGGCGGCAGCTTTACCTGCCATACCACAGCACTGGCCCCCCCAATCTCCCAGTTACTTTGATGCACAAGTGTCTTAGTGGATGCCCTCTGCCTGTGGATTCAGCTGAGCCTCATCCTTTCTCCAGGGTCTGCACGCGCCTGCCTGCCCTCCCCCACCCCCACCCCCACCCCCATGTCCAAACTTCCTGTGCATCCTCAGTACGAGCCCAGCCCCTCCTCCTGCCTGCTCTGCAACCAGTCTGTCTGCTGGCTGAGCTGTGCCGTGCCTCCCGCCGCCCCTGTGCTGCCCACGTGCTCCCTGCACATGCTGGGTGAAGAGTCACGTTGGCACTTGATTGTTCCAGGCAGGAATTTACGAGCCAGGAGCCTAAGCAGGGGTGCTGTAGCACATGGGATTCCTGGCACTTCTGAGACCTGCTCCGTTGCTGCGGTGATGGGGCTGGCCTGACAGGGTGGTCACCCTGTGGAGACAGCAGTAACTCCTCGCAGAAGTGCAGGGCTCAGCTGGGGGCGCATGGATGTGTTTTTCTGGGTGCCGTTTTGCAGCGCAAATGCAGTCGGCTCTTTGTACCTGCAGGGTCCACACTCCTGGGTTCAACCAGTCGAGAATCAGAAATAGCTGGGGGAGTAGCTTCTGGAGGTGGGAGTGTGGCCTGCACTTAAGACGTCTGTTGGGACACCCAACTTTTGTTTGGGAGTGCCTGGGTCCGAATTCCAGCACTGGCTCCTGGCTCCGGCTTCCTGGGAAGCAGTAGGTCTCAAGTAGTTGGGTCCCTGCCACCCACGCAGGAGACCTGGATTGAGTTCGTGGCTCCTGGCTTTGGTCTGACCCATTCCTGGCTGCTGTAGGCATTTGAGGGAGTGAGCCAGGGGGTGGGAGATATTTCTCTCTGCCTGTCTTTCTGCTTCTCAATTTTTTTTAATTGCATCTGTGTTAAACACATACAGACTTTTCTTATCATTTTCCCTAATTAATACAGTATAACAACTATTTTCCTAGCATGCACATTGGATTAAGTATTAAATAATTTAGAGATGACTTAAAGTGTACAGGAGGCTGAGCATAGGTTATGTGCAAACACTGTACCCTTCTGTATAAGGGATTGAGCATCCACAGATTCTGGTGTGCATGGGGGGGTGATGTGAGTGATGAGAGAGGACTGTCTGATTTATGCCAGTGACCTTAAAATGTCCATTCTCTGGGTTATTTCCAACAGGGACGTGATCAGGCGGGTGTTGAAACCTGGTGGTGACGAGGATGCTCGTTGCCACATCATCTCAGGAGATGATGGGAGCTTGTGGGAGTTGTAGCTGCAGGTCGTGGTTTCTGTGTTGCTGTTGACAGTGATGTGGGTGGATCCGAGATGCATCAGTAGCCAGCAGGCCATGTGATAAATAGGCTGAGTTTTTAAATCGATGTCTTCGGCTGCTTAGCTGCGATTTTCATTTTCTTTGTAATTTTCAGCGCATACATGAGTGTGTGCTTTTGGCAGGAGTAGACGTACGTTCCCTTTGTTGTCGGAAGTCTCCTGGCAAGGGGGACCTTGTCTGTGAAGTGGCTGTGGCAGGCTCCTGCAGCACCTGGGGCCGTGTGTGCAGGTGGTGCCCTCCCTCACCCGGCCACTGCAGTGCCGGGTCACCCTGCCAAGGACAGTTCCACGTTTCCGTCCCCGCAGAGGAGCAGGTGGCCCTTGCCTCTTCAGCCTGGAACTGTCTCCAGTTGGCACAAGAGCCCCGTGCCACACACACTGTACCCTCTCGCTGTCGTTTGGGCGTTCTTCCTCGGTGGAGCTCTGAACTTGGCCTCATCCCCTCCTGCTGGTCCTTGCTGCCTCCTATTTCCTCTGAGTTTCTGGAGTCCTCGTTGAGTGCCTCCTGATGTCAACCTAAGAAGGGAGCTATTTTTTGCTATTTTTACAGGGGTTTTAAAAAATTTTAATTTATTTGTGGGGCCAGCTCTGTGGTGTGGTGGACTAGGCCTCCATCTGTTTCACTGGCATCCCATGTGGGCGCCAGTTCCTGTCCCAGCTGTTCCTCTTCCAATCCAGCTCTCTGCTTAAGGCCTGGGAAAGCAGTGGAGGATGGCCCAAGTACATGGGCGCCTGCACCCGCGTGGGAGACTGGGAGGAAGCTCCTGGCTTCGGATCAGCCCAGCTCTGGCCATTGTGGCCATTTGGGAAGTGAACCAGTGGATGGAAGACCTTTCTGTCTGTGCCTCTCTCTGTAACTCTGTCTCTCAAATAAATAAAATCTTTTTTTAAAAAGATTGAATTTGTTTGAAAGAGAGAGACAGATAGGTAGACAGATCTTCCATCTGGTATTTTTCTTTCCAAATGCCTCCAGTAGCTGAGGCTTTGTCCAGCCAAAGTCAGGAACCTGGAACTCCATCGATGTTTCCCGCATGACTGGCAGGAACCCAGTCACTTCAGCCATCATCACTGCCCCCAGGGTGCACATTAGCAGGAAGCTGTAATCCGAAGCAGAGCTGAAACTTGAACCCGGGCAGTCCTCCGTGGGATGTGGACAGCCCAGTGGCCACTTAACCACTGGACCAGACGCCCACCCTGTGGTTGTTACTTTTGCCTTGCTGGCGTTGGGAAGTCCTGGAGTGTGGGACCTGGTCTGATAGCTCCTAGCCAGTGTCCTGGCCTGGATGAGTTGCGTAATAATTGTCAGGTCGTGGGAAAGCAGTGCTGGCTTCTACAGTTTACCTGGGTTTGCCCCATCAGTGCTGCTTAAATTCTGATCTGCTTTCTCTTGCTCTCTTTTTTTTGATTGAGGATTATTTAAAGATGAAGAGAGGGGCTGGTGTTGGGGTGCAGTGGGTTAAACTGATGCTTGTGATGCTGGTGCCCTTTATCAGAGTACCGGTTTGGTTCCCAGCTGCTCCACTTTTGATTCAGCTCCATGCTGTTGTGCCTGGGAAGGCAGTGGGAGATGGCCAAGTCCTTGGGCCCCTGCACCCACACACGAGACCTGAATGGAGTTCCTGGCTTTGGCCTGGCCCAGCCTTGTCTGTTGTGGCTTTATTTCGGGGGTGAACCAGTGGTTGGAAGATTTCTCTGTCTGTCTCTCTGTAACTGCCTTCTTTTTTTTTTTTTTTTTTTTTTTTTTTTTTTTTTTTTTAAGATTTATTTATTTGAACGTTAGAGATAAAGTGAAGGAAAGGCAGAGAGAGAGAGAGAGAGGTCTTCCATCCGCTGGTTCACTCCCCAATTGGCCGCAACAGCTGGAGCCGAGCCAATCCGAAGCCAGGAGCCAGGTGCTTTTTCCAGGGTCTCCCACGCGGGTGCAGGGGCCCAAGGACTTGGGCCATCTTCTGCTGCTTTCCCAGGCCACAGCAGAGAACTGGATCAGAAGTGGAGCAGCCAGGACTTGAACCAGCACCATATAGGATGCCGGCACTGCAGGTGGCGACTTTTCCCACTATACCACAGCGCTGGCCCTGTAACTGCCTTTCAAATAAATGAATCTATCTATCTTTCTTTCTTTCTGCCTTTCAAATAAATGAATCTATCTTTCTTTCTTTCTTTCTTTTTTTTTTTTTTTTTAAGAAGAGAGTACAGGGTATTAGTTGACTCTGTTTAATGGATAAGCAAATGAGTACCTAATTCTTAAGAGTAGAAGGGAGGCCGGCGCCGCGGCTCACTAGGCTAATCCTCCGCCTGTGGCGCCGGCACACTGGGTTCTAGTCCCGGTCAAGGCGCCGGACTCTGTCCCGGTTGCCCCTCTTCCAGGCCAGCTCTCTGCTGTGGCCAGGGAGTGCAGTGGAGGATGGCCCAAGTACTTGGGCCCTGCACCCCATGGGAGACCAGGAGAAGTACCTGGCTCCTGCCATCGGATCAGCGCGGTGCGCCGGCCGCGGCGGCCATTGGAGGGTGAACCAACGGCAAAGAAAGACCTTTCTCTCTGTCTCTCTCTCACTGTCCACTCTGCCTGTCCAAAAAAAAAAAAAAAAGAGTAGAAGGGAATAAAATAGAGGCCAAGCCATCATCACCTTTAAGCCAGCACCTCCGGGGGAGATGCTCATTTTAGCTCGAATAGTGCATCTCTTTCTAACCTAGGTGTGGGGCTGTTAGGGTCTCATGATTCAGTTCAGTATGTGGAGGTAGAATGCATAACTGACTTGGGGTAGTGAATTCCTGGAGAAAGCACTTGGCTTTCTCTTTAAGCCCTAAATTGTGTGTGTTTTTTTTTTTTTTTTTTTTTTTAAAGAGTTATTTATTTAAGAGGTGGAGTTATAGACAGAGAGAGAGATCTTCCATCTGCTGGTTTACTCCCCAAATGGCTGCAACGGCTGGAGCTGAGATGATCTGAAGCCAGGATCTAGAAGCTTCTTTCAGGTCTCCCATGTGGGCACAGGGGCCCAAGCACTTGGGCCATTTTGCTGCCCTCCAAGCCATTAGCAAGGAGCTGGATCAGAAGTGGAGCAGCCAGGACTTGAACTCTGCCCATATGGGATGCCAGCACTGCAGGCAGATGCTTAACCTACTATGCCATAGTGCTGGCCCCTCCCTAAACATATATATATATATACACACACACACACACACACACATATATATATATGATTTATTTATTTATTTGAAAGGCAGAGTTACAAAGAGGCAGAGAGAGAGGTAGGTCTTCAGGACATAACAGAGAGCTGGATTGGAAGTGGAGCAGCTGGGACTTGAACTGGTGCCCATATGGGATGCTGGCATTGCAGGCAGCAGTTTTACCTGCTACATCACAGCACTGGCACCCTAAATATTTTTTAAAATTAATTTATTTGAAAGGCAGGATGATGGAGAGAGAGAGAGCCTTTCATTGGTCGCTTCACTCCCCAAATGGCCACGATGGCTGGGCCTAGGCCAGGCTGAAGCTAGGATCCCAGAACTCCATCCAGGTCTCCCATGTGGTTGACAAGGGCCCAAATACTAGGGCCATCTTCCACTGCTTTCCTAAGCGCATTAGCAGGGAGCTGGATTGGAAGTGATGCAGCTGCGACTGGAACTGGCACTCCTACATGGGATGTCAGCATTTGCAGGTGGTGACTTAACCTGCTGCTCCACAGTACCAGCCCCTAAGACCCAAGTTCTGAGAATGTTTCAGATGGACAGAGGTTTGCAAGTGAAAGTCCCAGGTTGGGGGCAGGCATTTGGCCCAGAAGTTAAAATGCCAGTTGGGACCAGAGCAGAATGCCTGGGTTCACTTCCTGGCTCTACTTCCAATTCCAGCTTCTTGATAAGGCACACCCTGAGAAGCAGCAGATGATGGCTCAAGGGGGTTGTGGGGCAGTTTTGTAGCAACGTGGGTTAAATGACCACATCAAACCACTTCGAATGTCCACATCCCTATCAGAGTGCTGGTTTGAGTTCCAACTACTCTGCTTCTGATCCAGCGTCCTAGGAGGCAACAGATGACTGCTCAAGTGCTTGGGCTCCTGTCACCCATGTGAGAGACCAGAATGGGGTTCTGGGCTCCATACTTCAGCCTGGCCCACCCCTGGCCATTGTGAGCATTTGCGGAGTGAACCAGTGTGTGAAAGATAGCGCTCACACTCTTGTTCTTGCTCTCATGTGTGCTCCCTCCCTCCCTCCCTCCATCTCCCTCCCTCCCTCCCTCCCTCCCCCCCTCTCTCCCTCCCTCCCTCCCCCTCCCTCTCTCCCTCCCTCCCTTTCCCTGTCTCCTTCCCCCTCCCTCTCTCCCTCTCCCTCTCTCCATCTCCATCTTTCTCTCCCTCCCTCCCTTCCTCCCTCTCCTTCCCCCTCTTTTTCTCTCTCCCTCTCCCTCCCTCCCTCTCTCTCCTCTCTTCCTCCCTCTCTCTCCTCTCTTCCTCCCTCTCCCTCTCTCCCTCCCCCCTCCCTCCCTCTCCCTCCCTCTCTGTCCCTCTCTGTCCCTCTCCCTCCCTCTCTCTTTCTCTCTCTCCCTCCCCCTCTTTTTCTCCCTCCCCCCTCTCTCTCTCTTCCTCCCTCCCTCTCTCTCCCCCTCCCTCCCCCCTCTCTCCCTCTCTCTCTCTTCCTCCCTCCCTCTCTCTCCCCCTCCCTCCCCCCTCTCTTCCTCTCTCTCTCTTCCTCCCTCCCTCCCTCCCTCCCTCTCTCTCCCTCTCCCTCCCTCCCTCCCTCTCTCTCCCTCTCCCTCCCTCTCCCTCCCTCTCTCCCTCCCTCCCTCCCTCTCTCTCCCTCCCTCCCTCTCTCTCCCTCTCCCTCCCTCTCCCTCCCTCCCTCTCTCTCCCTCCCTCTCTCTCCCTCTCTCCCTCTCTCCCTCTCTCTCCCTCTCTCTCCCTCCCCCTCTTTTTCTCCCTCCCTCCCTCTCTCTCCCTCTCCCTCCCTCCCTCCCTCTCTCTCCCTCTCTCCCTCTCTCTCCCTCTCTCTCCCTCCCCCTCTTTTTCTCCCTCCCTCCCTCTCTCTCCCTCTCCCTCCCTCCCTCCCTCTCTCTCCCTCTCCCTCCCTCTCCCTCCCTCTCTCTCCCTCTCCCTCCCTCCCTCTCTCTCCCTCCCTCTCTCTCTCTCTCCCTCCCTCTCCCTCCCTCCCTCTCTCTCCCTCCCTCTCTCTCCCTCTCTCCCTTCCTCTCCCTCTCAATCCCTCCCTTCCTTCTCTCTCCCTCTCTCTCCCTCCCTCTCTCTGCCTCCCTCTCTCTCCCTCTCCCTCTCTCGCGCTCTCTTGCTCTGCCATTCAAGTGGGTGAAAATAAATAAAAATTTTTTGTTAGGTCCATGCCACCCACATAGGATACTTGGATTGAGTTCTCTCCTGGCTCTGGCCCGGCCTAGCCCCTGCCATTTTGGCATATTTTGGTGAATAAACTAGCAGATGGGAACTCTGTCTCTTAAAGAAAGAAAGGAAAAAAATGTTTTACTCCCTGAGCCAACCCCTCCATAGGGTGCCCTGGTTGTGTCACCCAGTCTTCTCATGCTGGATAGAGGCAGCTGGGTGCGGTCTTACTTCCCGGGGCCGCCTCTTCCTGGTCCCAGCTCCTTGTTAGCCTTGGCTTCAAATTAGCCTGAGAGGAGGGAGAGGGTGGGCAGCAGGAGTGGGTGTGACCAGGCTGCAGGACTGCTTTTGGGCGGAGCCCCTCTCCTGTGGGAGGGATGGCAAGGGTGGCTGAGGGATGGAGGGCTGGGGCCCAGAACAGCTCCCGCCTGCCTGCTCCTGCTCCTCCCAGCTAGTGTACCTGTTACTCCTTCCTCTCTTGGCGCCTGGGGTGGCAGAGGTTGGGGCATGGCCCCGCCTCCCTTCACTTCTTCACTTTGCCTTTTCTGCTTCCTTTCAGTCCTCACCAGAGGCACCCTTGGAGAAGGTGATCTGGCTGCTCTGTGGGGTGGAATCCCTGTTGTGAATTAGAAGGACTTCAGGGTTGTCCTCAGAAACCTGCCTGGTGACCACAGGCCCCTCAGATGCTGTCTAGTCTGCTTTGATCTGAGCTGGGGGAGGAGTCCTTGCCACATGCTCTGTGGTATGGATTCAGGCAGGAGGTCCTTCCACTGGAAAAGAGGGCAGGGTCCTAGGGCCCAGGGCCCAGCAGCTCTGTCTTGCCTCATGGAGTGTATATATCGAGGTACCACATAGCTGTCACAGTGAACACCACAACACCCTTCTTCAGCTGTCTGTTCATACATCAGTATCCCACAGCCCCCAGCAGGTTCCTCTCTGCCCTTTAGCCGTGGCCGATCTGTCCCCACTCCCCGCCTCCCGGCTGACTATCAGTGGAATCACAGTGTGTGTAGATCTTGTTCTGGCTCCTCTCCTTCAGTGCCATCGCTGTGTAGTTTATCCTCCGGGACAGCAGCTGTTCTTATTTAGGATATATGCTATTCTGTTCATGATGCATGCATGCACCAGGTCATTTTTTTTTTTTTTTAAGATTTATTTATTTATTTGAAAGAGTTAAAGCAAGAGAGGGAGAGACAGAGAGAGAGATCTTCCATCTGCTGGTTTGCTCCCCAAATGGCCACAATGACTAGGGCTGAAGCCGGGAGTGCAGGAACCTAGTCTGCTTTCCCAGGCACATTAGCAGGGAGATGGATCGGAAGTGGAGCAGCTGGGACTGGAACCGGTGCCCATAGGGATGCTGGTGCTGCAGACGGTGGCTTAACACACTATGCCACAGCGCGAGCCCCACGAGGTCACTTTTGCATTAGATACTTAATGGACATTGGGTTAGTTCCAGTTGTTGGCTGCATAAAGGCAGCTCTAGGAGTGGTTTTGATCAAGTCTGGTGGGTGTACGTGTTAACTCTGTGCGTGGTATGCAGGGCTGGATCAGAGGGTGTGGCCTTTAGCGTGTTTTGCCGAACATTTTCCCCAAGTGGTTCAGTTTTCATTCCCATCACCAGTGTGGAGTTCCACCTGCTTGACATTCTTCCCAGCACCTGCCATTATGACAAGCTCCCTGTTGATTTTGAAGGCGTACTTGACCTTGAGACCCATTGGGTGCCATGATGATAGGAATGAAAAGAATGATTTAGGAGGGAGAGAACCTGTAAGCAAAGAAGCTATGGGATGTGGTGGTTTGTGTGTGTGTGTGTGTGTGTGTGCATGTGTGCGCGCAAGCTTGTGAGAAGAAGGGATACAGCTGTGTCCCACTCTGGGAGAGGACCCCTGACTGCATACTGGTTTCTGAGCGATCAGTGCAAGGTGAGGATGTGGGGAGTAGGGAGGGCTGCTCACCCTTCTAAACATAAAGTCCTGACAGCCAGTGGGAGGTGCAGGGAGCAGACCTGGAAGAGCATCCTTTGTGCTGCAGTAGCAAGTGGGCCGGCCACTCTAGAGGCCAGGGTGAAGCCTGTCTGCCCAGGGCGGTGGCAGAGGAGGCAAAGCCGGTGCCCATAGGGGAGGTCTATGGTGGGCAGAGCAGACTCAGGGAAGGACTGGCTGAGAGCGCGGGCACTGCACAGCCGGGCACGACAGCCTCAGCCCTGTTCTCCCTGCGCTCTTGGCCTGTGTCAGGACTTGTGGGTGTAGTGCTTCATTCCCTTCCAGATAACATTGTAGAGTACTGAAAAACAGGAAGGGTTTTTCCATAATCTCTCTGCCCAGATAGGGCCGTTTCTGACATATTGATATGTTTCCTCTCATGCTGAGTGTGCCTATAACTTTATATGTATGTGTTTTAAATATGAAAATATGCACAGGCATTTTGTAGGTAGAACTAGGCTGTAACTGGGAGTGCAGTTTTGGGTTGTAGGTTTCTCCTGGTTTAAGTTGGGTTCTCTCCCTGGGTGGGCTCCAGCTGGGACCTGTGTGCCTGCTGCCCACGTTCTCACAAGGTGTGGGCCATGCACAGCCATCCCATGGACTTGAAGACAAGCATTTCACTGATTTTTTTTTTTTTTTAGTTCTATTATGGATTTTTCAAGTGTTCCCAGAAGCCCAGAAGCAGAGATAATAGACAGTGTGCTGAGTACTTAGGAGTTAGTGACATATGGCTAGTGTTGTTCCATCCGCCCCTCCTGAACTATTTTAAATCACATCCACACACCATACGATTTCAGTAGCGGGGCCTCCCCTTATATGCCACACCCTGTGTGAGATAAGCATTTTCCTAACAATCCGTGTGGCAGAACACGTCCTTGCCACGTGCTAGGCTGGTGGTGAGTGGGACGCCCTCAGGCTAGAACTGCTGATTCTTTGAGGTCGAAGCTTTGGAGTAAATGTCACAAGCTCCTGTGTCTCCTGAACCAGCTCAGATAGCAACGAGCCATCTTAAGGGCAGCAGCCTGTCCTTCAGGTCTTTTTTTTTTTTTTTTTTTCTTTAAAGATGTTTTTTTTTTGGCTGGCACTGCGGCTCACTAGGCTAATCCTCCGCCTGCGGCGCCGGCACCCCGGGTTCTAGTCCCAGTTGGGGCGCTGGATTCTGTCCTGGTTGCTCCTCTTCCAGGCCAGCTCTCTGCTGTGGCCAGGGAGTGCAGTGGAGGATGGCCCAAGTGCTTGGGCCCTGCACCCCATGGGAGACCAGGAAAAGCACCTGGCTCCTGGCTTCGGATCGGCACAGCGCGCCGGCCGCAGGGGCCATTGAGGGGTAAACCAACGGAAAAGGAAGACCTTTCTGTGTCTTTCTCTCACTGTCCACTCTGCCTCCAAAAAAAAAAAAAGTAGTGTTTTTTTTTTTTTTGAAAGGCAGAGTTATAAAGGCTGGCGCTATGGTGTAGCAGGTTAAACTGCCACCTGCAGTGCCGGCATCCCATGTGGGCATCCCATTTTCCCACTTCCCTGATCCAGCTTCCTGCTAATGTGCCTGGAAAAGCAGTGGAGCATTGCCCAAATGGTTGGGCCCCTGCACCCATGTGGGAGACCCAGAAGAAGCTCCTGGTTCCTGGTTCCTGGCTTGGTCTGGCCTAGCTCTGGCCTTTGCAGCATTTAGGGAGTGAACCAGCAGATGGAAGATCTCTCCCTTAGTGTCTCTCTACCTCTGTCTGTAACTCTGACTTTCAAATAAAATAAATCTTTAAGAAAGAGGGAGAGACCCTGATCGGTGACAACTGACTGAACACCAAAAAGGAAACCTCCTGAAGTGAAATGGACACTATGAGAAATGGTGACTTGATCAGCATAGCCCTGACTGCTAATGGACAACTTAATACATTATCCCTCATAGTATTTTTTTTTGTCTGTTCTACTTAATATGACTGGTTTAATTCTGTAATTATCACACAGTTATTCTTAAGTGTTGAAAATTAACTGAAATGTGATCCCTGTTAAACATAAGAGTGGGAATAAGAGAGGGAAGAGATGTATAATTTGGGGCATGCTCGGGCTGACTTGCCCCAATTGGTAGAGTTGGAAACATACCAGGGGATTCCAATTCAATCCCATCAAGGTGGCATGTGCCAATGCCATCTCACTACTCCAAGTGATCAATTTCAGTTCACAATTGATCATAATGAAAGGACTAAGAGTCAAAGGGAGCACATAAACAAGTCTAGTATCTGCTAACACCAACCGATAGAATAAATAAAGGGGAGAGTGATCCAACATGGGAAGTGAGATACTCAGCAGACTCATAGAATGGCGGATGTCCTAAATAGCACTCTGGCCTCAGAATCAGCCCTAAAGGCACTCGGATCTGGCTGAAAAGCCCATGAGAGTATTTCAGGCATGGAAAGCCAAGACACTCTGGCAAAAAGATCTCTGTGAGTGAGATCCCAGTGGAAAGAACAGGTCTTCAAAGAGGGAGGTGCCTTTCTCTGAAGGGAGGAGAGAACCTCCACTTTGACTATGACCGTGTCTAAACAAGATAAGAGTCGGAGAACTCAAGGGGCTTCCATAGCCTTGGAAACTCATAACTGGTGCATAGGGAGATTACTGATGCCATAGACAGGAGTGTCAATTGGTTAAGTCAACAACAGGAGTCACTGTGCACTTACTCCTCATGTAGGATCTCTGTCCTTAACGTGCTGTACACTGAGGCTTAATGCTATAACGAGTACTCAAACAGTATATTTCACTTTGTGTTTCTATGGGGGTGCAAACGACTGAAATCTTTACTTAATGTACACTAAACTGATCTTCTGTAAAAAAAAAAAAAAAAAAGAAAGAAAGAAAGAAATTATCAATTCCCAACTTGACTCTCACTGGGATTAAACATGACAATAGGTCCGATCTGATTTCATCATCATTTAAAAAAAATCATCTATTATTTTTCACTTTATGTTTCTGTGTGGGAGCAAACTGTTGAAATACTTACTTAAGGTATACTAAGCTGATCTTCTGTATATTAAGATAATCGAAAATGAATCTTGATGTGAATGGAAGGGGAGAGGGAGTGGGAAAGGGGAGGGTTGTGGGTGGGAGGGACGGTATGGGGGGGGAAGCCATTGTAACACATGAGTCGTACTTTGGAAATTTATATTCATTAAATAAAAGATAAAAAAAAAAGAACTAAATAGTAAATACTGAAATTTTAATGTCATGACATTTTATTGTCATGTTTTATAGATATTTGTGTTATGAAAGAATAAAATCGTGCAAACTCTTAAAAAAAAAAATAAGAAAGAGAGAGAGAGAGAGAGAGATTGAGCTCATCTGCTGGTTCACTTCCCAAATGGCTGCAACAGCCAGGCAGCCAGGGCTGGGACTGAAGTCAGGAGCCTGGAATTAATTAATTATTTTTAAAGATTTATTCTATTTTATTTTAAAGTCAAAGTGAGAGGGAGAAAAAAGGAGAGGGGGAGAGATAGATAAATCTTCCACCTGCTGATTCACTCCTCAAATGGCTGCAACGGCTGGGGCTGGACCAGGCTGGAGCCAGGAGCTTCATCCAGGTCTCCCACGTGGGTATAGAGGTCCAAGAACTTGGTCTCATTAGCAGGGAGCTGGATCAGAAGTAGAGCAGGCAAGACTTGAACTGGTGCCCATATGGGATGCCAGCATTGTAGGCGACGGCCCAACCGTATGCCACAGTGCTGGTCCCAGGAGCCTGAAATTTCATCTACGTCTCCTGCTGGTAGTGGGGGCCCAAGCACTTGGGCCATCTTCTGCTGCTTTCCCAGGTGCATCAGCAGGGAGCTGGATTGGAAGTGGAGCATCCAGGACTTGAACTGGTGCTCGTGTGGGATGCTGGCATCGAAGACACAGCTTAACCTGCTGCACTATGACGCCGGTTCCCAGGTCATTTCTTTGATCTTGTTCCCTGTGAGTTGAAAGATCTTGAGAGAAGTAGGAGAGCTTTATCAGACAGCTGAGAAAGTGTGTCAAGTCTTTGGTACTGATAGGATTAGAACATTTGTACAGAACCAAAATATCCATTCCTACATGTAGGTGGATGGTTAAATTCTGAAGTGCATATTTTTGTCTTGTTCAAAAACATTGTATGTTTCTTTAAATAGTCAAACAACCAGAGTGCAGAAGTTTGCTAACAAAGCAATGGAAGAAGTTGCAGTCTGTTTGGGATGAAGTTTGGCAGACTTACACCCCGCTACCTGTGAGGTCCAGAGGCCAGGTGTTTGCTGTGGTTACTATTTGTGACTAAAGCAGTTGGTGTCTCATTATTTCCTGCCTCAGAGATGAAACCACCTGGCCACTGGGGCAGTGAGCCAGCTGTAGGGTCAGGAGAAGACTGGGTACAGTGGGGTGCTGGTTGGTAGCTCTCTGGAGACTCAGAAGACTGGATGTAAAACCGGGCCCATGCTGGCAGACAACAGGCAAGGGGCTCGTCCAGCTGGGAGCATTGGGAGGCCCCTCCCTCGTCTGGGGGTGCTGGAGCCTGCAGGAGGGCAGCTGCTTTGCCAGTACTCGCTGGCCTCACTCACCTTGAGACCCGTAGTGAGTCTGTACTCTGTGATCGTGGGGCCACTGGCAGCACTGTGGAAGGAATACATGGTAGGCTTTCTGGGACACGCGTAGGAGTCAAAATTGATGATTCCTGTCCAGTGTTAGCTAAGACAGGAAGGTTTAGAAAGGTGGACGAGACCTTTCTTTACATTAAAACAAAACAATTGAGAGGCAGAGAGAGCTCCCACCTGCTAATGCACTCCCCAAAAACCTTCCATGACCAAGGTGGGCTGCAGACAGGAACCAGTATTGCAGTCCAGGTCTCCCACATGGTTGACAGGAAATCAGTCACTTAAGCCATCTCTGTGCCTCCAGGCTAATGCAGACCCTGGAGTTAGGAGCCAGGAGTCAAACCCAGGCACTTCAGTGTGGGATATGGGCTTTTTTTTTTTTTTTTTTTTTGGACAGGCAGAGTGGACAGAGAGAGAGACAGAGAGAAAAGTCTTCCTTTTGCCGTTGGTTCACCCTCCAATGGCCGCCACGGCCGGCGTGCTGCGGCCGGCGCACCGTGCTGATCCGAAGGTAGGAGCCAGGTACTTATCCTGTTCTCCCATGGGGTGCAGGGCCCAAGGACTAGGGCCATCCTCCACTGCACTCCCTGGCCACAGCAGAGAGCTGGCCTGGAAGAGGGGCAACCGGGACAGAATCCGGCGCCCCGAACGGGACTAGAACCCAGTGTGCTGGCGCCGTAAGGCGGAGGATTAGCCTAGTGAGCCACAGCGCCGGCCAAGGGATATGGGCTTCTGAACCACTAGTCTAAGTCCCGGCCCCAGGCCTTTCTCAGTAATAGCTGCTGTTCACCCGGGTATTTCTCTAAGACACAGTCTTTATGTGCATTTTGTCATTTAAGTTACTTTCATATCATTGAGGTAATATATGAACATCAGTTGCAAAGATCAAGTAATAATAAGACAAGAATCTGCAGTGATACCCTGTTCGCCCAGGCCTCCCCGAGGCAGCAGGTGCCTTTGGGCCTTGGCTGTTTCCCCAGATCTCAGTAGTGCTCATGTGCTGCCTCCGACTCCGCTGGGTGAGCGGGTGACTTACCACCTTGCTCTCCAGCTGCTCCCCAGCCAGGGTCTCTGCTTCTCCCTCATCCTCCCAGTAAATGTTTACATTTTAGTTATTTAAATTTCTTAATTTATTTGAAATGCAAAGTAAGAGAGAGAGATCAATTGCTCGATCTTCCATCCACTGGTTCACTCCCCAAATGGCCGCAATGGCTTGGGCTGGGCCAGGCTCAAGCCAGGAGCCTAGGACTCATCCAAGTCTCACTCTGAATATAGGGGCCCAAGCACTTGGACCCTCTGCTGCTGCTTACCTAGGTGCATTAGCAAGGAGCTGGATCGGAAGTGGAGCAGCTGGGCTGAAAGTGGAGATTCAGGCATTGCAGGCAGCAGCTTAACACACTGCACCACAGCACCATCCCCTGGGTGTTTATATTTTAAACCAACACAAATGATATTGATAGCTGGATGTGGTGGCATAGTATAACTTTTATCTTTCCTCAAAAAAAATGCCTTTTAAACACTGCCCAGTTGGCCGGCGCCGCGGCTCACTAGGCTAATCCTCCGCCTTGCGGCGCCGGCACACCGGGTTCTTGTCACAGTTGGGGCGCTGGATTCTGTCCCGGTTGCCCCTCTTCCAGGCCAGCTCTCTGCTATGGCCCGGGAGTGCAGTGGAAGATGGCCCAAGTGCTTGGGCCCTGCACCCGCATGGGAGACCAGGAAAAGTACCTGGCTCCTACCTTCGGATCAGCGCGGTGCGCCGGCCGCAGCGTGCCGGCCGTGGCGGCCATTGGAGGGTGAACCAATGGCAATAAGGAAGACCTTTCTCTCTGTCTCTCTCACTGTCCACTCTGCCTGTCAAAAAAAAAAAAAAAAAAAAAAAAAAAACTGCCCAGCTTTCTGGGTACCAGTTGCTAATTTTTTTTTTTTTTTAAGATTTACTTATTTATTTTAAAGGCAGAATTAGAAGGAGGGAGGGAAGGAAAAAGGGAGGAAGAGAGAGAGAGAGAGAGAGAGATTGATTGATCTTCTGTCTGCTATCCACTGGCTAGGATCTAAGACCTTCATCTAGATCCCCCACCTGTCGGGTGGTAGGAGCCCCAGACATTTGGACCATTTTCTACTGCTTTCCCAGGTGCGTTAGCAAGGAGCTGAATCAGAAGTAGAACAGCCAGGGCTCAAGTCAGCACCCTTATGGGGTGCTGACGTTGCCGGTGGCCGCTTAACGTAATGTACCACAATGCCAGCCCCCCAGTTGCTAGCTCTAACCATATTTTCTAGTCGCCTTTCAGTATAGTCAGTCCCTAGCTTATTTCCAGGCTCAGTGAGCTGAGTGACCACCTCAGAGCTAGCTGGCCGTCAGCTCCAGCTCTTTACTGGATGCGGGGAGGACAGTCCCCAGCTGACCTCTCAAATTGCATTCTGCAGATGGTTGCTGGTCTGCATGGGGTTCCCAATTTCCCGTATCCTGTGTCTTGTGGTTTGCTCCTTTATTCTTCCAGCTTCAGGCAGAAGGCCTCAGAGGAATTAGTTTCCTGGAGACCATGGCACATTGGGTGCATCTAGACTCTTGGTGGGACTTATTTCCTGGAAGATTTAGAAGCACATTCCACAGAACTATGCTGGCCAAAGCCTGGGTGCCTTGCCTCCTTCTCAAACTCAGGTCCTCCCTGTGGGGAAGGTTCTTTAGAGCCACTTCCTGGCTCATTCTCTTGGGAGAGTGTGGATGTTGGCCATGCGTTTTCTTTATTTCACTCCTGTTATCCAGCCCTTTGTCTGTTAACTCTGCTTTCTGGGGTGTTTCCTCAATTTTATCTCTGAGTTTTTGCTGCTGATATGCTTTCTTTCTAAAAATTCCTTTTTGTTTTCTTTGTAATCTAGCTTTCCCCTTTTTATAGCACCTGTTTCTGTTAAATGGATGCAGTTTCTGGATGATATGGTTTCTGCATTTTTTTTTTAAGATTTTTTTAATTTATTTGAGAGGTAGAGTTACAGACAGTGAGAGACACAGAGAGAGGTATTCCTTCCGTTGGTTCACTTCCCAAATGGCTGCAATGGTCGGAGCTATGCCGATCTGGAGCCAGGAGTCAGGTGCTTCTTCCTGGTCTCCCACGCGGGTGCAGGGACCCAAGGACTTGGGCCATCTTCTACTGCCTTCCCAGGCCACAGCAGAGAGCTGGATGAGAAGAGGAGCAGCCGGGACTCGAACCAGTGCCGGCCTCAGTTTCTGTGTTTCCTTCTTCCTGCATGCCAGGATGCCTGGGGGTCTTTGGTTGGCTCTCACTCTAAGAGGGGGATGCCCTTAAGCTGTGGTCAGTCACTTGTCAGCTGGTTGCAGCCCTGGAGGCGCACCTGGCTGCAGATTCTGAGTCCTTCCTCAAAGCATGGTCTTCCAACTGGAACCAGCACCCATATGGGATGGCAGAACGGCAGGCAGCGGCTTGACCCGCGACGTCACAGCACTGGCCCTGGAAATACACTTTTTTTTTTTTTTTTTTAAGACTTATTTCTTTGAGAGGCAGAGTGACAGAGAAGTAGGGAGGGAGAGAAAGATGGATTTTCTGTCCACTGGCCCATTCCCTAGATCCCACAGCAGCCAGAGCTGGGTTGGGCTGAAGCCAGGAGCCCAGTACTTGGTGCCATCATCCTCTGCTTCCCAGCACATCAGCAGGAAGCTGGATCAGAAGTGGAGTAGCCAGGACTTGAACCAGCACTCTGATCCGGCATGCCGGTGTCACAAGCAGCAGCTTAAGCAACTATGCCATGAAATCTTTTCTCTTTGTTGCTGTCCACTTCTGGTAGTATGCTCAGGATTACTTTCGTCCTCCTGTGTGACTCTCCTGTTGTCTTCCGGGACCTTAGAGTGTATAGACACTGGGTAGAGTCCACGTGCAGTCCGTAGGCTCCTGTCCCAGGTGGGTGATCAGAACAGATGCTGTCTCTGCAAACTCAGCTGGTGACGTATTGGGAGGTTTCTGGGTGGGCGGAGGTGGGGCTGCAGAAATCTCTGCACTCGAGTGGGTGTTGTGGTTCTTAAATTAGAAGAAACAAGGTTCCCTTGGACATGTCTGTCACACACACAGATGGAGGCAGCCTCCTGTCTCCTTGGGTCTGTGACCCAGGGAGGAAAGAATTTTTCTGCTTGAGACACCTGCGGAGGGGTCGGCTTTCCTGGAATTCATGCATCCCTCCAGGAGTGGGAAAGGAGGGTGTGGGGTGGGGTGTGGACAGGAGTCATGGAGAGTGAGAGGGCCCTTAGGTGGGAAGCAGGCCTGGGAACAGGGGGTGGAGTGGAAGGGAGGGTCAGGGAGCGGGAGCAGGCCGGTTTCTCCTTATTACCATTGTACCCATGGTACACCCTTCCTGCCTGGCTGTGGGGCTGGCGTGGGGGTACGCTGCAGGTGACTCATTGTTGCAGTGGGAGGGCAGCTGCGCTCCCTCATCTCCCGGGAAGGGGCGCCACTGACGTCGGTGTGCAGTGAGGTATTTTGGGATGCCGTTGTACTTCACAGTCAGGCAGGTTCTCTCACCGATTCCTTTAACACATGCTTGGTGCTTCCCGCATGCCCTGGACCTTTGAAGAACTGACTGCCAGAGGTCTCACCTGTGTTGGCACAGGTGCACGTGGACCGTCCCTGCTTTACCCTACACTGATTGAGATGACAAGGACTGGGGCTCGATTCCTGCTAATAAACGGAGTCCCCCAAGTCAGGGGTGGGGAGTAGGTGAGGAGCCACAGGCTCATGCTGGACAGGAGCTCCGCAGCCCTTCAGAGTGCTCCTTTATGAGGGGCCATGCTGGAGCTTCTCCCTGGGTCAATGAGCTGGAGCATGGCCAACGTGGACTCGGAGCCCACGCCCTTCCTTCTCTGGGTGCCTCTTGCCAGACCCAGCTGCCTGCCGTCTGCCTACCTCCGTGCATGTCTTTGCCCGGTCTCCCCTCCCTGTACCTGCCTGTTCAAGGCTGTTTCTCCGGTGCCCACCATGCTGATTCTCAGTGCTGCTCATCATAGCCCATCCAAATGCATGACAGCCCACCGCTTGTGTTGAAATGGCCAGTCGTCTCGTCCCACATATCGACGACTTGACTGCCTGTTACATGCAGAGTGGATGCTGTCGTTTCTGCTTTGTGTTCATAGTACAGTGGGGCCCACAGACAGAAACCAGTGATTCCTGCAGGGCGTCTGTGAGGCAGACAGCATGGGTACCAGGTAGGCATGGGGGGGGAGCCCTAGCAGGGCCAGTGGGGTGGTCAGGGAATATGCAAGGCAGCAGGGTCACTGTCCCCTCCCCCCAGTGCCCTGGGCAGAGAGAGCATGGGTGCAGGAGGGAGCTCCCCAGTGACTCCTGGACAGGCTCCCTGCATGGCTGGTGAAGAGTGAGGCATGATGTCTTTGAAGCATGCAGGGACCTAGCCCAGCTGCTTCCCAGGCTCACTGGCAGTCCCGTGACTTAGAGGGCTGGTAGAGGTGGTGGAGGCAGGAATGGGAACTGGAGAGAGATCCCTTAGAAGGGTTTGTCACAGTTGCAGCAAGGCAGGAGTGTGGGGCAAGGATTTGAACAGGAAGTGAGGGGGTCCTGGTGTTGTGGCGCAGCAGGTTAAGCTGCTGGTTGTGATGCTGGCATCTCATGTGGGCACTGCTTCAAGTTCTGGCTACATGGCTGCACAGGGCCAAAGCTCACAGCTGGTACTCAATCCAGGTCTCAGGGGTGGGCGACAGGACCCTAGTGACTTAAGCAACATCACGGCTGCCTCCCAGGGTCTGAATCAGCAGGAACCTGGAGTCAGGAGTTGTAGCCGGGAACCAACCCAGATACTGCAGTATGCGATGCAGGCCTCTGAATCAGCAGGCCAGGCAAACACCACCCTTTATAAACTCACATCATCTCCAAGCAGTCAATAAGTAATGTCTAATATAAAAACAGGAAGATGAGCAATTTTACTTATACCCAAATATTGGATTTACCCTCCAGTGTTAAATAATGGCTTAGAAACCCAGACAACAAGGCTAGCACTGTGGCATAGTAAGTTAAGCCTCTGCCTGCAGTGCCAGCATCCTGAATGGAAACTGGTTTGAGTCCCAGCTGCTCCAGCTCCCAGCTGATGGCTTGGGACAGCAGTAGAAGATGGTCCAAATGCTTGAGCCCCTGTACCCACATGGGAGACTAGGAAAAAGCTACTACTAATCGGCCCAGCTCTGGGCATTGCAGTCATTTGGGGTAACTCTGCCTCTCAAATAAGGAAAGAGGAGGGGAAAGAAAGGCTTTGTTGCATTGGGCTTCTTAACCGTGACGTGTTGCTCCGTCAGTTGTGTCCGTGAAGGCGCACCCTCCGGCCTGTGTTTGAGGCTGTCTCCTCGTGTGATAGTTTACCTTCATTTAGTAGCAGTCGCTGCCAGGGTTGTTTTCAGGAGACAGAGACGGGAATGGCCATTCCCGTCCAGCTGCTGCGGAGGCATTGTGGGACGGCAAACCCAGCTGAGGGAGAACAGAAGGGACTTTGGAGAGTGAGCTGGGCTGTTTCAAGGTTTCCAAGGTGGAGCCAGGTCCTGGCACAGCTTCATGCAGCCGGCACTTGAGGTCCCAGAGTGAGGAAAGGGGGGACCCAACCTAAGCATGAGTGAAATGTAGGGCTGAGCAGTTGGTTCCCAGAGAACAGGGCCCTGACTAGACGCCAGGGAAGACGGGCCAGCCTCTGCTGGGAACAGAGGGCAGATCCGCCTGGCTGCGCCTCCGTTTCTCTTACAGAGCTTGATCTTCAGAATTACAGTCGGGAGCAGAAACATCTTGTAAGATGTGGCTCACAGAACTGGGACAGTCCTCAGGGTGTCACTGCTCAGGCTTCAGCGGCTAAGCGGGCTCTCCATGCAGAGGCTGTGGCAGTGGTCCAGTGCTGCCCTGCAGAGCCCTGGCACCCGGCTGAAGGAGCACCTTCCTCCTTGGCTCCAAATCTTACAGCATTTGCTGCTCACACGAGACTGGCCGTTCCTCCCAGTTCAGTCTCCTGCTGCAGAGGCGCGTGTTCGCACGCCTCAGAGTGCGTCTGTTTCTGGTCTCCAGCCCGGCTGATGCTCCTCAGACTCTGAGTCACTAACAGTGGGTGCCCACACTGTCCACATCATCTCTGGTGTGACCCTGGCGGGATGGCACAGGACTTGTCCTCCAGCAAATGCACTGGCGTCTGGTGCCACTTTGCTGTCGGCTCGCCTAGCTTGGGCTCCCAGTACCTCTCAGCTCCAGCTGTCCGCTGTGTTTCTGGGTGGAATCTGCGTGCGTGTGCCAGCCAGATGCACTGTGTCTGTGTGGGGCCTGCCAGTCTGCTGACGCTGTCTGGACAGATGTGCAGCCGCTCACCAGCTCTGTTCTGAGGAGCCGACTTTAGCCCTCAGTGATTGCTGCTGTTGAGTTCCAAGCCCATCTATGCCACTGGGTCCTCCGTCAGGCTCCTGCCTCTTCTCCTCTTCTCTGGGTTTGCATCTTGCCCCTGGCTGCACCTGCAACCACAGCCTTGCTGCTCCGCAGCCAGGCAGCCCCCAGGCTGTGCGGCTTGGCCAGCAGGTGCTGATCTCTGGCCTTCATCCCCTGCTGAGTCTCTGTGTGGCTGGTTTGCCTCCTTTGACACAGCTGCCAGAAGGTGGGAAGAGTAACGGGCATTGGTGGGGGGCACCACAGGTTAGGTAACCAGGTCTGCTCAGTCTCGTCAGAAATGCCCAGTGACTTCTTTGTGTAGCGGGTGACATTAGCAGCCTCAGCACATACACACTGGGTCCTTACTAGGCTCCCAGCCAGCGCCTGCCTGTGCCTCAATTCCCCACGAGTCTAATCTTGTCCTGTGCACTGGCTGGCTCTGTGTTACCCTCCTACTCAATTCCTCCTGCATCCCTGTGGCCCTGCTGACCTCCCTGTCGTGTGTTTGCTCTATCCCTTGGCTGCCTGGCTGGTGGGAACCTATTGCTGAAAGGCAGGGTTAAAGAGAGAGGTAGAGCCAGAGAGAGAGAGAGAGCTGTTTTTATCCACTGGTTCACTCCCCAGATGGCCCTAATGGCCAGAGCTGCACTGATCTGAAGCCGGGAGCCAGGAGCTTCTTCTGGTTCACCCACACAGGTGCTGGGGCCCAAGCGCTTGGGCCATCTTCTGCTGCTTTCCCAGACCATAGCAGAGAGCTGGATCAGAAGCGGAGCAGCTGGGACTAGAACCGGCACCCATATGGGATGCTGGCACTGCAGACTGCAGCTTTACCTGCTCCGCCACAGTGCCAGCCCCTCCCAGGCGTATTAGCAGGAAACTGGTACAAAAGCAGAGCAGCCGGGACGTGGGCTAAGTGTTCCAACACGGGATGCCAGCGTGGCAGTGCTTGACCCACTGTGCCACAGTGCCAGCCCCTCCTTTGCTTTCTGACAGATGTGCACCTGTTCTTGTCTTGTGAGCGTGGTGGGCAGCATGGTGCTGCCCTTCAAGGGGAGCTCAGCTTCACTGATATGCACACCTCTCTGTCCCTGTGGGACTTCAGTGTGATGAAAACCGTCATTGTTAGGTACATGGGTAAATGCGTGTTTATAATATTTTTCACATTTGTGTGGCCTGCCTTCTCCTGTCTTCAGCTAGAAGCTGTTGGAATTGGGGCCAGTCTCTGGCCCCTTAAGAGAACCTGCACATGGGGACCCTTGCCTTGCAGGGATCCATAGACATTCATTTTACAAAGGAGGAATCTGGAACCAGAGTCTCCCTGTGCTCTCAGTGGCAGAGCTGAATGGAGACACAGGCCACCTAGTGGGCAGGGCTGGTCACAGCAGTCCAGCACACTTGATTTTGTGCTGGTATTTTTTTTTTTTTTTTTTTTTTGACAGGCAGAGTGGACAGTGAGAGAGAGAGACAGAGAGAGAAAGGTCTTCCTTTGCCGTTGGATCACCCTCCAATGGCCGCCGCTGCAGCCGGCGCACCGCGCTGATCCGATGGCAGGAGCCAGGATCCAGGTGCTTTTTCCTGGTCTCCCATGGGGTGCAGGGCCCAAGCACCTGGGCCATCCTCCACTGCACTCCCTGGCCATAGCAGAGAGCTGGCCTGGAAGAGGGGCAACCGGGACAGAATCCGGCGCCCCAACCGGGACTAGAACCCGGTGTGCCGGCGCTGCAAGGTGGAGGATTAGCCTATTGAGCCACGGCGCCAGCTCAATTCTTGTGCTGGTATTAAGCAGTCCCAGTAGACTTCATGGCAGCCACCTTCTCAAGCCTGGCTCTTACTCCCTTACTCAGCTGCCTGTCTGCCCTGCTGAGGGTGCCTCCTTTCCTGCCCCTCCTGGACCTCAGCCTGACTGCCGTGCTGGGACAGTGCCTTGTCCACCAGAGACAGCTGCTGGCTGGGGCCCCACACGGTGGACCTGCTCGTGGGTATATACATCTCTTCTCTTTTTGTGTTGCAGTGAGGATGCCATGAGGAAAGCCGGTGTGGCCCACAGCAAATCTAGCAAGGATATGGAGAGCCACGTGTTCCTGAAGGCCAAGACTCGGGTAAGGCCTGCTGGGTGCAGTCCCTGGCAGAGGCACATCCTGGGGTGCCTCTGTGGGTGCAGAGAGAGTGGTGGGGGTGGCTGCCCGCTGATTGAAAACCAGCACAGCTGGCTTTGCCTGCAGCACTCTGGGTCATTGCGGGGAGGAGGGGGGGCACCACAGGTTAGGTAACCAGGTCTGCTCAGTCTCGTCCGAAATGACTTCTTAGTGTAGCGGGTGACATTAGCAGCCTGTGCATCGCGTGTGCTGGTGGTACAGGGAAGGGACCGGGTGGGTACCTAGGATGCAGGCCCAGCTTTTGGCCCCTTCCACTTGTGGTCAGGGAGCTCGCTCAGGCCTCAGGCCTCAGCTGCTCTGTGGAAAGAGGAGCACTGTACATAAGAACTAGGTCTGTGCTTAGCCTCAGCCCTCTCCGGGGAGTCCTCCTGCAAGCCCTACCAGGGCCCTGATGTGCGGGCCCAGAAGGGTTCCTGTCCATTTTGTTAGGTGAGGAAGGTGATGCTTCCAGAGGTTGAGACCCGGGACATCACGGGTGGAGTGGGGAGAAAGATCCCCACTGAGCAGGGCAGGGCTCGCTCACCTTCCTCTGCACTCTCCCTGGGGTGGAGGTGTTTCAGTGGAAGTGAGATAGAATGGTAGAAAGTGAAGGAAATTTTGTAGAAGTGAGGAAGCATGTGTATTTGGAGCACATGTATGCAAGCAAGAGCACGTGTACTGTGGTGAGGTGGGCATGGGCTCTGTGCTGTGGGCACACCACGCGTCTTCAAGAGGTTAATAGAAAATGCATCACGAACAAGCAGTGTGTGAGGCAGGCATTGTGGCGCAGCGGGTTAAGCTACCACTTTGGCCCCATGTCACCATGTGGGAGACCCTAATGGAGTTCCGGGCTCCTGGCTTTGGCCTGGTCCAGCCTAGGCCGTTGCAGGCATTTGGGGAGTAAACTAGCAGATGTCTCTCTGTCTCTCTCGCTCTTGCTCTTGCTTTGCCTTTCATATAAATAGAGGATTTTTTTTTTAAAGCAATGAATGGATTTCCAATTTTTGTCACCAAAAGAAGCATCTTTGAATTTCATTTTCCATTGATTTTTTTTTTTTAATATTTATTTATTTGACAGACAGAGTGACAGGGAGAGGGAGCAAGAGAGAGAAATACCTTTCATCTGCTGACTCACTCCCCAAATGGCCACAATGGCCAGGGCTGGTCCAGACTGAAGCTTAAAATTCCATTCAGTCTTCTACGTGTTTGGCAGGGGCCCAAATACTTGGGCCATCCTCCGCTGCCTTCCCACGTGTGTTAGCAGGGAGCTGGATTGGACATAAATCAGCTGGGGCTTGAACTGGCACTTGGATATGGGACACTGAAGTGACAAGTGATGGTCTAACGTGCTGTGCCATAAGGCCAACCTCCCCATTGACTTTGTTTGATGCTCTTTAGAATGTAATAAATATTTTCTTTTCCTTTAAGACTATTATAGAGGTGTAAGTTATATACTATATAATTCACTTGTTTGAAGTGTGGCCTTTTATTTTTTTTTTATTTTTTTTTTTTTTTATGGTGAAAAAACATGTATTTAGAATTAGCCAGCTGGACTCCGTTCAGATGATCCCAATTTTGTTGGCAACGTCCAGAGCATCCTAGTCAGGAGCCAGGAAGTGTGGCCTTTTAAAAACTGTTTTATTTTTATTTCTTTGAAAAGCAAAGAGAATGTTACACAGGGTAAGATCTTCCATCTGTTGGTTCATTTCTCAAATGTCTGCAACAGCTAGGGCTGGGCTGAGCCGGAGCCAGGACCAGGAGCTGGGAATTCATTCTGGGTCTCGCATATCAGTGACGGGGCCCACCTGCCTGAGCCATCACTTGCTGCCTTGCAGGATGTGCATGTCCAAGAAGCTGTGATAGGAAGTGGAGCCGAGACTCAAGCCCAGGCACTCTAATATGGGATGTAGGCCTCCCAAGCAATGTCTCATCCTCTCCTGCAGTGGTCTTTTATTTATTTATTTATTTATTTATTTATTTATTTATTTTTTAAGATTAATTTACTTGAGAGGCAGAGTTATAGACAGAGAGAGAGAGATACAGAGAGAGGTCTTCCATCTGCTGGTTCACTCCCCAAATGACCGCAATGGCTGGAGCTGGGCTGATCCAGAGCCAGGAGCTTCCTCCGGGTCTCCCATGTGGGTACAGGGTCTCAAGCATTTAGGCCATTTTCTACTGCTTTCCTAGGCCATTAGCAGAGAGCTAGATCAGAAGAGGAGCAGTTGGGACACGAACCACTGCCCATGTGGCATGCTGGCATAGCAGGTGGAGGCTTAACCTACTGCGTCATACACTGGCCCCCTTGCATTGGTCTTTAGGATGTTCACAGAGTTGTGCGATCATTAACACAGATTAATTTTAGAACATTTTCCATGAGAGACTCTGTGCCTGTTAGAAGTCATGCCCCATTTTCCTTTAACCCTTCACAGCCAAGAATATACTTTGTGTTGCTATGGATTTGTCTATTTTGAGCTTTTCCTATAAATACAGACATGTGGTAACTGTTTTCTTGAAACTGGCTTCTTTCATGTAGCATATTTTTCAGGTTTATCCATGAGCCATGTTGTAGCGTATGCCTCATTCTTTTTTATTGCCAACTGATAATCCATCTGTGGGTAGGTAGATCACATTTTATGTATTCACTCAGTAGTTGATGGACATTTAGGTTGTTCCCACTTTTTGACTATTAAGGAATTATGCTGCGTGGGTGGCAGGAACTCAGGCAGTTGGGCCATACTCCATTGCTTCCCAGGCATGTTAGAAGGGAGCTGGGGCCGGCGCTGCGGCTCTTTAGGCTAATCCACCGCCTGTGGCGCCAGCACACCGGGTTCTAGTCCCGGTTGCCCCTCTTCCAGGCCAGCTCTCTGCTGTGGCCCGGGAGTGCAGTGGAGGATGGCCCAAGTGCTTGGGCCCTGCACCCCATGGGAGACCAGGAGAAGCACCTGGTTCCTGCTTTCGGATCAGCGCGGTGTGCCGGCCTCAGCGGCAATTGGGGGGATGAGCCAACAGAAAAGGAAGACCTTTCTCTCTGTCTGTCTTTCTCTCACTGTCCACTATGCCTGTCAAATAAATAAATAAAAAGGGAGCTGGATCAGAAGCTGACACAGGATGCAGGTATCCCAAGCAACAGCTTCAACTACTGGATCACGATGCACATCCCCCTACGTACTAGTTTTTGTGTGGTCATATATTTTTTTTGTTTGTTTAAGATTTATTTATTTACTTGAAAGTCAGAGTTACAGAGATAAGGAGAGGCAGAGAGAGAGAAAGAGAGAGAGAGGCAAAGGGAGAGAGAGGTCTTCCATCCACTGGTTCACTCCCCAGATGGCCGCAACCACCAGAGCTGCACCGATCCAAAACCAGGAGCTTTCTCTGGGTCTCCCATGTGGGTACAGGGGCCCAAGGACTTGAGCCATCTCTACTGCTCTCCCAGGCCATAGCAGAGAGCTGGATCGGAAATGGAGCAGCCGGGATTTGAACCAGCACCCACATGGGATGCCGGCACTGCATGTGGCAGCCTTACCCGCTACACCACAGCATCGACCCCCATATGTTTTCTTTTCTTTTTTTTATTTATTTATTTATTTATTTATTTATTTTTATTTTTTTGACAGGCAGAGTGGACAGTGAGAGAGAGAGACAGAGAGAAAGGTCTTCCTTTGCTGTTGGTTCACCCTCCAATGGCCGCCGCGGCCGGCGCGCTGCGGCCGACGCACCGCGCTGATCCGAAGCCAGGAGCCAGGTGCTTTTCCTGGTCTCCCATGGGGTGCAGGGCCCAAGCACTTGGGCCATCCTCCACTGCACTCCTTGGCCACAGCAGAGGGCTGGCCTGGAAGAGGGGCAACCGGGACAGAATCCGGCGCCCCGACCGGGACTAGAACCCGGTGTGCCGGCACCGCTAGGCGGAGGATTAGCCTAGTGAGCCGCGGCGCCGGCCCCCATATGTTTTCATTTCTCTTGGATGTATACCTAGGGGGTTGATGGGTAAGTCTATATTCTACCTTTTGAGGAATTACCAAACTGTTTCCCAAAGCAGCTGTGCCATTTGAAATTCCTATCAGCAGCTTATGAGGTTCCAGTTTCACCCCATCATCCTCCCGTTATTTTTTTTCCCTAAGAAATTTACATATACACTTTAAAAATTTTATTTTTTTATTTTCATTTGAAAGGCAGAACATTGGGGCGGGGGGATATTTTCCCTTTCCTGATTTATGCCTCAGTTGACTGCAGTAGCCAGGGCCAGGCCCAAGCCAGGAGCCAGGAAGTCCATCTGGGACTCCCTTGTGGTAGCAGGAACCCATGTACACCTAGTCACGTTAGCAGAGCGGCTGGAGTGGAAGCCGAGCATCCAGGACTCAAACCAGCACCCTGAGATGGGACCACATGACAACAGTGGCTTCCGGCTGCGCCACAACACCCACTCACCTCCCCCAACACTTACTATGGTTCTTTTTTATTATAGTCATCATATGTATGAAGTATATCTTATTGTGGTTACAGTTTGTTATTTGCTTGATCAAAAGATGTTAAGCATCTTTCTATGTGCTTGTTGATCATTGTATATTTTCTTTGGAGAAATCTCTCTTCAGATCCTTTTCTGATTGGGTTGTTGGTCTTTTTATTATTGGATCGTAATAGTTCTTTGTATATTTGGATCGAGATTTCTTAATGTGAGAGAGCACTCCCATCTGCTGCAGCTCACTCCCCAGCTCCCCGCAGCGGCTGCTACTAGGCCAGGCTGAATCTAGGAGCTCTGTCCATATCTCTCACGTGGCAGGGACCCAATAGCTTGAGCTATAACCTGCTGCCTCCCAGGATCTGTATTAGTAGGAGACCAGAGTCAAGAGCCAGAGCCAGGGGCTCACGTTGTGATGCAGCAGGTTGAACTGCTGCCTGTGACTCCGGCATCCCGTATCCGAGTGCCTGTTAGAGTCCTGGCTGCTGCACTTCTGACCCACCTTCCTGCTTGCTAATGCACCTGGGAAAGCAGTGGAAGATGGCCCAAGTGCTTGGGTCCCTGCACCCATGTGGGAGACCAGTTGGATTTTTCAATTCCTGGCTTCATTCAGCCTGGCCCAGCTGCTGCCATAGTGGCTGTTTGTGGAGTGAGCCAACAAGTGGAATATCTGTCTCTCCTTCTCCCTTTCTGTCATTCTGCCTTTAAAATAAATAAAATAAATCTTGGGTGGGGGTGAGGAGAGCTAGAGAGGCTGTCCCTGTGGTGCAGCAGGTTAAAGCCCATATGGGCGCCGGTTCGAGTCCTGGCTGCTCCACTTCCAACCAGCTCTCTGCTATGGCCTGGGAAAGCAGTAGAAGATGGCCCAAGTCCTTGGGCCCCTGCACATGCGTGGGAGACCCGGAGGAAGCTCCTTGCTCCTGGCTTCAGATTGGCCCAGCTCTGGCCATTGTGGCCAGTTGGGGAGTGAACCAGCAGATGGGAGACCGACTGACCGTTCTCTCTCTCTCTCTCTCTCTCTCTCTCTCTCTCTCCAGCTCTCTATAATTCTGTCTTTCAAATAAATAATTTTTTTTTTTTTGGCAGGCAGAGTGGACAGTGAGAGAGAGAGAGAGACAGAAAGGTCTTCCTTTGCCGTTGGTTCACCCTCCAATGGCCGCCGCGGTCGGCGCGCTGCAGCCGGCGCACCGCGCTGATCCGATGGCAGGAGCCAGGTGCTTTTCCTGGTCTCCCATGGGGTGCAGGGCCCAAGCACTTGGGCCATCCTCCACTGCACTCCTTGGCCACAGCAGAGAGCTGGCCTGGAAGAGGGGCAACCGGGACAGAATCCGGCGCCCCGACCGGGACTAGAACCCGGTGTGCCGGCACCGCTAGGCGGAGGATTAGCCTAGTGAGCCACGGCACCGGCCTCAAATAAATAAATTTTTAAAAACAAAAAGAGCCAGAGCCAGATTTCCAACCTAGGCACTCTGACGTAGGACACATTTGGGACATAAGCATCTTCTACGCTAAATGCCTGCCCCTTGTCCCTTGTGAGGGTTAAAGGCCAAGACCCCAGAACGTGGAGGATGAGGAGGTGTGATCACGTGTTCCTGGACTCCCAGAGGGCTGGGATGTGGGTCATGGAGGAGAGGGGCAAGCTTGTGAGTGCAAAGGTGTTGCCCTAAAGGGAGCCCCAGGGCGCCTGTGGGCCTTTCAGTTTGTCCAGTGAATACCCCAAGGCGAGAAGGGCCTTGAATCCTCCTGCCAGAAGGGATTCACCGAATTGCCTGGAGGTGCTCATGCCTCCAGCGTGGTTGTTAGCACTGCAGGTTAAAGCCCTTCCAATCCTGATTGGCTGGCTCCAGGTCCCATGCCAGACCCATTTGCACACTATGAAATGACGTCCCCTTGCAAGGACCTGTGCTCCATGCCTTGTATGTGAACCCATGTGATCCCCACTCAGCCCTGTGGCGTGACACAAGGATACTGAGGCGCACAGGTGCCGATTGTCTTGCCCGGGATGTCTGCTGCTGGGGTGGAGTCAGCCTCCACTCTCAGCCACCTCTTACCTACTCCCATCTATCAAAGCGGAAAGGACACCTGAACCCCCACTTTATTTCCCGAAGACCTTACTCGTCTGTGGGACTACAAAAATAGCCATGCCTGAGGCTGGCTGGTGATAGTGACCGCAGTGACTCCAAGGACCCCAGCTGGCCTTCTGAAGGCTCAGGAAGACTTGACGTCCACTGGCTAGGAAGGCAGCCAGGGAGCCTGGTACCTCTGTGTCAACCCCTGTGCAGGCAGTACGGACAGAGGCTTACTAGAACTGGTTGTGTTTCTAGATGTTTGCTCCCTTGGACTTTCAAAGATTAACCTTATGTTAAACACACACCACCCGTTTTGCACTTCACAGTATTATGCGACATTAGTAAATGTTTCTTTCTGCAGCTTAGATGACTGGTGTAGATCTGAAAGACCCTGGACTAGGGGGCTTCCAAGGTGAGAGTCAGGAGACCAGGGAGGCAAGAGCATCAGCCTGGGAAGCCACCTTGGCCCTTGTCCGGGAGGAGGGCCCGAGTGGAGCAGCTGAGCAGCTGGGATAAAAGGGAAGGGGAGACAGGCCCTGCCGTGCTCCCCTGGGGACCGGGGAGGAGACGCGGCCCGCCTCTCGTAAAAGGAGATACTTTCCTGCCTTTCGCTCCCAAGGGGCTTCATTCAGTGGTGGTCAGGCTTATCGCTGACTCAGAATGTGTCCTCTACCGTTCCTGTGTAAGTAAGGATGGTTCACCTGCCCATGAGTTCAGGCACTGGAAGCCGAGAAGAACACAGTTTTACATTACAAGGTGTGGACCCAAGAGAAGACTAGCGCTAGACAGCTGTTGACATGTCAGGTTGGACTGGGTGCTGCTTCAGAAGAAGGGTCTAGGGCCTTACTGCCAGCAGTCAGCACTCCTTCTCTCCGCTTAGCTTTAGGGACTCCTGCCCTGCCCTTGGTAAGCAAGCACATTTCCAACGTTCATTTTAAGTTCTAATTGTTTGATTTTTCAATAGATTTATTATGTTGTGTTTTTTTTTTTAAAGATTTATTTGTTTATTTGAAAGTCAGAGTTACACAGAGAGAGGAGAGGCAGAGAGATAGAGAGAGGTCTTCCATCCACTGGTTCACTCCCCAGATGGCCGCAATGGCTGGAGCTGCACAGATCCAAAGCCAGGAAGGAGCCAGGAGCTTCCTCTGGGTCTCCCACGTGGGTGCAGGGGCCCAAGTCCTTGGGCCATCTTCTGCTGCTTTCCCAGGCCACAGAAGAGAGCTGGATCGGAAGTGGAGCAGCTGGGACTTGAACCGGCGCCCATATGGGATACCGGCATTGCAGGCGGCAGCTTTACCCAGCACGCCACAGCGCCGGCCCTATGTTGTTTTTTTTTTAAAGATTTATTTATTTATTTGAAAGGCAGAGTTGTAGAGAGGGAGAGGCAGAGAGAGATAGAGAGAGAGAGAGAGAGAGAGAGAGAGGTCTTCCATCCTTGAGCTGGCCGATCCGAAGCCAGGAGCCAGGAGCTTCTTCCGGGTCTCCCACGTGGGT
This sequence comes from Oryctolagus cuniculus, assembly GCF_051225735.1. Taxonomy (NCBI): domain Eukaryota; kingdom Metazoa; phylum Chordata; class Mammalia; order Lagomorpha; family Leporidae; genus Oryctolagus; species Oryctolagus cuniculus. Next base: position 32,637,986 of record NC_142887.1, read on the forward strand.
GCAGGGGCCCAAGGACTTGGGCCATCTTCCACTGCTTTCCCAGGCCTTAGCAGAGAGCTGGATCAGAAATGGAGCAGTCGGGACTCCAACCAGCGCCCATATGGGATGCCGGCACTGCAGGTGGTGGCTTTACTCACCATGCCACAGCACAGGCCCCTGTGTTTTTGTTTTATAAAGACTTGTTTATTTGTCTAAAAGGTAGAGTTACAGAGCAAGAGAAGGAGAGGCAGAGTTCTTCCATCTTCTGGTTCACTCCCCAAATGGCCACAATAGCCAGGGCTGTGCCTGGCCAAAGCCAGGAGCTTCTTAATCTCGCACATGGGTACAGAGGCCCAGGGACCTGGGCCATCTTCCACTGCCTTCCCAGGTGCTTAGCAGGGAACTGGATCAGAAGTAAAGCAGCCAGGGCCGGCACTGTGGCTCAGTAGGCTAATCGTCCGCCTGTGGCGCCAGCACACCGGGTTCTAGTCCCAGTTGGGGTACCGGTTCTGTCCTGGTTGCTCCTCTTCCAGGCCAGCTCTCTGCTGTGGCCTGGGAAGGCAGTGGAGGATGGCCCAAGTGCTTGGGCCCTGCACCCGCATGGGAGACGAGGAGGAAGCACCTGGCTCCTGGCTTCGGATTGGCACAGCACACCGGCCATGGCAGCCATTTGGGGGGTGAACCAATGGAAGGAAGACCTTTCTCTCTCTGTTTAACTCTGCCTGTCAAAAAAAAAAAAAAAAAAAAAAAGAAGAAGAAGAAGAAGAAGTAAAGCAGCCAGGACTTGAACTGACGCCCGTATGGAATGCTGGCTCTGCAGGTGATGGTTTAACCCACTCTCCACAGTACCACCTCCTGTGTTGTTATTATTTTCTAAAGATTTATTTATTTGAAAGGCAGATTGACAGAGGGAAAGACAGAGAAAGAGACCTCCCATTTGCTGGTTTATTCCCCAAATTGCCACGACGGCCAGAGCTGGGCCAGGCCAAAGCCAGGAGCCTGTAACTCCATCCAGGTCTCCCACGTAGGTGGTAGGAGCCCAAAACTTGGATCATCTTCCACTGCTTTCTCAGGCGCATTAACAGGGAGCTGGATCAGAAGTGATGCAGCTGAGACTTAAAATGGCTTAGGTATGGGAGGCCAGTATTGTATGCAGTGGCGGCCTAACTGGCTGTGCCACAATGCTAGCCCATATGTGTTCTTTAAAGCTTATTTATTTCATTTATTTGAAAGAGCAAGCAAGTATATGAGAGAAGAATATTGATATTCCATCTACTGGTTCAGCCCCCACGTTCCCCTGACAGCCAGACCTGGACTAAACTGAAGCCAGAAGACAAGGATTCCATCCGAGGCTCCCTCATGGGTGGCAGGGACTCAGGTATTTGAGCCGTAATCTGTTGACTTCCAAGATCCAGGTGAGCAGGAAACTGATTGGAAAGCCTGGGAGACTTGATCTTAGGCGCTGATCTAGGCTTAGGCTTAGATGTGAATGCCCCATGTGGAGCTTCACCTGCTGTGCCAGAAACACCCAGCCACTAGGCAACTGTTTCTTGGAACTGATGCCAAAAGCATTATCAACAAAAGAAAATGTAGGTAAATTTGACTTTATCAAAATTAAAAACTTATGGGAGCTGGCATGGTGATACAGCATGTTAAGTTGCAACCCTACCAGCATCTCACATCAGAGCACTGGTTCGGGTCCTGGCTGTTCCTCTTCCTATCCAGTTTCTTACTAATGCACCTGGGAAAACATCAGAAGATGGCCCAAGTACTTGGGCCCCTGCCACCCATGTGGGAGTCGTTGATGGAGTTCCTGGCTCCTGGCTTCGGCCTGGCCCAGCCCTGGCTGTTACGGGCATTAGAGTAGTGAATCAGCAAATGGAAGGTTTCTTTCTTTCTCTGTATTTCCGTCTGTGTCACTCTGCCTTTCAAATAAATAAAATAAATAAAAAATGATAGTAACTCAGTGTTGATCAAAGTCAAGAGAAAGTAGAGCCCTTATACATTGCTGGAGAGAATATAAAATGTTATAACCATCCTGGAAAACTGAATGGTGATTCCTCAAAAATGTAAGTGTAGAATTACTATGTGACCCAGCAGGTTTGCACCTAAATAAATGCAGACACATATCCATACAGATGTTTGTAGCATCATTCAGGATAGCCAAAAAATAGAAACATCCAGATGTCAGTTCATGAAGGAACAAACCAGATGCCTCCTCCTGGTCTCCCATATGGGTGCAGGGGCCCAAGCACCTGGGCCTTGTGATTGCATCTTTGTACACTGTCTGGAGAAGGCAGCTCTGTAGAGATAGCACCTTGATTTCCTGTTGCTGCTGCACAGGCAATCACCACGAGTGTGGGGCTCTGTCTCTGTGTCCCTGGCTCTGGCCCCTGTGCACAGCTCTGCCCTGTGGCCATCCTTTCTTCTTCTTCTTCTTCTTCTTCTTCTTTTTCTTCTTCTTCTTCTTCTTTTTTTTTTTTTTTTTTTTTTTTTTTTTTTTGGATTTATTTATTTGTTTATTTGAAGGAGTTATACCAAGAGAGAAGGAGAGGCAGAGAGTGACAGAGGTCTTCCACCTGCTGGTACACTACCCAGTTGGTGCAAAGGCCGGAGCTGTGCTGATCTGAAGCCAGGAGCCTCTTCAGGTCTCCCACACAGGTGCAGGGGCCCAAGGGCTTTGGCCATCTTCTGCTGCTTTCCCAGGCCACTGCAAAGGGCTCGATCGGAAGTGGAACAGCCAAGCAGCCGGGACTTGAACCGGAACCCATGGCACACCAGCATTGTAGGCAGTGGCTTTACCCGCTAGGCCACAGCGCTGGCCCCCACCCTTTCTTGAAAGGTGACACAAGTTTGCAGCTGTGTGGTTTTATCAGCCTTGGGGAGTCCAATGTATCCTTTGATTCCATTCATTCTCCAAACTTTCAGTCCAAAGCGGCATCATCTCTGTGTGTGGCACTCAGAATCCTCTGGGACTGCTGCGTGTGTGATGGGCTTGCTGCCGCTGGGTGGGGTTTCCCAGTCTCTCCTAGATCACTTCATCCTGTGCCTGACTGTGGGCGACAGCTGGGGGCTTTCTGAATCCCACACATCATCTCTTTGGTACTAGCAAACACCATTTGTCTAGTCATCTCCTTGGCCTTCTCTCCAGCACATACTTTCCTAACAGTAACTCTCCTAATTTAGCATTTTGTTTCTTTCCTTTTTTTTTTTTTTTCCTAATCTTAATGGCTCAAGAATTTCCCAGATTCTCAAGTTCAAATTCATTTTGCGTAACAGTTCTGGTCTCAATTTATCTCTTTTTCTCTTGCATTTTACTGTAAGCAAAAAGAAAAGAAAACGGGCTGAATCTTCAGCACTTTTCTTGGAAGTTGCTCCACCAGATATGCAGACTCACTGTCTGCAGTCAGGCCTTCCCCGCAGCTGTAGGACACGCCACTCAAGCTGGTGCTGCTGTGTAACAAGTATTTGCTTTGCTCCAGTGTCTGATAACGTTCCTCATTTCCTCTGAGCCCTTCCCAGAATTAACCTCTTTTTGTTAGCATAAGATTAATTATTTTTACATATTTTAGAGACACGCGTGCACACACACAGCTTCAATCCACTGAGCATGGTCGGGGCTGGACTGTGCTGAAGCCTGGAGCCAGGAATTCAATCCAGATTTCCCAGGTGGGTGGCAGGGGCCCATCTACATGAAGCTTCACCTGCTACCTTCTGGGGTGCCCACTAGCAGGAAGCTGGAGTCTGGACTAGAGCTAGGATTGAAAGCAGACGCTCAGATGCGTGATGCAGGTATCTTAACTGCTAGGCCAAGTTGCTTTTAATATTCATGTGACTGGGCCGGCGCCGCGGCTCACTAGGCTAATCCTCCGCCTTGCAGCACCGGCACACCAGGTTCTAGTCCCGGTCGGGGCGCCGGATTCTGTCCAGGCCAGCTCTCTGCTGTGGCCCAGGAGTGCAGTGGAGGATGGCCCAAGTACTTGGGCCCTGCACCCCATGGGAGACCAGGAGAAGTACCTGGCTCCTGCCATCAGATCAGTGCGGTGCGCCGGCCGCAGCGCACCAGCCGCGGCGGCCATTGGAGGGTGAATGAACGGCAAAGGAAGACCTTTCTCTCTGTCTCTCTCTCTCTCACTGTCCACTCTGCCTGTCAAAAAAAAAAAAAAAAACTAAAAAATTCATGTGATTGCCAGCAGTCTGTCTTGTTGGTGTGTGTATTCCTGAAGATAAGCCATGAAACCTCTGCTGGTTCCTCACTCTCTTTGAGCAGAATCTTTAACATCCGTGTTTCTGGTAACAGCCTGGTTAGGCAATCCAGGTATTTTCCCTCTTGCTTCTCAGTTCTAGCTTCTCATTATCCAACTCCAAAGCAGCTGCCACATTTTTAGGCACCCCACTCCAGATCTGTATTAGTTTTCTGGGGCTGCTGCAACAGACTACTGCAAACTCAGTGACTTACTAGAATTCCAGAGGCAGGCATTGTGGCGTGACAGGTTAAACTACTGCTCGGGATGCCTACATCCGCTATCAGAGTGCTGATGTGAGTCCTGGCTCTGCCCCTTGTCCAGTTTCTTCCTAATGTGCATCTCAGGGAGGCAACAGATGATGGTGTCAGTACTTTGGGTCCCTTGCTACCCACGTGGGAGACCCTAATGGAGTTCTGGATTCCTTGGCTTCAGCCTGGACCATCCCTGGATGTTGTAGGCATTTTTGGAAATGAGCCAGCAGATGGAAAATCAATCTGTCCCCCAGCCCTGCCCCACTCTGCCATTCAAGTACATGAAAATAAACAGATAAACATCAAAAACGGGCCGGCGCCGTGGCTCACTAGGCTAATCCTCCACCTTGCGGCGCCGGCACACCGGGTTCTAGTCCCGGTTGGGGCGCCGGATTCTGTCCCGGTTGCCCCTCTTCCAGGCCAGCTCTCTGCTATGGCCAGGGAGTGCAGTGGAGGATGGCCCAGGTGCTTGGGCCCTGCACCCCATGGGAGACCAGGAAAAGCACCTGGCTCCTGGCTCCTGCCATCGGATCAGCGCGATGTGCTGGCCGCAGCGCACCAGCCGCGGCGGCCATTGGAGGGTGAACCAACGGCAAAGGAAGACCTTTCTCTCTGTCTCTCTCTCTCACTGTCCACTCTGCCTGTCAAAAAAAAAAAAAAAAAAAAAAAAAAAAAAACATCAAAAACGGAGGAGGGTAGTGCCGTGGCATAGTAAGCTAAGTCTCTGCCTATACTGTGGCACCAGTGTCCCATATGGGTACTGGTTTGTGTCCTGGCTGCTCCTCTTCCAGTCCAGCTCTCTATTATGACCTGGGAAAGCAGTGGAAGATGGCCCAAGTCCTTGGGCCCCTGCACCCACGTGGGAGACCCAGAAGAAGCTCCTGGCTTCAAATTGTCCCGGCTCTGGCTATTGCAGCCATTTGAGAAGTGAACCAATGGATGGAAGACCTTTCTTTCTTTCCCTCTCTTTGTCTGTAACTCTACTTCTCAAATAAATAAATCTTTAAAAAGAAAGAAATTCAGTCTGCCACAGTTCATGATGCCAGATGTCTGAGCTCAGTCTCACTGTCAGCAGGGCTGTATTCACTCTGGAGGCTCCGGGGGAGACTCCGTTGCTTCCAGCTTCCGGCTCTGGCAGCTGCTGGTGTTTCTTGTCTTGTGACTCGATCACTGCAGGCTTGCAGGCCAGATCATACGGTAAAATCTCTCCCTGCCTTCTCCTCGCCCTTACACAAGGATATGTGTGACCACATTTAGGAACCAGCTGGATAGTCCAAGCCGGCACCTCCACTGTAAGAGCTTTCCCAAAGAAAAGTGACGCCTGCAGGTTCCAGAGAACAGGGCCTGATATCCATAAGGCCTGTTGTTGAGTGCATACAGATGGAATGTTTGCCAGTGGCTGCCTGGGGCCCCGGGTGCCGTGTGGGAATGGCATTTGCCTTGAAGTGAGGAAATGTTCCCACATTGGTTGTGGTAATGCCACACGACTGTAAAGATACTGGAACTGCTGGACATTGGGTGGATTTCATGGTTTGTGAATTGTGTCTCAGTGAACCTGTTTGTTTAAAGTGGAATCCCTGAAGGTCATGGAGAACCATCCGTGTCTGCCCATGATGGCCAGCTCAGGTAGTCTGTTTTCCTGGGGTGCAGAGGAGCAGGGGACACTGCTGGGGCTGCCTTGTGTCAGAAGAGCCCCACATAGTTTCTGGAGAGACATCCAGGGGACCAAAGTCCCAGGAGCCAAGGGTGTACTGGCTTGGGAGGACCCACTCTGGGATCTGATACAAGGGTGCTTCCGAGTGTGCACGGAACATGTGATCCAGCTTCCTGCTAATGTATACCTTGGGAAGCAGAGACGTTGGGTCCCTGCTGCCCATGTGGGGGACTGCATGGAATTCCAGGCCCTTGGCTTTGGCCTGGCTCAGCCCTGGCTCTTGTGGCTATTTGGGGAGTAAACCAGTGGGTAGATCTTTCTCCCTTGCTCTGTCTCTTTTATGCAAATTTAAAAAGAAAAAAATTAGAAAGAGGTTCCATTTTGGTGCAGAAATATGAAGTCTTTGCACAGTTTTTCCATAATACGTGTTTTCCACAGACTTTCTGAAGCACCTCACATATTTCAAAATCTAATTAGGACAGTGTCAGCGGGACGTGGAGCACGGAGACAGTGCGAGGAGCTCTAAACCAGCGCCAGCGGTTGCTGCAGTTGGTGGTGCTCCCTTGCCTGTGTCCCTCCTGCAGCCCTCAGAGTGCCATGTGCCTGTGCGCCGTGGAGTGCATCTCCACACGGCGGACACTGCCTGGGCCCTGCCTGGCACGACCTCAGGCTTACGGCGGCGTCGGGGTTGGTCAGTGGGAAGGCCTCCCTCGAGTCTCAACACTTGGTGCGTAATAGGTGGCTTGTCTGACTCAGGGCCCAAAGCGGGCCTTTTCCCCGCTCCAGCCACGCTCAGCCTGTTGAGGGAACAGCTCTGCAGTCCACAGACCCTCCCAAGCTCTTGCCTGCCCCTCCTTGTGTACTGGTGCTGGGTGGGCAGAGCAGAGGGGGCCATGCTCGATGTTCGAGAGGTGTCCGAGGAGACGGTTGCCAGGGCTTTGGGGAATGACAGCCTGCCCCTCCTTGTAAGGCTCCGCTCTAGCATCCAGGGCCGCATCTGCTTAGATGGTACTGGTCCTTCATCCTGGCTTTTCTCTGACACGTATTACAGGGAGTCGGTCTGATCAGTCAGCTTGCAGGGCTGGGGCTGTGGCTCAGCATGTTCAAGCCACAGCCTGCAGTGCCAGCATCTCATATGGGTGCTGGTTTAGCCCCAGCTGCTCCACTTCTGATCCAGCTCCCTGCTAATGTACCTGGGAGCGCAGCAGAGTATGGCCCAAGTGCGTGGGCCCCTGCACCCACGTAAGACCTGGAAGAAGCTCCTGGCTCCTGACTTCAGCTTAGCCCAGTCCTGGCTGTTGGTAGCCATTTGGGGAATGAACCAACTGATAGAAGATCCCTCTGTCTGTCTCTCCTTCTCTTTCTCTGTAACTATGCCTTTCAAAATAAATCTTTAAAAAAAAAAAAAAAAACAGCCAGCTTGCCTGCAACCCTTCTTGCTCAGAACCACCAGGAATGCTGTCTTAGTGATCTTTCTGGATGGGTTCTTCTGCTTTGCAGAACATTTCCAGCTCAGAGCTGTGCCTGTGGTGTGCTTCTGTCTGTTGCCTTCGTTCATTTTGTTGTTTGGAGGGTTCCCAAGCCCCTTCCTGTCACGCTTGGGCCCTTGTACAGTGCTGTGATTGTTTTGTAGCTTGCTGGCACTTAGGGCCTGAATCAGCTCGTCCTCCGAGGGAGAGCGTTCCGAGCAGGCAGCGTGGGTCTTTTAGTACACAGAATGAAGAACATGGTTTTGAAACACACACACACCAAAAACATAATTTTCCCTTTCCAGTTCAAATTGAACTTTACAACATTTTTCAGTTTTTATTTTATTGTTTGGTTCTGTATTAACTTGAGAGGCAGAGAGACAGGGCTCCCACCCATTGGTTCCCTCACCAGTACCCATAACATTTGGAGCTAGGCCAGGAGCCAGTAATGCAATCCCACTGCTTCTGCCTCCCAGGGTCTGCACTGGCAGGAGCAGAGCTGGAACTCAAAGCTGGGCACCGGGATCTAGGACATGGGCCTCTTAGCAGTGTCTCACTCACTAGGTCAGTTGTCCACCCCTTCCAGTGTTTCTTTTGGCAGATTTTCGTGTGTATTCAGATTCTCCAGGTGTTGTACAAAAAGCGGGGTGTGGTGCAGTGTGTGGTTGGGGGTTGTTTTATAAGGAGTGTTCACATTTCCCTCCTGCTACTTTGCTTCCAGGAGCTCACCCCCACGGCGTGTCAGTGGGCCCTGGTGTATCTAACATACATCAAGCAAGTGTTCAAACTCCAAGAAGCTTTCTTACACATTTCTGTTATCTTATCTGTGAACCCGCCTCAGCTGCAACCTAGACTTCTTCTTTTTAAGAATTTATGGATTTTTTTTAAAGATTTATTTATTTATTTGAAAGTCAGGGTTACATAAAGAGAGAAGGAAAGGCAGAAAGAGAGAGGTCTTCCATCCACTGGTTCACTCCCCAACTGGCCGCAATGGCCGGAGCTGCGCTGATCCGAAGCCAGGAGCCAGGAGCTCCTTCCAGGTCTCCTACGTGGGTGCAGGGTCCCAAGGGCTTTGGCCGTCTTCTCCTGCTTTCCCAGGCCACAGTAGAGAGCTGGATCGGAAGTGGAGCAGCCGGGACTCTAATTGGCACCTATGTGGGATGCCAGCACTGCAGGCTGAGGCTTTACCTGCTACAACACAGCGCCGGCCCCAAGCCTGGTCTCTTAAAGCTCTGATGGGAGGAGGGGGAATGCCAAGTGACCTGAGGGAGCTTGCTGCTCCTCGGCCTTTCTTGTGCATCAGTCCTGGGACCGTTGGTGTACTCTGGGGTAGGAGGGAGCGCCTCTGTCTGGACAGGGGCTGGGCATTCTCACACCTGGGAGGCCCCTTTAGGTCACCAGTGTCCACAGATAGAAGGTGACGAGCAGGACAGTGACAGGCAGCCCCGCCCTGGAGGTCAGAGACACAGCATGGAGACCAGGATTTTGTCCTGTGTAAGGAGCTGTGATGTCTGACCTGCAGACCTGTTCCTGGACAAAGTGACTTGGGACGAATATAGGAAATGTGTTCATCCCACAGGAGAGCCCCTTGGCTAGCAGGGCCAGCTGTGTTCTGTTCCTTTCTTTTTTATTTATTTATTTTTTTTATTTTTATTTTTTGACAGGCAGAGTGGACAGTGAGAGAGAGAGACAGAGAGAAAGGTCTTCCTTTTGCCGTTGGTTCACCCTCCAATGGCCGATGCCGCCAGCGTGCTGCAGCCGGCGCACCGCGCTGATCTGATGGCAGGAGCCAGGTACTTCTCCTGGTCTCCCATGGGGTGCAGGGCCCCCATCCTCCACTGCACTCCCAGGCCACAGCAGAGAGCTGGCCTGGAAGAGGGGCAAACTGGATAGAATCCGGCGCCCCGACCGGGACTAGAACCCGGTGTGCCGGCGCCACAAGGCAGAGGATTAGCCTAGTGAGCCGCGGCACCAGCCTTCTGTTCCTTTCTTACATCTGATGTCCGATCCCTCTCTCCTTGTCAGGTTTCCTCACACTGCTTTCCAGGCCCTGCCCTGGGCCAGGAGTGGCATCAGGCACTGCAGTGTGATGACGTCTGCACTGCTGGCTGCAGGCGCTGGGCCGCTGGTGGGTCTCCCTCAGTCCTGCTCCTGTGCACAGGGTTCTGGGAACATGTTCCTGAGCCTCTGTCAGCATGACTGTGTCTAAGTAGACGCACGCTGTCACTTTTGAACCCAGTTTCCTCTTGTTTTGCCTTTTATGGCAGTGGAGAAAATTCACCAGTTCGTTTTAAGGTATCGCAGACTTACATGATGGCCTAAGGAAACATTAGCCATGGGCCTGACTGGTTCCCAGGCCCCCCACCCACATACCCACCCTGCCTTGTACTTGGCCACCTCGTTTCTCATCTCTAACCTCCTTTGGTCCCACACCTCCCTTCCCCATTCACCACACTGCCATCCTTCAAGGCCAGGCATGTTGAGTTTTTTCTTTTAAAAGTTTGTCAGGGCCAGCACTATGGTGTATCAGGCTAAGCCTCCATCCTATATGGGTGCCAGCTTAAGTCCTGGCTGCTCCTCTTCCAGTCTAGCTTTTTGCTTATGGCTTATGGCCTGGTAAAGCAGTGGAAGACGGTCCAAGTGCTTGGGCCCCTGCACCTGCGTTGGAAATGTGGAAGAACCTCCTGGCTCCTGGCTTCCTAGTGGCTCATTTGGGGAGAGAACCAGAAGACCTCTGTCTCTCCCTCTGTCTGTGGCTCTATGTCTCAAATAAATTTTTAAAAAAATCCTTTTTTTTTTAAGTTTTGAATTTTTTATTTATTTGAAGTGCAGAGACAGAGAAGGAGCTTCCATCGACTGGTTCTCTTCCCCAGATTTCTTCAGTAGCTGGGGCCAGAACCAGGCCAAAGTCAGCAGCCTGAAACTCAGTCCAGGTCTCCCATGTCAGTGGCAGGGACCTAGCTACTTGAGCCGTTACCAGAGCCTCCCAGGGTCTGCATTAGCAGGAAGCTGGATCAGAAGCAGCTGGGATTTGAACCTAAGCACTTCAATACCGGAGGTGGATGTGCCAGGCAGGGTCTTAACTGCTGCGCTACATGCCTGCCCCATGCTGTCTTTCTGACCAGGGATCGATTGTGGCAGTTTGAAGTTGGGATGTTGACATGCCCTCCCCGGTGTGCCTTTGTCCAGCAGTGCCTCTCTGTCTCTCCCTCTGTCCCTGCCCCTTGGCAGGTGGCTCCTCCCGGCTTCTTCACTCCCTTGGGCCTCTCTTCTCTTCCTGTTATCCTGCTCTAATTATCCTGGCTGAACAGAGATGGCAGGATGGGGCCCGGCACTGTGACATAGTGGGTAAAGCTGCCACCTGTAGTTCGAGTCCTGGCTGCTCACTTCTGATCCAGCTCTCTGCTGTGGCCTGGGAAAGCAGTACAAGATGGCCCAAGTCCTTGGGGCCCTGCACCCACGTGGGAGACCCGGAAGAGGCTCCTGGCTCCTTGCTTTAGATCTGTGCAGCTCTGGCTGTTGTGGCAATCTGGGGAGGGAACCAGAAGATGGAAGACCTTTCTATCTCCCTCTGCCTCTGTCTCTGCCTCTCTGTAACTCTGCCTTTCAAATAAATAAATAAATCTTAAAAAAAAAAAAAAAAAAGGAAGGAGGGAAAGGGAGGGAAGGGAGGGGAAGGGAGAGAGGGAGGGAGGAAGGGAGGAAGGAAGAAAGAAAGAAATGGCAGGGTGGAGTTTGGAGACAGACCAAGGGATAATAAAGATACAGGAAGTGTCGTTGTGTCCTCATATGTATCAGGCGCCACTTCCTCTGTCTTTCCCTTTCCCTGCCGCCTTCTCCGTCTGCTGTCTAGTGGCCTCTCAGTACCACCGTGGCGTCAGAGGGCGGCTGTGGGAACGGGGCAGAGAGCCAGAGCTTTGCCCTCCCCGGGCTGCCTTGCCGTTAGGGGAGCAGTGCCGCTGTGAAACCAGATTGTCACTTGGGCGTCCCTTCTCTGGCCAGAGGACAGACTCAGCAGTGATTTCACCAGGACACCCAGCAGTGAACGTCCTTGGGTGGACAGAGGACAGTCGATCTTGGGCAGCCTGGACAGAGGACCCTGGGCAGGGAGTGGCCTTCCCGGCCACCGTTGTATAGGGCTTTGCTGCCCCACTTGCTGCAGTTAACTCAAACAAACACAGATGCCCAGGAAGCACAGCCAGGGACGCCCCATGGAGATTTGCATGTAGAGAGAGTGTCAGCAGGGAGAAGGCAGCAGCCGGCTGAGGACAGACAGTGCCCAGGTGCCAGCTGCACCTGCTTCCTCCAGGCACATGACTCCTGCTGAAGCCGGAAGGGTCTCTGTCCCCTTCTTGTTTCTTTGTTTCCATTCGCCTCTTCCTGGCGGGAAGAGCCCAGCCTGAGAGTGCTCCTCTGAGCCAGTGTGGGTCAGTGACCGTCCAAGTGAGCCTCAGAGTCCAGAGCCTTCTGGGAAGAACCTCAGCCCAGTGGCCGCGGGGCGTGGAGGGCAGGACGGGAGTCACCCAGCAGTCTACCTCTACCTGGGATTAAACTACTACCTGTTTTCACTTCTAGGATGAATACCTTTCTCTCGTGGCCAGGCTCATCATCCACTTCCGAGACATTCGTAAGTAAGATTTCACGTTTCTGGTGGTTGTGGTCTCTGTGAGAGGCCGGCTCTGGCTCTGCTTCAGCAGGGGCATTGGGGTGGACCCCAGTGCCGGAGAGGGGGCCTCTGTGAACTTACCGGCCTTGGGCATTGGGTTGGACCCCAGTGTCTGTGTGAACTTACCGGCCTGGTGCTGCCTTTGATGCTGGGCTCCCGGTCTTCCCAGTTCTCCCAGAGCCTCAGCCTCTGGTTCCGACATAATCTAAACTGGACTTGGGCTTTTGCTTATCTGCTCCATCCCCTTCTTACGGCACTGCTGCTTTGACCTCTGGGTAGTTCTTAAAAATGCAGCATACCCTGCCACGGAAGCTTCCTTACCTAAAAGATGGTTTATTTGCCCCGGAGGCCTGAAGTTGGCTTGCTAAGCCCCTGCCGCAGCTCCCTGCTGGGCTGAGGGTCTCTTGCCTTGCACTCTGCCTCCTTTGACTCAGAGGCCTGCCGTGGTTCTGTAGCAAGGCCAGGCAAAGGCCCTGTCCTTTGGAAGTGAGTTGTTCACGCATCCTGGGGCCAGGGTTCTAGGCACTTTTGTGTGTTCTGAGGAGGCACGTAGACACTTTCGAGGAGTGTTCCTTGGGAAGAAAACCGGAGCCAGTGGCTCCTGCCCTCACAGGCCTGGTTGCAGAGCGCATGCTGACAGAACGTGGGTCGCAGAGGGAGCTGCAGCTTCCACATCAGTCAGGGAGGGCAAAGGGAGACCTTGAGAGCCCCAGCAGGTTCCAGGTCTTCCCACGCTCACACTTTTTTGTTTTTAAGATTTTATTTATTTTGTTGAAAGGCAGAGTTAGAGAGAGACAAAGGCAGAGAGAGAGAGAGAGAGAGAGAGAGGTCTTCCATCCTCTGGTTCACTCCCCAAATGACCACTGTGGCCAGAGCTGAGCGAATCTGAAGCCAGGAGCCAGGAGCTTTTACTGGGTCTCCCATGTAGGTGCAGGGGCCCAAGGACTTGGGCCATCTTGTACTGCTTTCCCAGGCCATAACATAGAGTCGGATCAGAAGTGGAGCAGCCGAGACTCGAACCGGCGCTCATATGGGATGCCGGCACTGCAGGCGGAGGCTTTACCACAGCGCCGGCTCTGCCCATCCACCTTTGCCCAGCATGGCCAGCAAGGCACACAGGATCTCCCTGTCTTTGTGGTGTTGAGGAGGCCCTAGGAAGTGAAGGAGAGGAGATGGAGCCACAAGACGAAGGAGCAGCCTGGTTGCCCAGCCTGGCGTCCTGGGGACAGCTCCCTGCACTCTGCTTGTCAAGGCTTGTGCGGTCCTGGGGGGCTCCAGCTACACTGCCTCCCAGAGCAGGCTGAAATGGACGCATCGCCGCGTTCCCAGCACCGTTCCAGCCACGGTGTGTTGTTCCCTTGTTTGTGCTTCCAGGCTTGGGTTGTGACCTTGGACCTGGAAGGAAGGAAGGAAAGGCAGAGAAGGCAGAGTCCCCTGACCCCACTGTGCCTCAGCCTTGGGGGCAGTTCCTTGAGGCCCCAAGCGTCAGTGCTGCCGGGGGTGGACACTCCCCACCCCACCCCCAACACCCCTCTGGCCCCCGGTTGTCAGGAGCGCTAGGAGCTCCTTGGGGTTAATGTTGGGAGCGCTGAGGTCTGTCTGGCCTCCTCTCTAGGCAGGGTCAATTCAGTTTCAGCAAACGACCTCTGGTCAGAGGCCTGCAAAACTGACTTCACCATGGAGATGTGTGTTTGTATAAGACTGTGTTTACTTTGGTTTTTCTGTTTCTGCTTTTCTGTAGATAACAAGAAATCTCAAGCTTCTGTCAGTGGTAAGAATTTTCCCTTTTAATAAAATCTTTCCCGGCCTTGTGTGGAGCAGCACAACCAAGAGTGGGTCGACTCTGTGTGCTGAGGTTGACTTTCGAGAGAAGAGTGGGGACGTGAAGATGGCCGCGGGCAGAGGCTGGCCCGCCATGGCCCACCCCACCCCTGTGAAGTCAGCCACTGCCCTGTTCCCTTTCATGCAAATGCTAGTTTTGCCCAGCAAAATGATTATAAAACTCACAAAGCTATTAAGACATTGTCTAAAGATTCTGATCTCTCTATTCAGTATAATGTCTGTAGTAGCATTCTTAGAGGACAGCTGAGAATCCACTTTGTGAAATTACAGATCTTTGTAAGTTTATAATTTCAAGGTTTTCTCATATCAAGGAGTCCTTGTCAGTTTCAGTTCAGCCCTGGCCTCTGTTCACTGAGCCACCAGTGAAGGGGTTAGCAGGTCTGGGCTGCCAGCCAGATGCCAGCCTGCCAGGAAGGAACTGAGACCTGTCACAGGCTGCTCAGCACGGTCCTCCCGTAGGCGGCAGAGCTGTAAATGGCATTGTCCACACTTGTCTCCGCCATACCCGTTGCCCCTGTTGAATGGCTCCACCTCGGCCAAAACAGCGATAGTCCTGCCGTCCATGTCTGGGTGGGTTCCGAATACGTGGCCAGAAGAATGTCTGGGGTCCAAGGCATTGGAGTGTGGAGTACTGACTGGTAACCGCTCAGTTTGGGGCACGGTGACCCTGCTGGCTATGCCTGTCTGCAGGTAGCCATTTGCAGTGAGAGTCCACACTGTCATGATGATGGCAGCTGGCATAGCACTGGTCCCTGAGCTGAATCTGCAGACCAGGGGCTTTGGCAAACATGGCCGTCCCGGCCCCTCTGCGTGTCCTGGGGTGCTGATCCTGGCCACGGGGCCAATGCGTGATTAGTATGCTGCAGAGACTGGGCAGCAGCCACAGGCCTCGGTGTGTCCCTGCAGTCTGCCTTGCTTCTAGAAGGGCTGTCACACTTTGTTGTCTCTGGAAGTCCTAGTGATGTGCTCACCAGCAGGGGCCCTGCACAGCCAGGAGGAGCAGAGCCTCCACCTTGCACTGGACATTTCAGCCCATCTTCAGTTGAGCTGCAGGCATCAGAGGGGCTGCTGGTCCCTTAAAACCAGGGCCCCTGCACAGGCCAGGGTAGGGGCTTTGGGTGTCTGCCCTGCCCTTGCAGGCTCCCGGTCTAGAAACAGTGACTGACATACTCAGTGTTCTGGCCGCTGGCATTATGGAAGCTCCAGGACTGTGGTATCGCACTGTTTGGGACTTGGGAGGGTCGAGCCTGTAAGTGGGAGGAGGTCTGTGGTCTGTGAACCTCACACCTGGGAGTGTGCCCTGTTCCGTGGGTGCTCTCCTGGGACACCACTCCCTGTGTTCCCACAGATCCTATGAATGCGCTCCAGAGCCTGACTGGCGGACCTGCCGCGGGAGCAGCTGGAATTGGCATGCCTCCTCGGGGCCCAGGACAGTCCCTGGGCGGCATGGGCGGCCTTGGCACCATGGGACAACCGATGCCCCTCTCAGGGCAGCCACCCCCTGGGACCTCAGGGATGGCCCCTCATGGCATGGCTGTGGTGTCTACAGCAGCCCCACAGAGTGAGTACGATGCTTCCGGAGCATTCGCGGCTGCTTCACACACAGCAGTGCGTTTCATTGCTCTGCTTACAGGGGTATGGAGGAGAGCACGGGGACGCTCCTGAGAGTTCTGTCCTTTTGTCTTGTGTGCAGAGCAAGGGCTCCGCGCCTGCTTCCAGCAGCCAGAGGGACTAACCGATGATACCCACAGCCTCCTTCTGGCCCTGGGAGACAGGAGGACTCAGGAGGTTGGGGACAGCCTGGGCTCCACCCAGGGGCTCGCACTCTGTTGCTGAAATGGAAACGGGATGTTTCCAGGGGTGCTCAGCCACAAAGCAGTGCTGTGTCAGCACCCGCAGCCCCGTGGGCTGCCCCAGGTCTTGGGAGCCGCCTTTTGTGGTGTTGCTGCTTGGTCAGCCCTGGGCCTCAGGATGTCCCTCCCTTGACGGAGGTGCTTTGTCCTCTTGGCTCTTTTCTGTGGGATGTAGCCCCTCATCCTCTGCAGCTGCCCTCCTCAGGTGTCCCAGGTGCTCTCACAGGGAAGCCCAGAGCAGCCTCCCTCTGTCCAGAGCCCTTCTTGATGCTCCTTTGATCCCCATGGACACGGACTCAGTGCTTGAATATGCCAGGCCCGCTGCAGAGGGTGTCAGCACTTCCTCCTTTGTGTAACTGTTCACTTTTCAAGTAGCTTCTGGGTCACAGGAAGTCGTAGAATGGCACAGAGCTACCCCATGCCCTGTGCTCGGCTGCGCCCAGTGGTACTGTCTCAGTGCATTGTCGCAAACAAGAAGTCAGCGTCGGCAGGGCCCCCACCTCCCACCTCCCACCTCAGGTGGAGCTTTGATTCAGACTTCATCTGCATTTTTTTCACACAGTATTGGCCCTCTACATTACAGGGATACATAGATCTTTCTTTCTTTGCTTCCTTCCTTCCTTCTTTCTTCAAGACTTATTTTATTTATTTGAAAGAGTTAGAGAGGTAGAGACAGAGAGAGGTCTTCCATCCGCTGGTTCACTCCCCAGATGGCCAAAACAGCTGGAGCTATGCCGATCTGAAGCCAGGAGCCAAGAGCTTCTCCCAGGTCTCCCACATGGGTGCAGGAACCCAAGGACCTGGGCCATCTTCCACTGCTTTCCCAGGCCATAGCAGAGAGCTAGATTGGAAGAAGGGCAGCTGGGACTCAAACTGGTGCCCATATGGGATGCCAGCACCGCAGGCAGCGGCTTTACCCACTATGCCACAGCACCAGCCCCTCTTCCTCCCTCCCTCCCTCCATCACTCCCTCCCTCCCTTTCTTTCTTTCTTTTTTTTTTTTTTTTTTTTTTTAAGGCAGAGTTAGAGAGAGAAGGAGAAACAGAAATCTTCCACCCACTGGTTCATTCCCCCAAATGGCAGCAACGACTAGGGCTGGGCTAGGCTGAAGCCAGGAGTCAGAATCTTCTTGCAGGTCTCCCATGCAGGGGCCCAAGCACTTGGGCCATCCTCCGCTGGCTTCCCAGGCACGCTAGCGGGGAGCTGGATCGGAAGTGGAGCAGCCAGATCTTGAACTGGCGCACCACCGCAGGTGGTGGCTCTTTTTGCCTGCTACACTACCACACCAGACCCACCCGTGCAGTTCTGTGAGGCTGCATTGTGTGTGGCATCAGGGATCCCTGCATGCATAGAGTCATTGCAGCACCTCCAGCAGCCCATCTTGTGTTGCGTGTGGAAAGTCGTATGGTCCCGGCCGGCACCGCGACTCAACAGGCTAATCTTCCGCCTGTGGCGCTGGCACCCTGGGTTCTAGTCCCGGTCAGGGCGCCGGATTCTGTCCCAGTTGCTCCTCTTCCAGGCCAGCTCTCTGCTGTGGCCAGGGAGTACAGTGGAGGATGGCCCAAGTCCTTGGGCCCTGCACCCCATGGGAGACCAGGAGAAGCACCTGGCTCCTGGCTTCGGATCAGCACGGTGCACCAGCAGCGGCGCGCTGGCTGCGGTGGCCATTGGAGGGTGAACCAATGGCAAAAGGAAGACCTTTCTCTCTGTCTCTCTCTCTCTCTCACTGTCCACTCTGCCTGTCAAAAGACAAACAAACGAACAAAAGTGTGGTCCCTACGAGCTGGGCCTGGCTTGCACTGCTGTACTTTCCATCTCCGTAGCCGTGGGACTTGGTGGTGTCACCCAGGGAATCGCACCAGATGTGAGTTTCTTTTTTTTTTTTTTTTTGGACAGACAGAGTGGACAGTGAGAGAGAGAGACAGAGAGAAAAGTCTTCCTTTTGCCGTTGGTTCACCCTCCAATGGCCGCCGCAGCCGGTGCGCTGTGCACCGCGCTGATCCGAAGGCAGAAGCCAGGTGCGTCTCCTGGTCTCCCATGGGGTGCAGGTACCAAGCACTTGGGCCATCCTCCACTGCACTCCCTGGCCACAGCAGAGAGCTGGCCTGGAAGAGGAGCAACTGGGACAGAATCCGGCGCCCCGACCGGGACTAGAATCCAGTGTGCCGGCGCCGCAAGGCGGAGGATGAGCCTAGTGAGCCGCGGCGCCGGCCCAGATTTGAGTTTCTGACGTGGGCTCCTTTGCTGGGCGTGCTCCCCTTCAGACCCAGGTTGATGTCCAGGAGGCATCCACAATTGGGTGTTCTGCGGTTTGGTTGTCCACCCACCCCCAGGACATTTGCATTGTTTCCAGTCTTTGGCTGTTACAAGTAAAACAGCCATGGCAGGTTTTGGTATTTGGGTGTATTTTGTCATGCATCCCCAACAGTAACCCCAGGAAGAGGGTAGCGTCACCACCTCCGCTTTGCCAGGGAGATGGTTGCAGCTGAGAAGTCACATCCCAGGCCAAGAAGCTGTGCTGGAAGCCAGCGCCTGACCCCAGCCCCTGTGTGTGTGGAGCTGCTTCTCCAAGGCTGTGGCACCCTTGCTCCCAGCACCCCTCCTCATGTCCTCCTCCTCCTCTTACTGGCTTCTCAGCACCCATCTCGTAGCCCGCTCGGATCTCCTTTCGCTGAAACGGGCTCTGCTTGCTTCTGGTCCCAAGCCCCCCTCTTCTCTTGTCTTACCTGATGCACCCACAGTGTGGGCGTATGGAAGAAGACAGAAGTGCTGACTTTGGCTCCTTTTTTTGCACTATAGTTGAATTTCTTGTTTTCATAAGCATATGGCTTTAAGAAATAATTAGAAGTGTATGAGTGCTGAAACTTCTGACTGAATACGACGGGGGCCTACAGTACAGGCTTGGGGCAAGGCTTACATTTCACTCTGTTTTTGTTCCTTGAAAAGTTTTATACCACATCCATGCAAAACTGACTTTAAAATTTAATCACTCCTACTTCGACCTGTGGCGTCTTGGTGCTAAGGGCCTTATCCCTCCTGAATAGCGAGGTCCTGTTGGGGTACGCTTTGGACTGTGGCCTGTGGGAAGTGGGGGTAGCTCTGTGCCCTGCTGAGGCTGGGCCTGCTGTCAGCAAGTGGAAGGCAAGCCTAGGGTTCCTCTAACCAGCCAGGATCTGTGCTGAAGCTTGGGGTACCTCTTGGTTCCCCCATAAGAAGGTAGAGATGGGAGGAGGATGTCCCCAGGCCTGTGAGAACTACACGGTTAAGGTCAGGCAGTGATTCAGCAGACATGAGAGGAAGGAGAGGCGGCATGAGAGAGAGCAGAGACAACAGGCAGGTGCAGACTCACTCAGGGACCACACACAGGACTGGTTCAGACACAAGCTGTGTGTAAAGAAACAAAAGAATTGCAGATGAAAACGCGTCACCAAGAGTGACCAAGCAGATCTGTGAAGGAGTCAGCAGGAGCACAGTTACTGAGGGGCAGTGCTGATGAGTCAGCAGCAGATTCCATAGAGCAGAACAACGGATTTGTCAGGCGGAAGCCGGAAGCCGGAAGCCGTATTTAAAGAATTCCCGGGGCCAGCATTGTGGTGTTAAGCCTCCCCTGCACTGCTGGAATTCCATAGGGGCGCCAGTTTGAATCCTGGCTGCTCCACTTCCGATCCAGCTCCCTGCTGATGCGCCTGGATAAGCAGCACAAGATGGCCCAAGTCCCTGGGTCCCCGCATCCACGTGGGAGACCCAGCAGATCCTGGCTCCTGGCTTCACAGGTGCCCAGCTCCAGCCGTTGCAGCAGTTTGGGGAGTGAACCAGTAGATGGAAGTTTCTGTGTCTCTCTTTTTCCCTCCCTCTCTCTGTAACTCAGCCTTTCAAATAAATAAAAGATATCTTTTAAAAAAAAAAAAAGATTCCTGGAATGTAGCTCAGAGAAGAGGACATGGAAAATACAGGAGCAGGGCCAAGAAACGTGGAAGATAAGGTCGAGCCATCTGAAAAAGGCCGGGCGGCCCCAGGCTCAGGACCTCAGAGGCATCCGTGCGGTGAGCTGCTGCTGTGACTGTCAGGACAGCAGGGTGTTCGGGCACTGGCACAGAGGCCTGGGGAAGCAGGCAGTGTTTAGAGTTTTCAGATCGGCAGCTTCTCTGGAGGACACGCTCTTGTCTTTGATCCCTTTACGTCTCTCCTCTCAGGCCATCCTGTTGTTTTGTGGTTTTTTTTTTTTTTTTTTTTGGTTTTTGGTTTTTGGTTTTAATTTGAAAAGTGGAGCCAGCAGAGAGGGAGAGAAGAGTAGAGAGAAGGGAGAGCAAGTTCGCCCATCTGCTGATTCGCTCCCAAATGGCTTCCACAGCCTGATCTGGACCATGAACGCCATCTGGTCTCCCACGTGAGTGAAGGGCCCGAATAGTTGGGTCATCATCTGCTGCCTTCCCAGTCACATTTGCAGGGAGCTGGGTCAGAATTAGAGTAGTGTGGATGCAAAGCAGCAGTCCCACAAGGGATGCCAGTGTCCCAGGCAGCAAGTTAATCTGCTGTGCCAAAATGCCAGCTGCTCTTTTTTTTTCCCCCAACAGGCAGAGTTAGACAGTGAGAGAGAGACAGAAAGGTCTTCCTTCCATTGATTCAGTCCCCTAATGGCCGCCACGACTGGCGCTGTGCTGATCCGAAGCCAGGAGCTGGGTGCTTCCTCCTGGTCTCCCGTGCAGGTGCAGGGATCCAAGCACTTGGGCCATCCTCCGCTGTCAGGACATCCTTTTGCAATACAAGGTATAAATGGGAGAAGAAAGCGTGATCAGAAGAGGGAGGGAATGTGTGTAAATCCAAACCAGGGATTCTCCGTCATGATGACTTTATACCGGGGGACATCGGCAGTGTCTGAGACCTTCTGGGTACCAGCTGTGAGGGTGCAGCTGGCATGCAGCAGGTAGAGGTGAGGATGCTGCTAGCCCCCTTGTACACACAGCGGCTGTCCCAGGCACACAGCGGCTGTCCCAGGCACACAGCGTCATCCTCATCCGAATGTCAGTAGTGGCCAGAATGAGAACCCCTGGTCTACACAGAAATTACCTCTGTAAAGTAATGACCTGCCAGCCCCTCTGTGCCGTCTCTTAATAGTGTCTAATGCAAAGGCTTAGAAGGTAAGCCAGGGAGCCGGCGCTGTGGTGCGGTGGGCAAAGCCACTGCCTGCAATGCCAGCATCCCGCATAGGCGCCACTTTGTGTCCCAGGGCTGCTCCACATCCAATTAGTTCCCTGCTAATGACCTATGAAAAGCACAGGAGGATGGCCCAAGTGCTTGGGTCCACCCACTTGGGAGACCCAGATGGAGTTCCTGGCTCCTAGCTTCAGCCTCACTCAGTCTTGGCTGTTGCAACTGCTTTGGGAAAGAACCAACCAATGGAGGATCTTCGTCTGTGTGTGTATGTCTCTCTCTCTCTCTGACTTTCAAATAAGTAATAAATCTTTAAAAAAGAAGAAAAACCAGGAATCAGTAGATTCCAAGAGAATAGTATGAATACCAGATCTTAGAATACATGTAAGACATACTTTAAAAAAAAATTATTGGGGCAGGCATTGTGGCTCAGTGGGTTAACCTGTCACTTTGGACACCCACCTCCTATAAAGGAGTGCCTGGGTTCAGTCCCCGGCTCTGGCTCCTGATTCCAGCTTCTATTATGCCCCTTGGGAGGCAGCAGGTAATGACTCAGATAATTCTCTGTGTCTTCTTTCCGTCCCTCTGCTTTTCAAATAAATAAAAGTAAGTGAATAAAAAGATTTTTTTAGGCCGGCGCCATTGCTCAATAGGCTAATCCTCCACTTGCGGCTCCGGCACACTGGGTTCTAGTCCCGGTCGGGGTGCCGGATTCTGTCCTGGTTGCCCCTCTTCCAGGCCAGCTCTCTGCTGTGGCCCGAGAGTGCAGTGGAGGATGGCCCAAGTGCTTGGGCCCTGCACCCCATGGGAGACCAGGAGAAGTACCTGACTCCTGCCTTCAGATCAGCGTGGTGTGCCGGCCGCAGCACGCTGGCTGCAGCAGCCATTGGAGGGTGAACCAACGGCAAAGGAAGACCTTTCTCTCTGTCCACTCTGCCTGTCAAAAAATAAAAATAAAAATAAAAGATTTTTTTTTAAGATTTATTTATTTGCTTGAAAGAGTTACACAGTGAGAGAAAGAGGTGGAGGGAGAGAGAGTGAGTTTTTCCATCCACTGGATCAATTCCCAGTTGGCCACAGTAGCCGGAGTGACGCCAATTAGAAGGCAGGAGCCAGGAGCTTCTTCCAGGCCTCCCACATGGGTGCACGGGCTCAAGGACTTGGGCCATCTTCCATTGTTTTCCCAGGCCACAGCAGAGAGCTGGATTAGAAGTAGAGCAGCCAGGACTCAAACTGGTGCCCCTAGGGGATGCCGGCACTGCAGACCGGGGCTTTAACCTGGTGTGCCACAGCGCCGGCCCCAATAATAAGACTTTTAAAATATTAGTGCTTTGGGGTAGGAGGTTAAAATATTTATAAAAGCTTTATGCTTTAAGTAAAATGTACATGAGAAAATTGAAAAAGTTTCAGATTCTATAACAATAGAAATAATTTATAAATTTCAAACCAGTTGGAAAAACTGGAATAAGAAAAAGAAAAGAGCCATCACCCAACAAAAATCTAAAAAGCAAAGTCAGTCTCACAAAAAGGAGGAAAAGAAAGTTAGCAAAGGCAAGATGAACAGAAGTTGAAAAGTGTACGTAATTATAAATGTGAATAGACTAAACTTTTCCTGCTAAAGAACAGGAAATGTGAGGTTGAATGGAAATGAGACAAAACAGCTGTGTTGTCCTTCCGAGAATCCCGCCCACAACAGAAGATGCAGAAGGGTTTAAGAATAGAGAATGAACAAAGATGTGTGGGCAGTTACCTCGATTACTTCTCTTGGTTATTGAGAGTTAAGACTGAAAAGATCCATGTAGGGACTACTTGAGCAACGTAATGAACAGCTTACCTAAGCACACGCGTGCTCACAAAGTGAACCCTGCGGCTAGCCTCAGTGGTGTCAGAGACAGCGTTGTCGTGCACCTGCTCTCTGAGCACCGGTGAAGTCTGTCACAAGAAAGAGCAGTTGAGAATGTCCTCCATCTGCCAGAATGGCTGCATTAATGACCGCGGCAAACTTCCGTCATCCACATCTTACAGGCGAGAACGTGTGACTCAGCAGCCACCCTCTTGGGCATTTATCTCAGAGAAGGGAAAACTTCCCATAAAAACCTATACACCAGAGTTCATAGCAGCCACCCTAGATGTGTGTGTGTGTGTGTGTGTGTGTGTGTGTGTGTGTGTGTTTTAAGATTTATTTTATTTATTTGAAAGAGTTACACAGAGAGGAGAGGCAGAGAGAGAGAAGTCTTCTATCCGATGGTTCACTCCCCAGTTGGCTGCAATGGTGGAGCTGTGCTGATCTGAAGCCAAGAGCCAGGAGCCTCCTCCAGGTCTCCCTTGTGGGCACAGGGGCCCAAGGACTTGGGCCATCCTCCACTGCTTTCCCAGGCCGCAGCAGAGAGCTGGATGGGAAGTGGAGTAGCCAGGTCTCTAACCAGCGCCCATATGAGATGCCAGCGCTTCAGGCCAGGGTGTTAACCCACTGTGCCACAGTGCTGGCCCCTACCCTAGATGTTTGTCTTTTTCTTAAAAAAAAAAAAAAAAAAAAAAAGGATTTATTTGACAGAATGATGGAAAGAGAGAGAATCTTCCATCTGCTGGTTCACTGCCCAGATAACTTCAATAGCCAGGGTTGGGCCAGGCTGAAGCCGGGAACCTGGAACTCCATCTGGGTCTCCCACATGGGGGCAGGGGCCCAAGGATTTGGGCATCTTTCTCTGCTTTCCAGGGAGCATTAACATAGAGGCGGATTGGAAACAGAACATCTGGGACTCAAGCCGACACTTGGAACTGGCACTTTGATATGGGATGCCAGCATCTCAAGTTGTGGTTTAACCCACTGCAGCCCAGCGCCCGCCTCCACCCAGATGTTTTCATCATGCAGTGTCTGACAACAGAATAGGCGGTGCTGAGGAGAAATAGCCAGTCCTAGAGGGTTCACACTCTAAGACTATTAGGGCTGTCAAAAAGCTGTGGGAAATGGAATTAAAAGATAAGCTTAGGGGGCCAGCACCATGCGCAGTAGGTTAATCCTCCGCCTGTGGTGCCGGAATCCCATATGAGCGCTGGTTCGTGTTCCGGCTGCTCTTCTTCCCATCCAGCTCTCTGCTGCGGCCTGGGAGAGCAACAGAGGATGGCCCAAGTGCTTTGGCCCCTTCACCCACATGGAAGACCCGGAAGAAGCTCCTAGCTCCTGGCTTTGGATCGGCACAGCTCCGGCCGTTGGGGCCATCTAGGGAGTGAGCCAGTGGAAGGAAAACCTTTCTGTCTCTCCCTCTCACTATATGTAACTCACCTCTCAAATAAATAAATAAATAAATAAATAAAATCTTTAAAAAATAAGAAATGAATTTTAAAAAAGACAAGCTTAGGAGTAAGTATTTGGCCTTAGTGGTTCAAGCTGCTGGTTGGGACACCTGTATCCACTCTATAGAAGTGCCTAGGTTTAGGTGCCGGCTCTGCTCCCACACCCTGGCAGGCAGCAGGTGACGCTCAAGTTCTGGGAGACCTGGGTGGGATGCTTGCTCCCAGCTGTGGCCTGGCTCAGTCCTATGTGGCCGTTTGGGAAGTGAACCAGCAGATGGAACATCTCTCTGTTTCTCTCTGTCTCCCAAATAAGTAAAATTTTTTTAAGAAAAATATTTTGGTACAAAAAATGCTGAAATCCATTTTTATAGTTTTTTATAACAATTTTCCATTTCTTGAAAATCTCTTGGTTCCACTTATTTATAACTTTTTTTTTTTTTTTTTTTGGACAGGCAGAGTGGACAGTGAGAGAAAGAGACAGAGAGAAAGGTCTTCCTTTGCCATTGGTTCACCCTCCAATGGCCGCCGCGGCTGGCGCACCGCGCTGATCTGAAGGCAGGAGCCAGGTGCTTCTCCTGGTCTCCCATGGGGTGCAGGGCCCAAGCACTTGGGCCATCCTCCACTGCACTCCCTGGCCACAGCAGAGAGCTGGCCTGGAAGAGGGGCGACCGGGACAGAATCCGGAGCCCCGACCGGGACTAGAACCTGGTGTGCCGGCGCCGCGAGGCGGAGGATTAGCCTAGTGAGCCGCAGCACCGGCTTATTTATAACACTTTTGAAATGGTACATCAATTTTGATATGACAGGATGTTAGAAATGGAGGACAGGGGTTGCTGTTCCGGAGGAAGGGAGGATCCTGTTGCAGGGACTGGGATGGAGACCAAACGTCCCAGGTGATTGATTGTGTAGAACTCAGACCACAAGAGCCAGCGTTGTGGTGTAGCCGATTAAGCCACTGCCTGGGATACCAGTATGCCATGTGGTTGCCCATAAGAGTCCTGGCTGCTCCACTCCCGATCCAACTCCCTGCTTTGGCCTGGGTAAGCAGCACAAGGTGGCCCAAGTGCTTGGGCCCCTGCCAGCCACGACCTAAATGGAGTTCCAGGCTCCTGGCTTTGGTGTAGCCCAGTCCTGGCTGTTACGGCCATTTGAGGAGTGAACCTGTGGATAGACGATCTATGTCTCCCTCGTCTCTGTAACTTTGCCTTTCAAATAACTCCTTTTTTTAAAGAACTCGGAACACAGCACAGGTCGTGGTTGTGATGTGTTGTGGTTCTGCAAACTTACCTTTGGGGGAGACGTGGCCCACGGAGGAGCTGTGGCTTTTGTGTTGTTGGTTGGTTTGTATTGTACTTACATGAGAGACAGACAGCTCCTACCTACTGGTGCAGTCCTCAGGTGTCTACAGCAGCTGAGGGTTGGAACGGGGAGCTGGGAGCTCTTCCCAGGTCTCCTGCCTGGGTGGCAGATAAAGTAAGTTGAGTCCTCACTGCTGACTCCCAGAATCTGCATGTGCAGGAAAACAGAGCTGGGAATCAAACCCAGGCACTCCAGTGTGAGACATAGGCATCTTAACTGCTAGGCCAAATGCCTGGCCCACTTAAAAAAATTAAATAAAAAAAAAAAAAACCTGCTTTATTAAGAGATAATTCTCGTTATCATGCAGTTCAGGTGTGTGATGTGTATTATGCGGTGATTTTTAGTATATTCACAGAGTCATGGGCTATCAGTACAATCGGTTCTACAATATTTTCACCACCATAAAAAACCTGAATTCCTGTTTTTTTTTAATTTTGGGGTATTTTCATTTTATTTGAAAGGTAAAGAGAGAGACAGAAACAGATTATCTTCCATCTGCTGGAGCACTCCCTAAATGCATGTAACAGCAAGGTTGGGCCAGGCTGAAACCAAGAACCCAGAGCTCAGTCTGGATCTTCCATGTGGACCCAGTTACTTGGGCCACTTTGTGTCTTCCAGGGTGTACATTGGCAAGAGGCTCAAACCGGAAGCAGGGCCGAGACTCAGATGCAGGCACTGACTCCCTAGCGCCTGTTCTCACCAGTGTTATTCATGGTAGTCAAAGAGTGGAGCTGACCCCAGTTTCTGTCAGCTGATGAATAAGTAAAGCAGTATTGGGGGATTCCTATGTTGCACCATTACTTGGCAATAAAAGTAATGCAGATAGGGCTGACACATGGGTGTCAGGACATGGGTGCACTTTGGAAAGATTGCGCTAGGTCGAAGAAGCCTGTCACAAAAGAGCTACCATCTTGGCCATTTCTATGAAGCGTCCAGAATAGGCAAATCCATGCAGATAGCAGGTGGGTGGTCGCCAGAGTTAGGCCTTCTTATCTGTCCAAAAGACCTGTTTTTCCTGTCTCTGGTTATTATAGCATAATTCATGCTAGTGAGTTCCGCGTTAACACAGTGCTACTTCCTCTCCCGTCTGCGTCCCTGGTAAGCGGAGCCCTGAGGTTCCAGCTGTTGCCCCACCTCAACGCAGTGGGGGGGGGGGGGGCTCTGCTTGTTGCCGCTGCCCTTGCGGGGCCTGAGCCTGGTCTCCCCGCAGCCCAGCTGCAGCTCCAGCAGGCGGCGCTGCAGCAGCAGCAGCAGCAGCAACAGCAGCAGTTCCAGGCGCAGCAGGCAGCGCTGCAGCAGCAGCAGCAGCAGCAGCAGCAGCAGTTCCAGGCGCAGCAGAACGCCATGCAGCAGCAGTTCCAGGCCGCGGTGCAGCAGCAGCAGCAGCAGCAGCAGCACCTGATCAAGTTACATCATCAGAACCAGCAGCAGGTACCTGGGGCCCCTCCCCCGTCCTGGGCCCAGGCAGGAGAACAAGGCCCCGTGACGGCACCCAGTCAGGTCCGGGTACCTGGCTGTGGACGCGCCGTGTGCTGAAGGGCTGTGAGCAGTTCATGCGAGAGTTCCCACAAGCAGGCAGTGAGCCCCTGGGGGTACGTGGACCCTGCTGCTCCGTCTCCGTCTCCGCAGCTCGTGGAGGGTCCCTTCCCAGAGGTTGCTGAGTCTTCAGCCCCACTCGTCCTCTCTTCCTGAAGGAGGACATCGCTGACACGGACCATCCCTTTGAGGCACAGACTGGTGACCCCTGGTAATCCCAGCCTCGCTGGGGAGGCTTCAGATGTCCAGTTGCCCGAGCTGGCGGCTTCCCTGGGCTGCGTCGTACTGTGCCTTCTACGTACTTCCCCTGAACCATCCCGGGGATGTGTCCTCGAGGGCGCAGAGCCCTTCTGTGGCAGGTGCTCTCCTCCCCACGTGAAAGGTCAGCCAGGCAGGCCTCCTTGGAGGCTGTGGTGGTGTCCCACTGGGCTTCTGGGGCAGAGCTGGCACCCCAGAGGCCGGCAGAAGGTAACCGAGTGCTCCTTGTGTCTCCAGATACAGCAGCAGCAGCAGCAGTTGCAGCGGATGGCACAGCTGCAGCTGCAGCAGCAGCAGCAGCAGCAGCAACAGCAGGCTTTGCAGGCCCAGCCGCCCATGCAGCAGCCGCCCATGCAGCAGCCTCAGCCTCCCCCCTCCCAGACCCTACCCCAGCAGCTGCAGCAAATGCATCACCCACAGCACCACCAGCCACCGCCACAGGCCCAGCAGCCGCCAGTTGCTCAGAACCAACCGTCACAGCTCCCACCACAGTCCCAGCCCCAGCCTTTGGTGTCCCAGGCTCAAGCCCTCCCTGGACAGATGCTGTACGCCCAGCAGCAGCTGAAATTTGTGAGTATCCCGCCCCGTGGGGAGGCACACGCAGCTTCTCTTGTGTCCTGTGCAGCAACTGGGTCTGTCGGCAGCAGTGTCCGAGGTGCTTCAGCTGTAGTTACCACGTCCATTCCTTTGAGCAGAAGGCCTCAGCAGCCCCCGACGCTACCCCACATCCAGGCCTGCGGCACGGCTCCGTGAGGGACCATGCATTGCAGGAGCTGCTCTTGCACTCTGCGTGGGCTGGTCCAGGCAGTGTCTAAGAGCTCCCGAACCGGGTGATTGCTTGCATGGCAGGGCACCACTGTGCAGGGCCCGTCCACAGTGCTGTGCTGGTGCCCAGAGGCACGTTCTGAGCAACGATCTCGGAGACCTTGGATTGCCATGCTTTGAGGGAGGTAATCGTATATACAATCCTGTTGTCTCCAGTCTCACTGTGTCTCTGTACAAAGTCAGTGGCATTTATACAGAGGACAGAGTGTGGCCACCAGGAGGGAGGCAGCTGGGTCAAGGCACCACGTGGGCATCTTTTTGTGGCCTTTTTATTTGTGATTTGTTGAGTGGAGTAGGGACAGGGACCACACCAGAACCAAGTACAAGTAGAAGACCCCACGGAAGAAGGCTGGGGAGGTTTGTGAGTGGTTAAGTACAGTCACTTCCCTGTCCTGGGAGCCAGCCCCCGGGCCCTGGGTCCTTATGTGCTTCTTGGTGGGATGTGTTCTGTTGAGATTAGATCTAATGGCTTAGAGGCGGCACCTGTGTGGGCTTGGCCCGAGCCTACCTTGTCCCTCGAGGTTTCTCCACACAGTGGTCCCACAGTGGCCTGCTTTCCTGCCCGGCTCACCCCTCTAGCTGTGCCTGCTGCTGGCTGGCCAGCTGGCCCTGGTTACTGTCAGTGAGTCGAAGCTCTGAGCAGGGCTCTCTGTGAGCGTGACCCAGAGGACAAGTGGCCTGGGCTGTGTGCTTGGCTTTGGAAGCTGTCTCTTGTGGGTGCTGGTGGTGACATGTATGTGGGGGGTCTCATGGGGGAGGGCCATGTTGCTTCTTGCCAGCTTTGGATGAGGTGCGGCTGTACCCTGCTCACCCAGAGCAGGGTAGGTTTGGGACGTTTCTGGTGGACTTAGGAATCATGCAGCCAGTGAGGTGACATGGCCTGCAAAGTCAAGCAGATTCATCCTTGTCTCAAGAAAAGCTCCATTTTAGAAGTCATGTGTGCTCTGTTCACTGCCCCAGGTAGCTCCAAATTGCATTCTCTCTTCCTCTCTTAAGGTCCGAGCCCCGATGGTGGTGCAGCAGCCGCAGGTGCAGCCCCAGGTGCCACAGGTTCAGCCCCAGGTGCCGCAGCAGACAGCGGTGCAGACAGCTCAGGCTGCCCAGATGGTGGCTCCTGGAGTCCAGGTGAGGGCCTTGGGAGCCAAGGGCATCTGTAGTAGCTAGTGGGTGCTTGTCGCCCGCACAGGGAGCTCTGCAGCAAGGGCCCTGGTAGCATTGGGCTGAGTTGGTCAAGCGTGGGCTTCCTCTTCATTTACTCTGACCCTCAGGATCCTCGGGGTAACCTGCTTCATCAAGTCTGGGACCCCCCAAGCTGTGCAGGGCAAGTCGTCCCCCTGTCCTCTGGTGTCCTTCGGCTTGCCTGTTCTCTGATACTCTGAGGTTGTGCCTCAGTTTCCTCCTCACCTCAGCTTCGGTGTGGGTATCTAACTTCAGAGCTGGCTGGGGCAGGGGTCTCTAGAAACTAAGAAGAGGCTGGGAGTGGCTGCCCACGTGCTCGGCAGCAGGAGTAGGAGTGTCCTGGTGCTTGTCCTGCGCTTTGGGACTTCGGTGTGGCACAGGGAGAAGTATGCGTCCCTCCCTCATCACCACGTCAGCTCATGCCCTTTCTCTGCCTGCTGGATGGCTTTGGGGCACAGGAGGTCTGGCTGGCCCTTTCTAGTGGCTAAGGGTAGGGTTCCGGGGTCCCCAGGACGCCTCTGACAGTCCCGCCTCACCCTGGTGCAGGGTGGTGGCCGTCAGGGAAACACTCCTGATCCTGACTCAGAAGGGTTAGCTTTAGAAGGAGCCAGATGTGCTAGTTTGTGTGGTCCGCCTGTTGCTGCATCCCAGGCCACATCTGGCACTTCCGCTGTGCTTTGCTGCTGTCACAAGGGCATCAGCTGTGCTCCTGCACCTGCTGGCTCACCTGCAAGCAACATGTCCGGGTGAATGGTGCTGTGTGTCAGGCCCTTCCGGACACGGTGTGCTCTGTTAGTGTGCGGCATCATTGCACAGTGGGCAAAGGGCTCAGTAAGAGTCCCCCTCAGTCCCTACCACACGTATCAGTCCTCTGCTGGCTGAGGGGCAGCATGGTGACCGAGGCCAACTGAGGGGTTCGGTGCAGCTGAGCTGACCTAGCAGCCTCCCTGGACAAGCTGGGCCCAGGGTTCCCATGTCATCTGCTTCCTCAGAGGTGGCCTTGTGCAAAACACCCCCACGGACTCCACGTTTGTGGCTGCCAGGGCTGACCGCCCGTGGGACAAGGTTAGTCTATCTGCCACCCCCAGTGTCTGGGACCTCCCTCCTCTTGGTCTCCATGCAGAGAAAGCACATGGCCTGTGTGCAGATCCGGCTTGGTGGCGGCATGCAGTGACCCTCTGCCCTTGCTCTTCACGACCCTCCCTCCCACATCCAGGGCAGCAGATCAAGGAGATTTGTGCTCCTGAGGTCAGGTGCAGCGGGGAAGAGAACTAGAACTCCCCTCTGATCCCGCTCCTCAAAGTTGGAGAGCGAACAGCCATGGGCCAGCCCGCATATTCAGCTGCCATGGGCCCCCTGTTCTGCTGATGTCCTGGGCTTCCAGCTCTAGGTGGTGTGCGCCCTGTAGTTCCACTGGCTCCTTATCCCTGCTGCCCATTCAGTCCCCACTGTTGAACCCTGCTCAGGTGCTGCTCTGCCTGCAAGGTGATCACCACTGGCTCCTGGTGGAAGCCCCATTCCAGCCGGCGTGGGGGCCTGGTGCTGGGTACCCATCACCGTTGCTGGTTTACCTTCCTGCCACCCTGGAGCTAAGGCATGGAGAGCTGGTGGCCAGTGATGCTAAGGCAGGACCTTTGGGTGAGGACCATGGAATGATGAGGAGTGACTGGCCACCACTTTGTTTCCCGATGGATTTGCTGTTTGGCAGGGAGGGGGCGCCTCCAGTTTTTCAAGGACCACTGTCACCTGCCTGCAGTGCCATGGGACGTGTGTGGCCAGGTGGTGGGACTGCTCAGGGCAGGCAGCAGAGTTCGCCTCCTACGTTCTCAAAGGCCAGAGAAGGATGCACCTCCATGGTGTGCCTTTCAGTGTGGTGGTGACCCTCGGGCTCCTGGCCTCTCACTCTGCCGCTTTTCTCTGCATCGTGGTCTTGCTATGCTGCTGGTTCCCAGGAGGCTGGGCAGCCCCACTGCATTGTCCTAGAGACAGTGGTTTCTGGGTGTGGCTAGGTGGCTTAAGGGCAAGAAGCTCCTTAAAGGGATAGCTTTGGATTTCAGGCCTGCCTTTGAAACCCAGTTGGCTTGGTGGACGAGGCGAGGTTTTAGTACTGTGCTGTAGAAACCCTGAGAGACGTATGGTGGCTGTGGAAAATAAAAGTGCACAGATAGGGCAGGCGTTGTGGTGTGGCCCTTAAGCCACCACTTGGGACGCCTGCATCCCATATCACAGTGCTGGTTCAAGTCCCGGCTACTCTGCTTCCAATCCTGCTTCCTGGTAATGCATCTAGGAGCCAGTGGATGAGGGCCGAAGTGTGTGGGCCCCTGCTACCCACATGGAGACTTGGATGGAGTTCCCTGCTCCTGACTTTAGTCTGGCGCACCCCTGGCTATTGAGGTCATTTGGAGAATGAACCAACAGATGGAAGATTCTCCCCCCTTCCCTCTCCCTCTCCCTCCCTCCCTCCCTCCCTCCCTCCCCCTACCTTTTGTGT
Source organism: Oryctolagus cuniculus (assembly GCF_051225735.1). Lineage (NCBI taxonomy): Eukaryota > Metazoa > Chordata > Mammalia > Lagomorpha > Leporidae > Oryctolagus > Oryctolagus cuniculus. The sequence continues at coordinate 32,670,040 of NC_142887.1, forward strand.
AGATGGAAATAAATAAAAAACATAAAAAGTGTGAAGATGGGGAATTTGGCATTGTGATGCAGTGAGCTAAGCTGTCGCTGGTGATGCCTACATCCCATATGTGAGTGCTGGTCTGATCCGACTCCCTGCTGATGTGTTTGGGAGAGCAGCAGAGGATGGCCCTTGGTCCCTCGCCACCCTTGTGGGAGACCTGGATGAAGCTCAGGACTTCTGGCTTTGGCCTGGACCAGTCCAGGTCATTGTGGCCATTTTGGAGGAGTGAACTAGCAAATGGAAGCTCTCAGATTAATTCTTATTCTCTCCCTCTCTCCCCTCTGCCCCACCTCCACCCCCATGAGTAAATGAACCTTTAAAAACAAACAAAGAAGAAATGCAAGGAAATGTCGGTGAGAGGAGCATCCCAGTGGGGTAGGAAGTTTGCTGGCTTTAGGGTTCCCTCATGTCACCGAGGGCTTACCATCCACAAGGTCTCACATGTGGTGTCTTCCCTGTTACTGGAGCAGTGAGGTGTGTGTCATCAGAAAGCCCTTTTTGCCCAGAAAGGAACATTCCTCTGGGAGTGTCTCCAGCTGTCCTTAGTGACCTTCTTGGTCTTGGATTTTATTTCCAGGTGTTTTTTTTTTTTTTTTTTTTTTTTTTTTGCTGTCACCAGTTACGTATCTGCTGTGTGGCTGAGTTCTTGGTTATTTCCCAAAGCTGCTCAGAAGTGAGTCCCAGGGCCGCCTTGAAAGTCGGCAGTCCTGTGAGCAGGACACCAGGGGCACAGAGTGGGGCTCCTCACTTGACCTCAGAGCCCAGGGACCGCGGGAGCACCGCCCGCTGTGGAGTGGGCCAGCCATTCTGTGAGAACTATGCTAGGGCTGGGGGTGCTGCAGCAGGCAGCCCTCCTAGAACAGAACAGAGGCACTGGCAGGGGTGGGATTGTTTCAGGATGTGGGCTGGCCCTGGGCTGTGGACGCGTCCCCACCGTGGGATTTTGGACCAACAGACTTCTCTTTGTCCCCTTACAACCTGGTTAGAGTATGTCTCCCATTTCGACATTCCCTGTGCTTTTGTCTTCGAACCTACTGTTCTTACAGTATACAGATGCTTCACCCTAATTTACAGGTCACTGAGTTGTCCTCAGAGACAGACGGCAACCGTGGATGTGTGTGTGGCAGAGCTGACGTGTGATTGTTGTCAGTGGCCGGCCCGCAGGACCCCTGTGTGTGCGCCGGCCGTGGCTCCTCTGCAGCAGTTGGCTGGGAAGTGCTAGAATGCTGTCCCTTGCCGGCTCCTGGCGGGCGTGCCTGGCGCTCGTCTGCCTGTGTGCGTAGTACTGGTGCGCTGTCCTCCGAGTTTGCGGTTAAGAGAGAATGAGCTTTGCTTCCAGGAGTTGTGTTTGAAGAAGTCAGTGGGCAATCAGGCTTCAGCTTTTCCTTCCTCGTTACTGCCTTCTGGGAAGAAATGTGCTCCCCTCACAGCCCGCCTCCCAGCCGGAAGGCACACCATCGAGTGTCCTGAGTGCAGCAGAGGCCCACGGACAGCTCCCCTCACCGCCCGCCACGCCCCCTCTGCTTTCTGCCCACTCCCAGTGTGGACTGGTTCCCCAGAGAAGCTTCCGCCCTGAAGCATGCCGTGGCGGGCGCTGGGCTCTTCAGGACCGTGTGTGACACAGCCAGTGCCGCCAGAACCGCTTGCTTGCCACGTCCCCAGGAAGGTCCCTCTTGGCCTGGCTGCTGTGTGTTCTGATTGGCCTCTGCTACTGCTACGACAGCCCCAGCTAGCAGGGCGCTCTGGCTTTGGAGCCTTGTCCCTGGCTGCCGTCACTGCATGGACATGGTGCAGCAGCACTGCCTTGATCTGGGGCCAGGCGTACGCCTCCTGGACTCGGGATTTTGTTTTTCCTTGGACCAGTCCCTTTGTTCCCAGCACTGTCATTCTGTCGTGGTCTGTGGCAGTGCTAAATGGACACAGGCCCTGCTCTCCAGGGACCTGGCTTGGAATCCATCCCCCACTTCAGCCCAGAGCAAGGGTGGCCAGGCCCACAGCACAGCAGTGGTCCTGGCCCATGCCAAAGTGCTGCTTGCCCCTGCAGGCCTCCTGCGGGCAGAGGCCCAGGCTTCTTCCCCTCTGCGTTTAGTGTAAAAGGAAACCCTGGTAGGTACCCGGACAGCAGCCCCAGAGAGGCCAGGAGGATGGGGGTGGTTTGCAGTCTGCCTCTGTAAGGAAAATTCCGGAATGGGCCTGTGGCCCTCACCTTCTGTTTCAGTGATGGTCAGCCTTTCTCGTGGCAAGCTTTGTTGATGAGTCGTCTTCGGAGGTTTGTCCCCTAGAAGTGCCATCGCCTGCCCTTGAAGTCTGATTCTGTGGGCTCTGGGATTCTGATGGGCCCACAGCTCAAGGCGGAATTCAGGACAGCGCACCCAGGAGTGGCCAGTTAGGATAGAAGGGTCTGGAAGCAGCACCGACGGTGACTCTCCTAGACCCCTGATGCCGTGGGCCTGCGCACGTTGGCCAGAACTGTCCTGATGCTGGGGGCCTCGCCCTGGCGCACACACCCTCTCCACCTGCCCGCACGCTGCGTCTCTTGTCACAATCACCTTGTCTGTTGTCCCTCTGTCCTCAAAGATGATCACCGAAGCCTTGGCCCAAGGCGGGATGCATGTAAGAGCCCGGTTCCCACTCACCTCCGCAGTGTCTGCCGTCCCGGCGAGCTCCATTCCTTTGGGCAGACAGCCCACAGCACAGGTATTTATGGGACTGCGGACAGGGCTCGGCTGGGAGCTTGGGGTCCCCTGAGAGCCTTTGTAAAGCGCACCTGTCATCTCCGGTGACTGCTTCACGGTGGCTTTCAGAGTGCCCGACCAAGTCGTCCCTCTGGGATGAGGCCAGGCCCAGCGTGTGCCCCCTGAGGGGATGTGAGTAAATGGGGTGCGATCAGGTGAACACTGTCATGCCGCTGTCCTGTTCCTGGTAAAATAGGACAAAAGCCAAACAAACAGCGGGCTTCCTAGAGCCGGGTTGTCTGGTACCGTGTGGCTGTCTCCATTTAAATTGCTGAAAACGGAGAAAACTGCCCAGTCCCTTGGTTGCACCTGTTACAGATGTGGTGCTGGGCTGCTGCATAGGGAAGCTCATGGTGTCCGTGCTGGACAGCACAGGCCGCAGCCATGGCCTCAGGTTGTGCTGTTTGCACTGGGCTAGGGTTTGCTGTGTGGGGTGTGGAGCGTACTGCACGCACGTGCACACACGACTTCCCAGGCAGGCGTCGACTTCTGTGTGCGTTACATTCTGCAGGGCTACCGTTATCCTGTGAGGTTTGGCAGCATTCCGGAAGTCTTGCTTTAACAAATAGTGATCACATGGAGGCCGTGTGCTGGGCACTGTTCTGAGACTGAGGGCAACCGGTGCTCAAGTTCTCACCCCAGGCTGTGCACGTTTCTGGGTCTGCTGTGGAAACCTCAGACATGCCAGAAGACTCATGGTTCAGTTTCTGTTGGAGGGGAGGCGCATCTGCAGTCCTGGCAGGCGTGGGCCCTGTGCCTCCCCGAGGGCACCGGGGTGGAGCCACCACTCCACCTGCGAGCTGGCACCTCCAGGAACACAGTCAGTTGTTGCCCTCCCTGAACTCTGACCCCCAGGCACGCCCCAGATGTGTATTTGCACAGCTTGCCACTGACCAGAACCTGGTGACATTGGCGTTGACCTCCCTTGTGGCAGGTGGTAGGATATGGGAGAGGGAAGTGGCTGGACTCTGCTGGTGGAAGGAGCCCCTCCTGAGCAGCAGTGGGTGCAGGGCAGGTGGGCGTGGCGGCAGGGCAGACAGAGCTCAGGAGGGCCCCTGTGTTGCTAGGGAGGGTCTCCTCGCCCAGGTTCCTTCGAGTTCTCGGCTCGGCCCTGGAGCTGCTGCTCTCCTTTTCCACAGCCTTTGGCTGCCCGGTGGGTTCCCTGGGCCAGGTGAGGTGGTTAGGTGTGGAGAAGTGGCTTCTGTAAAAACAGAAAAGTGCCCAACACTGAGTGTGTGATGCCTTCTCTGTGTGGAGCTTCACTGGTTCTCTGTGTAGCGTTTAGCCCCTCTCACAGATGGAGAGGGCCTCAGGGGCCACTGGGTTGAGGACCAGGGACTTGGATAAAATACACCAAACAGGTCTTTCTGCCCACAGGGTTAGGTGGAGGGGAGGAAAAGTGGAGGAAAAGACAGAGGAAGCCAAGATGAAGGCAGTAGCTGAAACCAGTGCTCCAGGAGGCCGTTGATCCTGGTTGCATTTTGTGGGGTCAGTGCCAGAGCCTTGTCTGGAAGATGCCAGCATGGACTCACCTGTCTGTGAGCGCTGCAGGGGTGGGATCGTGCCCTCGGCCCTTGGGGTGGTACTATTTTGAGGGCAAATACAGCAGCCTTTAGCAAATACCCCTTGTCCTGGCCAAAAAAAAAAAAAATTAGACCCAAGGATTTCTGGGAAGGAAGGATGGATGGAACTCTGCAAGGTTCTGGTTTTTTTTGGTTTTGTTTTTAAAGCAGGATCATTTTTGCTTGCCATCTGAGAGGAAGACGACCCTGAAACTGTTTAGACAAGAGGGGGAAGCTGCCTGAGGAGAGCCTTGGACGGGGCTGTGCCCACTGCCGGAGCAAGGCGTTGCAGCCTTGGCTGACCCTGGCCTCCCGTCAGAGCCAGGTCCTGAAGCACTGGGCAGAGCCCACCTCCCTCCTGCAGCCTCTCGCACACCTGGTGGGCTGACCTTGGAGCAGAGGAGCTCAGACTCGTGTCCAGGGGCCCCCGCGTGCTCTGGACATTGCACTGGCCACACAGGTTGCTTCCAGAACCGGTGCAGCTGCTCCTGTGTCCATATCTGTGTGGTCCAGTCCCTTTTTAGAAATGAAAGCACTTCCAAAAATGAGGGCACTTCCAAAAGTTCATGGGGTCTTCAGGAAGCTCATGAGAAATGCATATGACAAGAGAGCATGGGTTTCAGATTTTTTTGCACCAAAGTAAACATCTTTAATTTCATTTTCCATGAACTTTTTGAAGCACCCTCATCGTTTTCAAGTCTTTCCAGGAGCTGCCCCACTGCTTGTCTGGCAGTGAACATGCCTGGTGCCTGTGTCCCACAGGCGCTCTGCGGCCAGTGCCTGCTCACCTCTCAGCGTGCCCACGTGTGCGTCCTGTGGCTGCTGTGCTGTGCCAGTTACCCCACAGCCCGCGCGCGCTAGGATGCTTTTCAGCATCTACACTGCCTGTCTGGTTTGCCCTGCGACCACTAACTGGGTCCAAAGAGACAGGTGGATCAGGCTGTGGAAGGGGAAGCAGCTCAGTCTCTGTCCTGTGTCTCACGTTTGTGGGTGCCTCTTGGTCTCAGACAACCGCAGCCAAGCAGGGTTCTGTGCCGGGCAGTGCGCAGCGCAGAGGTCCAAGGGGGAGGCGTGGGCTCCCTGTCGCAGTGCTCCCCTGACAGGTGAGAGCAGGCGACGCCACAAGGTGACCCACGTTCCCCTGCTCTGCAGAGTAACTGCGGGGACTGTGTTGAGGGCGGCCGTGCCGGCAGGCCAGAGCACATGGTGCCGCCACCCCTTCCTGAGCTTTGCCTGTAGGGTGGAACTCCAGGACTAGCCTTTTTCTGCTGCCCCATGGGGTGGCTCTGCCTGCCCTCTCTGCCCTCCTGCCTCTTCCTCTCCCCTCCTCCTTGTGTCCCCCCAGCCCCGTGTGGCCCCCTCATCCTCTCGGAGAACTGGGGAAGACATCCTGCACAGGCCATCAGGGCTGTCGGGTGAGGTCCCTGTCCCAGGGAAGCAGGTCGTGCCGTCGCTGCTGAGGTGTGGACGTTGAATGTGCCTGGGCTCCCCACCACGCACCAGTCCCCTCCCTCCGAGCTCCTGGGTGTGCACCTGTGACACGTGGGTGGCGGGTGGAGTACACGGCGTGCCGTGGCACGTGCTCAGAAGCGCCTGCCTGGGAGGTGCGCCGTCCTCACACTGCGCCTGTTCTAGCATCTGTGACAGACCACCGGCAGAGGTGACGTGAGACAGCACAGAGCTACACCCCTGCATCCTCCGTCCCCTTCAGGGCACTCGCTCCCTAACTGGAGCCCCCAGGCCAGGTGGGGGAGCTCTCCCCCTGCCCAGCTGGGCTATCTGAGGTGCTTTGGGACTTGACACTGCCCAGTGCTGACACCTCAAAGCCTTTGCCGTCCCTGGTTTCCTGCTCTTGAAAATGCCCTTGGTGCCCTTGGTTTGTTTCCTTCCTGCCAAAAGACTCCCCCTGCCTCACCTCGTGTGGGGCAGCTGAGGAGCTGAGAGGGAGCCTGTGGGAGCTCACGGGCGCAGCTGCCAAGCTCAGTGCTGTGGGCTCCGGGCTGCAGCGGCTCACCTGCATGCCCAGCCTGGTGGCCCAGGCCACCCGGCCACTGGGGCAAGTTCAGGAGGAAGCTTCTAGGCCAGGCTAGTGGGAGAGAAGCGTGATGCCTGGGGCCAGGCTCCTGTGAGCATCCAGGATGGCGGGGGCAGGTTGCCCAGGAGCCACCAGGGAAGTCACAGAGAAAGGAGCTGTGTGCGGCGGGACAGACGGGGACGTGAGGGCTGGGGCCAGGAGAGACCCACCGTAGGAGAACCAGGCCCACGCCCTGGCCTGTGCCCTGGCTCCTTGGCTCTGTGGTTCTGCGTGGAGCTTCTTGGTCTTGGGATTTCCTAGAGCGCGCTTTCCACCCCCGCCCCGCCCCTGGGACTCACAGTGCACCCTGGTGGCACTTGGTAGCTCCACCCCTGTGTCCGATCTCGCTGACTCAGTGTGGATCACCCTGGACCATTTCACTGCTCTTACTGGAGTGAGGAGGCGCAGCCACCCAGGCCTGGGGTCTCGTACCCCTGCCCCCCAGCAGGCACGTCTTGGTCACCAAGTAGCAGGAGCAGTCCCTTTTATCGTCAGTGGTGCACTGAATCACAGCTTTGGTTTGGGGCCCCTGACCAGCTCTGTTGGAAGCACCATGATGTGGGTGGTGCACCTGCCGTCCCAGCACCCTGTGCAACACCTCCTGCCAGACTCAGCGGGAATGGCGGAGCGAGGAGGGAAGAGCAGGAGAGAAGCATTTCACTCCCTGAGCCTGGTCTGGGTGGTCCTGAAAGAAAGGGCAGCACAGGCTGCCATGGACAGGGCCCATGTCTACCCCTGCCTGGCCAGTGGGGGTAGGGCAGGTGTCCTGCTTCCCTGGTGGGATCCGGGCCTGTTCCCCGACTCCAGAAGCTGAGAAAGCAGCAGCCCCCAGAGTGGTCCTCACCCTGCATTTCCTGCGCCGTGGGGAGGCGTGTGTGGGAGGAGGCGTGGTGCTGGGGCCCTAGGTGGCCGTCAGCATCAGGTGCCCTGGGAAGTATCCCGAGTCTGTGCAGTGCTGGGCGAGGGTCTCGGACACTCAGCGTGCAGGGGGCTGAATACTGAGGACCCTTGGGTCGCTCTGGATCAAGCAGGAACTTCATGGAGGTCCTGGACCAGATTACACGGCCGTCAGCAGCCCTGGGCAAGGTGGCCTTCTCTCTCCAAGGCTCCTTCGTGGGAGGCATCTGTCACCCCATCTGAAACTCGTCCATGCTGCCCCTGGAAGGGGCGGGCACTTCACACAGCTCTGTCCCGATGCCTGGACTGTGCACTCTCAGCCCTTGGAGTTCCCAGGAGTCTCTGGTGCTGCTGTGGTGTGGTTGTCCCCAGTGTGGCCTGGGGGCACAGAGTAGCCCTGCTCTGCACACAGCGCCAGGGCCTCTGAGGCGTCGAGGTCCGTGCACCTGTGTGACAGCACCAAGCTCTGAGCCCTGGTGTTGCGTTGCTCAGCTCTCCCAGTGGGCTCTGCCAGTCCAGTCAAGACATTGGTGGAGGGCCAGGGGCAGAGAGCCTCCAGCGTGTGTCAGGACGGGGGCTCTGGGCGGCCACGCATGTCCTCAGCTTAGGCCTGGAGGGCTAAGGGCTCCTGGAGTCCTGCGGGAGGACAGTGCCACTGGTCAGCAGAGCGGGGTCCTTGCCGACCCTCGTGCAAGAGCACCGTGGGCAGGAAGGGCAGGCCGGCTGATGCCAGCCAAGCTGTCACCTTCCCAGGCCTCCGTGTCCTCCTGTACCTCAGGAGCCAGGGTGGGGCCTGTGCCTGTGTGTGTGTGCCCAGCGTCTGGAAGGAGACAGGTGTGTCAGGAGGCTGAGAGCGGGGGGGGTGGGGGGGTGGCAGTGAGCCCGCTGAGCCCTCCTCTTCCAGGTCAGCCAGAGCAGCCTCACCATGCTGTCCTCGCCGTCGCCCGGCCAGCAGGTGCAGACTCCGCAGTCCATGCCCCCTCCCCCCCAGCCGTCCCCGCAGCCTGGCCAGCCCAGCTCGCAGCCCAGCTCCAACGTCAGGTAGGCTGGGCAGGGTGGGAGACGGGTCACCTCCCTGCCTGGTGCCCGGGGCGACTCCAGCCTGCGCTCCTGCCCTTGCAGCTCTGGCCCAGCACCGTCCCCCAGCAGCTTCCTGCCCAGCCCCTCCCCGCAGCCCTCCCAGAGCCCCGTGACAGCACGGACCCCGCAGAACTTCAGCGTCCCCTCGCCTGGACCTTTGAACACCCCTGGTAAGTCAGGCCTGGGGCTGGGGCGGGTGGAGCTGAGGCCTGGGGCACCGTCGTGGGCCCTGGGTGCAGCCCTGAACCTCGAGGGCTGGAACCTCCCTTGACCTTGGCAAGGCCTCCACGGCAACCCTCCGAGCCTGAGCGCCCTGTGGACGGGGGCCGAGACCTCGCGTTCTGTGTCCTGCAGTGAACCCTAGCTCCGTCATGAGCCCCGCTGGCTCCAGCCAGGCCGAGGAGCAGCAGTACCTGGACAAGCTGAAGCAGCTGTCTAAGTACATCGAGCCCCTGCGCCGCATGATCAACAAGATCGACAAGAACGAAGGTGGGCCCGGTGCTGGGGCTGGGGCCGGGGCCCCTGGACTCCTGGGGCTGTGTCTGAGGCTCCCCTCTCATGTCCAGACAGGAAAAAGGACCTGAGTAAGATGAAGAGCCTTCTGGACATTCTGACCGACCCCTCTAAGCGGTGAGCTTCGCCCCAGGGCTCTGGGGAGGACAGTGCCGTGCTGGCCTCTGGCCTGACTCCACCTTGCTGGCACCCCCTCCGGGCTGCTGCGGCGGCAGCGGCCTGCCTCCACCCGGCAGCCATCACAGTTGGGCCTCACAGGCCGCTGTCCAAGTCTCAGCCTGTGGAGCTCTCGCTGTGAGCCGGCCACACTGGGCCTGAGTCTTACCTTGAGCCAGTGACCTTGGACAGGCGGCTGTCTCAGTCTCCCCAGCTGCAACCCACATGTGCCGATCATGGAATGAAACGAGGGAGTGCCCGAGTGCCCGGGAAAAGCACATGGAAGGCGGGGCCCCCCGGTGCTTAGCCCCTCCCCTGCTCACCGGCCTGCAGCTGCTGTGAGCACAGCACAGCCATGAAGAGCTGTGCACCAGGCTGGGCGTGGTGTTCGTGCCCTCGCGTCTCCTTGCCCCAGCTCATGCTCTGCTCCCCTTCCAGAAGGTTCTCCCTGTCCCTGCTGAACAGGCCTGCTGGAACTAGACAGCCTTCCAGGGCCTGTTGGGGTTATAGGGCCAGGGGCTCCTTCAGTGACTCAGAGATGAGACTGAGGCTTTCCCTGCCTGGACAGGGGCCCTGTGTCTGTCCTTGCCCCAGACCCACTGCACTGCCTTGTTCTGCTCACCTGGAATGGGCAGCTCCTGGGGCCAGAGACTCCCTTGCCTTAAACTACATCTTGAAACAGCTGGTCAGCTGACGGGGGTTCCTGCAGAGGTTCCCGATGGCCAAGGCCAGGGAACAACAGCCCCTGTGCCCTGTCCCTGCAGCTGTCCCCTCAAGACCCTGCAGAAGTGTGAGATCGCCCTGGAGAAGCTCAAGAATGATATGGCGGTGGTGAGTGGAAGGGCCTTGGAACACAGCTGGGAGGAGTCTCCCTGGTCGGGGCAGGTGGGGCCGCACCACTCAGCCCGGGACTGGACCTCACCTGGGGACCCCGTCCCGGAGGCTTCTTTGAGGCCAGGTCTGTTGGGGGATGTGAGGAGGCTGAATGAACTCTCTCTCCACTCAGCCTCCGTGGGCTTGGAGCCCGCAGGCCCAGCACGAGGCCTATCTGGGGATGGGACATGGGTGGGAACGAGGCAGGGACAGGGATTGTGTCCAGGGTTGGCCCCCATTGGGTGCACAAGGGTGGAGGCTGTGGGCAGAGCCTCAGGAATCTGGGCCTGAGTGAGGTCTGGAAGTCCTGTCAGTGTGGGCAGGACTGTGAGCCCCGGGCTGCTAACCCCACCCGTCCTGTCCCCAGCCCACGCCCCCACCACCTCCAGTGCCACCAACCAAGCAGCAGTACCTGTGCCAACCGCTCCTGGACGCCGTCCTGGCCAACATCCGCTCCCCCGTCTTCAATCATTCCCTGTACCGCACGTTCGTGCCGGCCATGACGGCCATCCACGGCCCACCCATCACGTACGTACAGCCTGCACTGGGTTCACGGGGGCCGGCAGGCCAGGGGCACGCACGTGGCCAGTGTGGTCACTCTGGGCCGTGGGCCTCCTCCAGGGCCCCGGTGGTGTGTGCCCGGAAGCGCAGATTTGAGGAGGATGAGCGGCAGAGCATCCCCAACGTGCTCCAAGGGGAGGTGGCCAGATTAGACCCCAAGTTCTTGGTGAACTTGGACCCTTCTCACTGCAGCAACAACGGCACCGTCCACCTGATATGCAAGCTGGGTGAGTGTCCAGGGAGGGCGCGGGCTGGCACCAGGCGAGCCTGTGCCAAAAGACACCAAGTACCTGGGCCTGCCGGACACGCGCACCCTCCCCAGAGCCTGCCCTGCACTCACACAGCCCTAGCCCTCCCTCTCACAGTGCTCAGCCGTCTCCAGCCCCAGGCTCTGGGGGCGGGACCCCTGGGCATCCTACGCAGGGCACTCTCTGGCCTTTCCAGGGTGTGAAGAGCCCTGTCCAGAGCAGGCCGTGTAGCAGGCAGGGCTTGGCCAGGTCCCAAGTGCAGCCTCCTGTGTTGCAGATGACAAGGACCTGCCGAGCGTGCCACCGCTGGAGCTCAGCGTGCCTGCCGACTACCCCGCCCAGAGCCCGCTGTGGGTCGACCGGCAGTGGCAGTACGGTGGGTGAGCCCAGGGGAGCTGTGTGCCCTGCCCACCTGCTGTCCCTGGGTAATCAGCAGTCCCCTGCAGAGGGAAGGGCCTCTGGCCTCCCCACGGCTCTGTACAGCAGGCCACAGGTGTGACCCGCTGCTCCTGGGCGCCACCATGTGGCTGTGTGAGGCTGATGCAGGCACCACCAGGAGTTGGGTTTCATGGAGACCATCTGGGTGACGTGGCTCCAGAGACAGCTCCGCTGGTGGAGGTCAGCCCCTCTGAGGCTGAGCTAGGGCCTGGCAGAGGCAGGACTACCTCCCCAGGAGCACCACAGAGGGAAAGCTGGGGTTTCCGGTTCCGACTCACTGCAGCTCTTCTCCAAAGCCACAGGGTGTGAGGGGATGAGGTCGGATTAGGCGATCGGATGGCTAGCCAGGATGGCCCCTTCCCGGAGGTGGTCATCGGGGCTAGACTGCCCCTGCTCTGTTGCAGATGCCAACCCCTTCCTGCAGTCGGTGCACCGGTGCATGACCTCGAGGCTGCTGCAGCTCCCCGACAAGCACTCGGTCACAGCCCTGCTCAACACCTGGGCCCAGAGCGTCCACCAGGCCTGCCTGTCGGCCACCTAGCTGGGGCCGTGGACAGGCCTCCTGTCGGACGAGGTGGGCAGCGGCTCCCTGCGGGGCCCGGGTTAGGTTAGCTTTCCTGCTTCTATCTTCCGCCTTGGGGACCTGCCACGCATTTACCCCAGCTGTACAGTCCCGGCACGGGTGGCCGGGAGCTGGGAGCCGTCTTCTCAGAACATCGTCCACAGGACTTGCTCCAGGAGTCAGACACTTCCCACGGCCCCCAGGCTCCGCGTCCGCTCTCAGCAGCATGGGGGAGAGCTCAGGGCCCTGCTGAGGCGTCCTGTACACGTGTGCTGGGGGCGTGGGTGGCCTGGGAGAGCCCCTGCGCACACAGCCCTCCACACAGTGTTGGGGCACGTGGGGCACTCCGCGGGGAAGGCGCCCGCCGTGAAGGATGAAGAGTGACCAACTGGGCACTTCCTCTGGGCCACTCGGGAGCCGGCGGCCCCTCGTGGCGAGAGCTCCCCTTTTTATATGTGCACTACCCCGTCATGTGGTTCTTACAATAAATTTATTATTCCTGTGTTCGTCAGGAGTTCATCACTGTGTCCCCTCCTCCAGTGGGGCCCGCTGTCCCGCCAGGGACACTGTCAACCTTGCAAGTGTCCAGTGTGGCCCTGGATGCCCCTGACCTCCCCTCGTGTGCCACAGCTTCCTGTTCCTTGTGCTGGCTTTTCTCCGGGTTACCAGCTGAATTCCCGCCAGGGCTAACGGGGGAAATGGGACAGCGAGGTGGGGGGACAGTGCTGCCTGGGCAGGGTGGGCGCCAGGCTGAGCACCGCGGGCGTGGGGCCGTGGCTTTTCCGGGGAAAAGCGTTCTCCACTGGCCGTGGCTCTAAGGAGGAAGGCGGCTCCGCGCACCGCTCGTCAGCAGCCTGGGGCACTGAAGCCGACGAGGACAGCAGCTGGCCGGGGAGCGTGGAGTCGGCCTGAGCGGCCCTGCCAGGGAGCAGGGAGGCTGCCTGGCCCCCGGGGCCGTTCCTCTTCCGGGAGCCAGCAGCGCTGGCACGAGTGGGGAGCTGGCGGCGGGACACCCTGCAGGCGGTGAGGAGGGACACGTGTGCTCCGAGAAGCGAGCTTTATTTTGTCTTCGGCAGGTAGGATCACACTTACTTCACCAGCGTGCTTGTGTGTGACTGCAGGGCTGCGGGGGGACAGCGAGAAAACAGACAGCTCCCCAGTTCCAAGATTAAGTGCTTTATCTGTCACGAGTCTTATCCTGGCACTGAGCTTGGCTTTGAAGTATTAGAATTCTGTTTTAAAATGCTATGGCGTGGGGGCTGGGCTTAGGGCTGCGGGCGGGGCCTGGCTCAGAGCACCGAGCGGTGCAGGCGCCGGCTCTGCACCACCTGCAGCCTCTTCTGCCGCTCGGCGAAGTTGCTCTTCAGGGTCTGCTTCAGCGCGGGCAGGATGGAGCACTGCGCCGCGGGCACGGGACTGAGGATCAGGCTGCGGGGAGGGGCGGTCAGCCGGGCGCTGCAGCCGCCGCCCCCAGGAGGCCGCTCTGCGCTCCCCGCGTGGAGACTCACCACTTCTTAGAGACGCCCTTGGAGGTTGACAGCTGGGGGAACTGCGTGGCCTCCTGCTCCCTGGGGACGGAAGAGTCCACAGTGAGCCGGCAGAGCCGGCCCCCTCTGCGCGGGGCGGGGCGGGGCTGGGACGCGCAGGCGCAGCAGGCACTCACTTCGGGGAGCTAGGATCGACCTCCTCCGCCGCAGCCTTGGCCCCCTGGTTCCCTTCCAGGAGGGACTTGAGGTGCTGCAGCTGAAAAGCAGGGAGGGGAGGGACGGGCGTGGTGGGACCCGCGGGGCGCTGCCCCCCACCCCTCCCCCCCAGGCCTCACCTCTTGGGCCTGCAGGAGGTTGGCGTTCCACAGCTGCCGAATGACCACCTCACACTGCTGCACCGTGGTGGGCTTCCGCAGGTGCGGGGGCAGGCTCGCCAGGGGGCCCGCCCCCACAGCCTGCCTGCCTTTGTGCTGGCTGCCCCCGCGCAGGGCGGCCCCCGGGGTCCAGGTCTCCACCTCTTCGTCTCTGAAACAGGTATTGCGGCAGCCCCGAGGTTTCCTGCCCGGATCGCTAACCGCCCAGCCTCCGCCCCCACCCAGGGCAGTGCCCGTGCCAGCTCAGGGCTCCTAGGGATGAGGCCTCTACCCAGCTTCCTTCTCCCACTGACCAGGGTGCTGTGGACAGCAGATGGGAAGTCCGGGCCCAGCCATGACCTGAGCCTGTCCCATCTCCCCTTTCCGCCTCCCCAAGGTCACTGAGGGCCCGAGACCAGATTCCTGGGGGTGGCCAGCAAGCTGCCAGGCTGTCCTTGGGCCTGACCCTACACCTGAGGGCTGGTCGTGGGGCGATCTCGGCTCTGCAGGTTGCACTGCCCAGACTGCTCTGCAGTGTCCCAGGGACATCCCAGAAGCCTGCGTCGCCAGAGCCGGGCCCTGCTCTGGGCTGCCGGCCCCGTGCCTTCCAGAGGCCGCAGCCAGGACCCTGTGCACGGCTGTCTTGGTAAAATGTGAGTTCATGTGGAAACCATTTGCCTTTTTCATTTCTCTGCGAAAGCAGTTTCGGGGCTGCTGGTGGTCCCTCCTAGGGCTCAGCTCAGCACAGGGACCCTGCAAGGGGCCGCCCCCCGTAGGAGAGGAGGGGAGGAAGGCGGTGCCCGCCAGGTGGAGCCTGGCTGTCAGGTGTCCATGAGGCCTGCTCACGTTGCAGACAGGCCCACGGGGAAGGGAGCACAAAGCGGCTTCCTGGTTCCAGAGTAGTGTTGGGTGCAGCCCTGGCCTCTGGGTGCCGGCCGCCTACCTGGCCTGCCCCTGCGCCCCAGGGACTCTGTCCAGCTTGCTGTTGTGAAACACAGGAGTGTCCACGGGCTCCTCGTCCAGGTCCATCTTCTGGAAGGGGTCAGCTTTCGAGTCTTGCTTCTTGAAGGAGCCAGGCTGGAGTCTGGCTTTGCCTTGGGAAGCAACTGTAGGGGAGACCCAGGAGGGCCAGTCACCGCAGGCTCGCGACGTGCTGCATGTGCCCAGCAGGCCCTGATCCCCTGGAGGGGAGCCGGGCACAGAGCCTGCCTCACAGGACTGCTGGGGGGAGTGGCAGGTCCCTGGCGTAGCCTGTGGGCGGAGTCTGCTGCTCCTGTTGTAGGCGGGTTGAAGCAGAGATGTTGGGATCCAGTCTGCATGCGTCATTCAAAGACAAGGCCACTGCTTGCCTGCCCAGGCCCTGCACAGAGGAAGGGGGAGCCCTCTGCTCCCCTCCTGCCCCTCGTTCTGCTAAAGACACCCCGGGCCCGGACCGTCAGCAGGGCTGTCCCACTCCCATCCTGCCTGCTTTGGGGACAAAGGCCACCCCCCCAACCCCGGTACACAGAAGACCACCCAGGGTGGCCCAGTGGGAGTTCACAGACCCCCGCTGACACTTGGCCCACCTGCTCACGTCCCTGCCCTAGGTTGTACCTGCCATGAGACCTTGCTGCCCTGTGCTGGCTGCAGGGCCCTACCCTGCGTTTGTGGCCTCCCTCAGGCCAGCCTGTGGTCCTGTCCCAGCCCACATCAGCCTCCTGGTGGCGTTAGCTCGTGGGGCTACCACCGTGGCTCCCTTTCAGCTGTTCCTGCCGTCACAGGGCCACTGTGGGCGTTCAGGTTTCTGGCCCCCAGCAGGGCACCTGGCATGTGGAGGCTGCTGGCCAACTCACCCGACACCGTCGAATTGGAGAGGGACTTGTTGGACTGAAAGCTCAAAGTGGAGATGCTACCTGCGAGAGAACAGGGGTCAGCCCAGTGTGGCACAGAGTCCCCCCACCATGCCTGCCTCCCGGCCTGGCCAGGCCCCTGCTGCTCCCCTTTCAGGAGCTCGGCTCAGAAGAGGGAGGGATTGAGCAGTCTCCTGGAGCAGCCCCAAGCCGCCTGCCACTGCCCCTGGGCCTCCAAGAGGCCCTGGCTGATAGGCGGTGGCACCTGGCCAGGTCCCCTAGAGCCCAAGCCCACTGGGTTCACTGGGCCAAGGGACTGCTCCAGACGGCGGTAACCTCTCAGACACGCAAGGGCCCCAATCTTACTTTTTTTCGGTGGCTTCTGATTCATTATGAGCTTGTATTGGAGGTCTGAAAACAAACACAGGCTCTCCTGGTCACTTGGAAAGTCAAGTCCACTCAAGAGCAGCAGTTTGGGCTGCACTGCCCTCTCCCTCCCAGGGGTACTGGCCCACGACTGGGGCTGGCTGAGCCCTGTAACGGGGGTCCCGCCTCAGGCACTCCAGCCCTGACTCCATCGACGATGCCTGTAGGGCACCCTGTGTGCCGGCTGCCCTTGGGCTCCAGGGGTACAGAGGTGAGTTAGGGTGACCCAGCCCCCAGCCCCGCTGTGGATGAGCAGGTCTGGTCAGCAATGATCACGTGGCCTGGGCATCCAGGGCTGGGGAGGCGGAGCCGACATAACAGATGCCTGGCAGAAGAATACTTGGCGCGCGCCAAAGGTGGAGGGAGAAACTGAGGCAGCAGGCCTGGCTGTCCTGGGGAGGGGGCTGCGCCTTCCGTGGGGGGGCTTCACTGGAGGAAGACAGCACGCCGGACCCTCGCACTTGTTGGGTTTTGCCTCTCTATAAAGCTTTGAACACCGGTGGGCCTGACCCTGCCTGAGTCTGTGCTGCGGCCGCCCCCGCCCCTCGCGGGTGGGCAGCGTGTCCCCCACGCCCCCGGGGCCGCGCCCAGGCCCACCCTTGTTCTCCCGCTTCAGGTGCTCGATCTCCTCGTGGAGCTTGACCAGCGTCTCCGAGTGCTGCTGCTGCAGGAACTGCAGGCTCTTCTCCAGGTCCAGGACCCGCTTCTGCGCCTCGCTCAGCCCGGCCTGCGCGCCCTGCTGCCCCGCCGCGGGCAGCCCCGCAGGTGGGCGCGGGCGCGGGCGCGACGTGCCCCGGGAGCCCGGGCTGGCCCAGCTCGGGGGCCGCGCCCCCGCCGCTATCCCCACCCCGCTCATGTCGCTGCACACCAGCTCAGTGACTCAGAGCCGGCCTGGCCTGGCTCCGCGTCGCCATGGAAACGGGCACGTCCCAGGGGCGTGTCGGGAGGCTGGGGCGGGGCTTGCCCGCATTCTCTGCGGGGGATGGGGGCGGTGCCCCGACTCAAAGGCTGCTGATTCTCCCGAGGCGGGGATGCTGGGCGGGCGTGGAAGACCCCACCTGCCTTGGCGGGGCGCCTGGCTTCCGGGACCTGACCGCCTCCAGCTTCCCGGCAGGCAAAAGTGATTGTCTCAAGTCCTGAGCTCTGTGCAGCCCAAGGGACAACAATAAACTGAAGAGGAGGGTCATTCTCTGATTTAAATGTCAGAAAGTCCTGTGCCTTTACAGTTCTTTGGGTTTTTAAGATTTATTTGAAAGGCAGAGTTACAGACAGGCAGAGGCAGAGAGAGAGAATGAGAGGGGCCTTCCTATCCGCTGGTTCAGTCCCCAAATGGCCCCAGTGGCTGGAGCTGGGCTGATGCAAAGCCAGGAGCCAGGTGCTTCCTCCTGGTCTCCCACGCGGGTGCAGGGCCCAAGCACTTGGGCCATCCTCCACTGCCTTCCCGGGCCACAGCAGAGAGCTGGCCTGGACATGGGGCAGCGGGGACTAGAACCAGCGCCCATATGTGAGCTGAAGGCCAGATCTCCCACGTGGGTGGCAGTGGCCCAGCTACTGGAACCATCCCTCAGTGCCTCCGAGAGTGCAGACGAGCGGAGCCAGAACTGAAAACCAGGCGCTGGTACGGGGTCTGCAGTCCCAGCCAGCGGTGCGGGGGCGTTTACCAGACACCTGCCCCCTGCTTGTTGTGCTGTAGTAGTTCACTTTGTAAAATAATTCATCTTCCTTTATAGTTGCAAGCCCTAAGCATGTTTTTACAGTGTTCCAGGAAGTCATGAAAAGTCTGTTTGGGGGGCACTGGTGATCGGTGTTGCTCATCACTTGTCCCGTGCCCTCCCTCTCCCCCTCTTGGCTTTTGGGAAGACGTCCTTTCCCACCTGCTTAGGGGAACACCTGCTTCGCGCCTGGGGTCTCCCCACCTGGCCTAAGCCAGGGCAGTCCAGCAAGGGAATGGCGGGCTCACGCTGGGCTCGTGCCCCTCGCCAGATGTGAGAGCCAGGGCGTGGGTTCTGGCAGAGCAACTGCCCCACTAGTGCCGTTTATTTTGGGAGATGGGAGTCTGCACTTGCAATAACTCAGCATTCGTGTGCGGAGCTGCCCCTGTGCTGCGGGTGGGCACGGCACAGGGTGAGGCGGGGGTGTGCTCCAAACAGCTGCCCTTGCCCGTGGGGCTCCCAGTGCAAACGGGAAGCTAGAACTTCCTCTCAGATCCTCGCAGGCCCTGACCCGCGCATGCACACACGTGCTGCCCTCCCCAGGAGACAGCGGAAGAGCTGAATCAACGCCTCGGTTTCCCGTTTAAACCCCTCAAGGGCCACACCTTATGAGTGCAGACTGTTCCAGGAAGCGAGTGGCCCTAGGACTGGGGACAAAATCCGAACCCGCCTGCCCTAAATGATGCCGAGGCCTCTGCAAGTACATGGGACCCAGCGGCCAGGAAGTCAGCCACAGACAGGCAGGTGCACACAAGGCTGGCTGAGAGGCAAGATGCAGGCCGCAGGAGCACGTGTGCGGACAGTGATGGAGTGAACAGGAAACTGCTTTATAATGTCTTTTAAAAAAGGATTGCTGGGGCCTGCCGCGCTCACTAGGCTAATCCTCCACCTGCGGCGCCAGCACACCGGATTCTAGTCCTGGTCAGGGTGCCGGGTTCTGTCCCAGTTGCTCCTCTTCCAGGCCAGCTCTCTGCTGTGGCCCGGGAGTGCAGTGGAGGATGGCCCAGGTGCTTGGGCCCTGCACCCCATGGGAGACCAGGAGAAGTACCTGGCTCCTGGCTTCGGATCAGCGCGGTGCGCCGGCCACAGCGGCCATTGGGGGGTGAACCAATGGAAAAGGAAACATTCTCTCTGTCTCTCTCTCTCTCTCTGTCCACTCTGCCTGTCAAACAAATAAATAAATAAAAGGATTGCTGGGGCTGGCGCTGTGGTGCAGCGGGTTAAGCTGCCGCCTATGATGCCAGCATCCCATATGCGCGTTGCCTTGAGTTCTGGCTGCTCCACTTCTGATCCAGCTCTCTGCTGTGGCCTGGGAAAGCAGTAGAAGGTGGCCCAAGTGCTTGGGCCCCTGCACCGACATAGGAGACCTGGAAGAAGCTCCTGGCTCCTGGCTTCAGATGGGCACAGCTCCGGCTGTTGTGGCCACTTGGGGAGTGAACCAGCAGATGGAAAACCTCTCTCTCTCTAACTCTGCCATTCAAATAATTAAATAAAATCCTTGAAATAAAGAAAGAAACCTACAGAAACACCGCATTACTGTAGTAACTAATAATCTAAAAAAGAAAAAAAAATGAAACTCTGGAAATTTTATGAGCAATTGGGATAGATCTATGTGTAAATACTTGAACAATTCATGGAAAATGGAATCTAAAACACATGAAAGGTGTCGGGGTCAAATGGAGTTGCCTGTGTCCACCCTGACAAAGAGAACCAGAACCAAAGTACTGAAGAAAGAGTTCTTGGGCCCTGCTGCCCTGAGAGACTGCCCCTCCCCTAACAGCAGCCATGGTCACGCACGGCCCGCGTCTCCACTGGCAGTGCGTGCTCGCTCGCTCATCCTCTGACTCCCGTTTGCTGTGTCATCTGGCTTGGCATGCAAAACCAGTTTGAAATCCATGTGTGTTGTTTTTATAACACACATTTTCCATGAGTTGGTTATTTAGAAAACGTTCTTGAAAAAGAGCAAGCTTCCGGCTGCTGGCTCACTCCCCAAACACCCACAGCAGCCAGCACTGGGCCAGGCCAGAGCCCTTAATCATCCTTGTAGGGTGGACTATTCCATTAAACAGCTAGCTCAGTGCCGTGACGCACTTGGTTAATCCTCCACCTGTGGCGCCTGCATCCCATATGGGCACCAGTTCTAGTTACGGCTGCCCCTCTTCCAGGCCAGCTCTCTGCTGTGGCCCGAGAGTGCAGTGGAGGATGGCCCAAGTGCTTGGGCCCTGCACCCCATGGGAGACCAGGAAAAGCACCTGGCTCCTGGCTTCGGATCAGCGTGGTGTGCCGGCCACAGTGCGCCGGCTGCAGCAGCCGTTGGGGGGTGAACCAACGGCAAA
This sequence comes from Oryctolagus cuniculus, assembly GCF_051225735.1. Taxonomy (NCBI): domain Eukaryota; kingdom Metazoa; phylum Chordata; class Mammalia; order Lagomorpha; family Leporidae; genus Oryctolagus; species Oryctolagus cuniculus. The sequence goes on from NC_142887.1 coordinate 32,689,915, forward strand.
GACCTTTCTCTCTCTCTCTCTCTCTCTCTCACTGTCCACTCTGCCTGTCAAAAAAAAAAAAAATTCTGTCAAAAAACCAAAACACTGTGGGGCAGCTTCCAGCAGGTCCCTAGGAGGGGTCTGGATGGGCGTCAGAGCAGACCTTCCAATGGGGGCAGAGGCCATGATGCTCCTGACCTTGGCCTGGTGCAGGTCTAGACTGCTCAGTGTGTGTGTGTGTGTGTCTTACTTTGAACCAAAACGTTTAAAAGCACAAAAATGTAAAAATAGCAGAAAAATCTAGTTAGATGCAGATATTTTTAAAATAATGCTTTCATACTGTTGTACAATGTGTGTTTTAAGCTAAGTCAAAAGGTTTCTAAAAATTACGAGTTTATATAAAGTAAAAACATTACAGGAAGCAAAAGTTGATTTGCAAAGGACAAGAACTTGAGTGAACTCAAGTTGCGTGTTGTTGGGTGTGTGGTGGCCATGTCGTCCTGCCTCTCCCTCGTCACCCTGACACCACAGCACCCTCAAGCTCTACGCAGGTGAGTCACTTTTCAAAAATCTGTTACACATCTATTTTACTGTGCCTTTATGTCTAGATATACAGCCATCGTATCAGGGTTACCTGTAGCATTTTGTACAGTAACCCACTCTCTATCTTTGTAATTTAATTTTCATTTTGTTTGAAGGGGAGAGTTCTTCCATCTGCTGGTTCACTCCCCAAATGCCTGCAACACCTGGTGCCGGGCCAGGCTGAAGCCAGGCGCCCAGAACTCCATCCGGGTCTCCCACGTGGATGGCAGGGCCCAGGTACTTGAGCCATTCCCTGTGGCCGTCCAGGGTGCATGTTAGCAGGCAGCTGGAACCGGAAAGTGGAGCCAGGCGCTCTTGGTAATGGGTCCCTGGGGTCTCCAGCTGCAGCTTACGGCTGAGCCAAGTGCACACGCCCACAAAAAGACCATCTCCATTTCCATCCTTGGGTTCTGAGTCCCCGCCTCTCTGCCTACATGGCCAGTCTTGCTGCCTTCCGTGCCTTTGGCAAGTGGCTTGAGTGTTTTGTGCTGCATGGAGGGGGCCTGGGCACAGAGGCTCCCGGAGTTGCTGTGGTGTTGTAACTGTGGGTGTCCGAGGTGTCTCCGTCGCCTTCAGGCGGTCCTCGAGATTGACTTCATAAATAGGTTCTGCTGTGCTGCTGAGATGGGGGGAGGGGCAGCCCTGGTGCAGGAGGCTGCGCGTGGCCTTCAGGGCACCCACCTGTCTCCTCCCGCCACCAGCAGGGCGATCAACAGTGATCTGTGGTTATCACCCGGTGATATATGCTGCACATTACTGTATATGCTCTGATTTTTTAAGAAAGTATTTATTTGATAGAGTTGAGTGAGATCTTCCATCAGCTCGTTCACTCCCCGAATGAACACAGCAGCCAGGGCGGTCCCAGGCCAAAGCCGGGAGCCAGGAACTCCATCCTGGTCCCTGACATGAGTGACGTGGACCCAAGTATTGGGCCATCACCTGCTGCCTTCCCAGGAGTTCAAGCACAAGTGGAAACAAGCAGTCTCAGCCTGCCCCCAGTGAATGACAGAATTTTATTAAAATTGTGATTTTACAAAGAGGGGAGAGAGAGGAGAGACGGATGCCTACAATAGCAAGGGCTGGGCGAGGTGGGGCTCAGGCGCCAGGAAGTCCATCCAAGTCTCCCACACGCGTGGCAGAGGTCTGCCTCCCAGGGTGAGCACGAGCAGGGAGCTGGGTCAGAGATGGAGCAGACTCCAGACTCCACTGTACAACAGTGTGCCTCCAGACGCAGGCATCCCAGGCGGCACTTACAGCCACTGCGCCAACACCCACCCCACTGAATCATACAGACACAACACACTTTTTTTTTCTTTTGACAGGCAGAGTGGACAGTGAGAGACAGGTCTTCCTTTTCCATTCACCCTCCAATGGCCGCTATGGCCAGTGTGCCGCGGCCGGCGCACCGTGCTGATCCAAAGCCAGGAGCCAGGTGCTTCCCCTGGTCTCCCATGGGGTGCAGGGCCCAAGCACTTGGGCCATCCTCCACTGCACTCCCTGGCCACAGCAGAGAGCTGGCCTGGAAGAGGGGCAACTGGGACAGAATCCAGCGCCCCAACCGGGACTAGAACCCGGTGTGCCAGCGCCACTAGGCGGAGGATTAGCCTAGTGAGCCGCGGTGCCGGCTTTTTTTTCTGTTTTTGGAAGACTTACTTGAAAGAGACAGATCTTCCCTCCGCTGGTTCACTTCCCAACTGGCTGCAATGGCTCGGACTGGGCCATCACTAAGCCATGAGCCAGAACTCCATCCGGGTCTTGCACGTGGGTGCAAGCCTGCAAGCGCTGGGCCTTTGCAGGTGCATTAATAGGGAGCTGGGTTACAAATGGCGCAGCCAGGACTTGAACTAGCACTCACATGGAACACTGACCCGACTTCAATACGAGTCTACCCAACGCAGTTAGAATGAGGGTTTTTTCCTCTTCAGGTTCAATTCCAAGCTCCACTGCCTACAGACGCAGACCCTGGCAGGTGGAGGTGATGGCTCAAGTAACTGGGTCCCTGCTATGCACACAGGAAACCCAGACTCAAGTCCCTCGGCCCTGTCCAGGCCATTATGGGCAACTGGAGTGACCCAGTGCATGGGCGCTCTCAACCATCTCTGCCCCTCCAATGAGAACTGTAAGTGCCGAGTGAAGCCCTAGAGCCGACCGGCGGATCTGTGAGCAGGTGGGGCGTGGCCCGAGGGGGATTCACTGGTGACTCTCCCAGGTCAGTGTCCTCTGCCTGGAGCTGCCTCCCACCTGGGCGTGGCAGTGTCGTCTGTGAGACAACACTGAGGGTCTCAGACCCTGGTTCTTCCACCCAGGGTCTGCACACATCCCTGACTGCGCTTGGGCCGTGGACGATGCATTCCACCACGTCCAGCAGGCAACCCTCCCAGAGAGGCCATCTCAGCGGGGCGTAGGCTCCATAACACAAATGCAGGCCGCCCCCCAAGGTTTGAAGTTCAGACAAGTAAACTCGTCCCATGTAAGTATATCCTAGCCAACCTCAGCCTTAGCTTGTCTTCCTTTATTTGAAAGGCAGAGTGACAGGGAGAGACGGAGCTCTTCCGTCTGCTGGTTCACTCCCCAGCTGGCTGCCCACAGCCAGGCCACAAGCAGGAGCCAGAAACCGCAGCCCAGCCGCCGGTGAACGGCAGGGATGTCGGTCAGTGCTTCAGCTGCTGCCACCGCCTCCCAGGGGCGTGAGAAGGAAGCAAATCCGAAGCGGAGTCAGGACAGGAACCAGGCACTCCCACATGGAAGGTGAGCGCCCCACGCTGCAGCTTAACCCTGTGTGCCACAATACGTGCCCCTCGTTTTGTTTTTTCTTGGTTTAATCATCTATTTTTCAAAGACTTACTTTATTTTGAAATAGAGGGAGACAGATTTTCCATTCACTGGTTCACTCCTCAAACAGCCACGACCACTGGAGCTTCTTCCAAGTCTCCCACGTGGGTGCAGGGCCCAGGCACTGGGGCCGTCTTCTACTGCTTTTCCCGGGCACACGAGCAGGGAGCCGGATTGAAGTGGAGCAGTGGGGATTCGAACCAGCACTCCTAAGAGATGCTGGCGCTGCAGGCCGTGGTTTAACCTGCTGGGTCACAACGCTGGCCCCTAATTATTTTTAAATAAGCTTCACTGAGACATTAATGAGCACAATGAGGGACCAGCTGAGTGGGGACACGCGAGGGCTCGAGGGCCTGGCGTGGAGGAAAAGGAATGGACTCTGCTGATGGCAGCGGAGGAGCCACAAGATGTTCTTGACGACACTGACTAGAGTGCCACGTTCAGGGGCCGGCACCATGGTGCAGCAGGTTAATCTGCCTATGGTGCCGGCATCCTATATGGGTGCTGGTTCTAGCCCTAGCTGCTCCACTTCTGATCCAGCTCTCTGCTATTGCCTGGAATAGCAGAAGATGGCCCAGGTCCTTGGGCCCCTGCACCCACATGGGAGACCCAGAAGAAACTCCTGGCTTTGGATCAGCTCATCTCTGACCACTGTGGCCATCTGGGGAGTGAACCAGCGTAAGGAAGACCTTTCTCTCTCTAACTCTACCTCACAAATAAATAAGATTAAAAAAAAAAAAAAAAAAAAAAAAAAAGCCAAGTTCAGGGCAATTGAGAAGCTAGGAGCAGGGGAAAGGCAGCAACCACAGGGTTAACAAGCAGATGAGGACGAATCTTACGCTGGAAATCCAACTGCGAATGTTTTGTCAATGAAGTTCTGGAGTTTGCTGGGGCTGGGGGGGCGGGGGACACCTGCCTGGGCAGATGTTCCTGGGGCTGCTGACCCTGGCTGCTCCCAGAAACACTCTCAAGGTAAAGCCAGGTCTCATCTGTCCACTGTCGAGGAGCAGAAGGCCACATCACAGGGCCGAGGGCTTGCGTGGACCTGGCTCCCTGAGCTGGGCACCCACCCAGTGCAAGGGGTGTCCAGGGGCCCCGTGTGGGTGAACCTGCTGCAGCCCAAGCCCAGGCAAGGGGAGACTCAGAAGCAGTGATGGGTTTATTCAGATCCATGGGCAGCTACAAGTTTGGTCTGATTTTTGGCCACTGGTCCCGAATGCTGTTACGCCAAGTTTACACCACAGCATAAAACCCAACACTGACAATCTGGAAACGTTAAAAAGAACCCCTCCACACCAGCACTGGTGGTCTGGCTTAAACCCCAGCGAGCTGTTCTCACTGGGCGCAGGACCCGTGAAGGGGAGACGCATGGGGACTTCCGACAGTGACATGCACCCGCGTACGTCGGGATCATTTCGGTGTCATCAAAAGGTGACTCTTTGGCTATCTTTGGTTGCCAGCGGCACCGGACTCCACCATCCCAGCTGCGTCCGTCTGCGAGCCAAGCGAGTGCCCGCCGGCCCGGGGAGAGGCGAGGCCCTGTGCTGAGCACCGCACTCCGAGAGCACCTCTGCCTCCTTCGAAGCGGAGTTCGAGGCCCTGCGGATTCCTGCTTCGCCACGTGACCTTCACAGCCGGAGCCTCACTCCCTCAAGGGCCTCTGGGGAGCTCTCGTCAGGTCTTCTCATGGGGGAGGAGCCATCTCAGCCAGCCCGTCGGGGGAGACAGGCCTGAGGCAGGCGGAGGGCACAGTGGGCCTCGCGCTCTCCACGGCAAAACCCCAACACGGCCACCGGAAAAAAAGGCATCGAGAGCTAGGGGCCTGTGGCTGGGCGCTGGCTGGGCATGACTCTCGGGCCCCGATGCCCACTTCCCTGCCAAGCCTGGGACACGCCTTTCTCCTGTCTCCCAGGAACGGCACTCTCGCAGAAAACGCCTGAGACGCCCAAGGATGCCCACGCTCTGGCTGGGAGGGGCCATCCAGCGAACCTACCACTCTGCACCGGGCGCAGAGGCCACGGCCTGTCAGAGCTGGTGCAGCTTCCCCCGCTCGGTCAGCAGCGTCATGGCCACGGCGTAGAAGAGGTAGCCCAGGATGAGGATGAGGGTGCAGGGCACGGGCCCGATAGAGAACAGCGAGGCCACAAAGAAGGCCAGCAGGAGTGTGAGCAGCGTCCGCCAGCTGCCCAGGAAGCGCAGGCTCAGCCTCGGGCCCCGGACCTGGCTGGCGGCTGGCCGGGGCCGCGCGGGGCTCAGCAGGCGCCTGTCGGCCAGCGCGGGCTCCGTGAGGTGGTAGCGACAGAAGCCGCCGAGGAAGTCGTCCCGGGAGCACAGTGCTGCCATCCGGCCTGCAAACTGAAGCACAGGGAAGCTGAGGGAGCCCTGGCCGCGGGCACCGCTCCGGCGGCACCTCCAAGGTCTGCAGGAGAGGAGGCATCCCCGGGAGGGCAGTCTGGAAGCCCCCACTCACTCTGTGGTTGATGGCGGACGACAGCCGGAAGAGGGCGCGGACCAGGCCTGCGATCTCGTAGCTCCGGATGGGCTGCAGCTCCGAGTCCCCCTGGTACTCGATTTCAAACCTCCGCAGCCCGTTGATGATCTACAAGACCGTGCCGTGAGGACACCTTTGCGGTCGGTGGGCCCAGCTGGGCACCCCGGGGACACGGCCTCCTACCTGGTAGCGGCCTAGGGGTGTGAGGATGAGCCCGTTCTCCCCCACAATGCAGTCCGGGAGCTGCTTCTTCCCGTTCTCGTCCTGGGCGGCCCCCAGGGCCAGCGTGAGCTGGGCGAGCTGGGCTTCGCTGAGCTGTCAGAGAGCAAGGCCGCGCCCTCAGCGTCGGGGGGAGGGGAGAGGCTGGTCCCTACCACCCACGGCTCCCAACAGTGAGAGGGGCCCAGATATGGCATCCTAGGTGTGGGCCTGTCTCCCACCAGACGAGCCCAGGGGAGCCCCGCTGGGCAGGGGTGAGCCCCTCCGGGAGAGGAGCACGCTGGCCGCAGGGCCGGGGCAGAGCCCGTACTCGGAATATCTGGCGCAGGTACTCCAGGGCCTTCTCCAGGTACTCGTCCGTCTTGCGCACGCTGTCCTGCCCCAGCTCGTCCAGGTCATTGGCTGGGTAGCAGCCGTTGGCGTCTGCGGGCCAGAAGCCCAGCCATGAGAGGAAGGAGCGGCCGGCCGGGCTCTCCGTGCACTGGTCGGAGATGGACTTGGCGGTCTGCTTGGCCTGAGTGATGAGCTGAGCGAGGCGCAAGACCTGTGAGGGAGGCACACGTGGGTCAAGCACTGGCGGCCGCCCGGAGGACAGCGAGGCCGCGGGTGTTGCCCACAGCGCCCCACGTGCGGGGGGACGAAGCAGGGTCCGCTGCCCCATCCTCTCCCCCTCTCCCCTGAAGCGCGTGCCCCTGCCCCGGCTCTGCCGAGCCCACTCACCAGAGCGCGGACCTCGGGCCCGAACATCGGGGTGTACTCGCAGTCCTGGCCCTCCAGGCCGTAGACGTGGCTCTTCACCTTGAAGGAGGCGTCCGTGACCGCGGGTGGCCATGGCGACAGGAAGCTGCCCGTGAAAGTGGGGGCTGTGAAGAGTCGGTGCTGGCGCTGGGGGATGACGAGCTCCGGCTCCAGGAACAGCTGCTCGCCTGGAGAGCAGGAGAGGAGTCTGGCCACGCCTTCTCGGGACGCAGGGGGCCTGGTGCTGCTGCCAGGCTTCCAGAAGTTTCCACGGGACTGTGACCATGCTGAGACCTGGCCAGCACCATCTTACCTCAGCTAGGGGCTGCCAGCTGAGCAGGAGCCAGAGGACCCCAGCAGTGCCAACGGGAAGACAAACACTAGCAGTGGGCGGCAGAAGCCTACACCCCACAGAGACAGGAGCACCGCAGGGAGCAGGCCCACCTCCCCGGCCACCACCAGCTGCAGGAGGCAGGTTCTAGAGGCTCTAGAGCTCGAGGCACTGCACCCCCCCCCCGGCCCAGGGAGCTCTGGCCACAGGGACAGGGGTTCACCCAGGCTCAGAGGCTACAGTGCACTGAATTCCACTGCAGCCTAGGCCAGCCTGCAAGCCTCAAAGGCAGCTCGGGCTCTCCCCAGCAGGGCAAGCAAGGCCTGCCGGAGGGCCCCGGCCGAGGACTCACCTTTCTGGATCATGTCAGCCAGGTTGGGCTGGGCGAACACTTTGGCCACTCTGAACACCATGAGCGCATTCTTGGGGCTGACCAGGTCTGTGCGCAGGGCACGGTTCAGGAAGCCCACGAACAGCTTGGTGTACATCAGCAGGTTCTCCTGGACAAAGGGCGCCCTGGGGAGCGGGGGAGGGGAGGCAGGTCAAGGCCCAGCCTGGCCAGAACCCTGCACTGGGCCATGCACCCGGGCCGAGGCTTCTCGAAGGTGTCAGGGATGGTGGCTCAGGGGGGAGAATGGAACCGAGGCAGGAAACACCTCGGCCCTCAGGACACTGGACCCTCAGCAAGGACACGACCCTTTTCTGAGAGGACCAAGGCCATGCTGGGTGTGAGAACAGCAGACGGACAGCTGGCGGCGGCCTGGAGGGGGATAGGGCGAGGCGGGAGCATGGGCGGAGCAGGGGCTCAGGTGACCTGTACACTCACTGGAGCCAGCAGGTCAGCCGCAGGACAGGGGGTGGGGCAGGGGTCACCACCACTTTCTTAGGGAATCCATTCCAGGACCCGACATTTTGGTCAAGCGTAGGCCAGCCTGAGTCCCTGCTCTGTGGGGCCTGGGGGAAGAGCCCAGGCGCCCCTGGCTCGGTGCCTGCTCACCTCAGCACGGGCTGAGGGAGCCGCCAGAGCCGTGGGGAGGCAAGGGTGCCGGTGCCGGTGCCGGGCTCACCATTTCTCTGAAACAGTGCGGGGCTGAGAGTCACTGCTTTGGGCCTGCTTCTCAGGTGCATACCTCCACGGCTGCAGGTAGCTCAACCACATTTCCAGGACCTGGTGAGGGACACGTGTGCCCTGAGGACTGGGGGACAGGTGGCTGCAAGGAGGGGGCTCCTGGGCAGCAGCCTTAGCCGTGGGGCCAGGCTCTCCCAGGATGGCCAGGGCGGTCTGGCCCTCTCCTTGACCTCCGTGCACACACCAACGAGAGGGACATTTCTCACCTCCACACCAGAAGGCTCAGCCCTGTGACCTTTAACCCCCACGCGAGCACTTCAGGGGCCCGGAGGCTTATTGACCTTGTCTGGATCCCAGCCAGGTGAGGTGAGGCCCTGGCATGGCGGGACTCTCGTGCACAGGCAGCATGCCGTGGTCCGAGGCCCCTCTCCCAGGGCTCCGCAGCACCCACTCCCCTCCCTGGCCCGCCCCACAGCACCCCCTCACAAGGGTGCAGTAGGCAAGAGCAAAGGTGCGAGAGCACGGGCACTCACGGCTCTGAAGGATGCGTCGAGGGGCCAGTGGCCAAAGCAGTGCTGCAGGAAGAGGTAGAGCTTCTGCTGGACGAACCTCGGGACGGCAGCCCTGCGGGGGCAGGAGGGACAATGGCCACAGGGCCCAGCTCCTGCCAGGCGCCCTGCGGGGGCAGGAGGGACACTGGCCGCGGGGCCTAGCTCCTGCCAGGCGCCCTGCCATGTGGGTAAGCCCCCTTCAGCCCATTCCTCAGGGGAAGCAAGCAAGGCCCAGAGAGATGAAGGGAACATCCCAAGGACACACAGCATGCTGGAGGCCAGGCCACTTGCTCTTCTGCTCCTGGCCTCCAGATGGCAAGGGGAGGCAGGGAGAAGGAGCCGCAGGATGGGGTCTCTGGCCAGCCAGGCTCCTCCGACCATAGCAGCAGTCGAGAGGGAGAAGCTGCTGGGCAGCCCCACCTGTCTCCGGGGAGGAAGCCGGGCCTGGTGGGAGAAGACAGGCCAGGAGGCTCAGGGGTGCTCCACCTGCCCAGGCCTCTGGAGGCCTCACCTCGGCCCCACACCAGGGCCCGGCCAAGGCTGCACCCACCTCTCGAACTCTTCCAGGGGGCTGGGGGCGTGCGAGTGGAGGCCTCACCTCGGCCCCACACCAGGGCCCGGCCAAGCCTGCACCCACCTCTCGAACTCTTCCAGGGGGCTGGGGGCGTGCGAGTGGAGGCCTCACCTCGGCCCCACACCAGGGCCCGGCCAAGCCTGCACCCACCTCTTGAACTCTTCCAGGGGGCTGGGGGCATGTGAGTGGCCCGCGGGCGATGCCTGCTCGGGCCTCAGGCTGCCGGCGAAGGCGTGCAGATGCTTCAGCAGCAGACGCACCACCAGCACGTGCTCCTCGGTGGGCGCAAACGACTCCTAAGGCAGGAGAGGAGGGGGTCAGGGCCCCGGTGCCTGCCTGGCCCTCCCCCAGCACCCTCCTATCTGGACTGAGCCGAGCCCAGCTCACACGTGAAGTGCACAGCTCACGCGGCCTGCCCTGACCCCACGACTGCAAATGCTTCCTAGCTTCCTGAGTCCTGCTTTCGCAGTGCACGGCTGTGTGCCCTTGGGCCCTGCCAGCCAGAGGACAAGGGTGGAGAAGGGGCAGGCCGGCATCCCAGCCCTGCTGGGGATCCAGGTATCTTGCCTGCCTTGCACAAAGCTCCTTGGGGCTCACCGTTTCTGCCGCCAAACTCCTCCAGCCACACCCTGACCCCTCCCACTTGCTGCCCCTCTTGGACACAGCTCAGCCCGGGAGCCTGGGGTGTCCCTTCCTGTAGCCTATGGACCTGACAGCAGCTGAAAACCCCCAAGACAAGAGCACATGGGGTTTGTGAGCCAACTTTTGATCTGCAGTGCATGGGGGGCATCTCTGAGGCCCACAGGGGAGAACACAGCCTTTTTGGCACCAATGGGGTGTCCAAGTGCAGATGGGAGTGGACGGGGCAGTGTCTCACGGCAGGACCTGGGACAGACTGCTCCTTTCCCACATGCAGGGCCCTGACACTGGCGACGCAGAGGCTGGCACGGGGCAGCCCACACGCAGGTCGCCACCAAGGCAGGGGCCACCCAGCCTCCGGGTCACAAAAACGCTTCCATAGGACCAGGTGACACCCGCCGTGGGCCAGTGGCTAAGTCTGAGGGTGGGGCTACGGGGGAGGGGTCCTTCTGTATTTCTAAGTCTCTGTGCAGCGAGTCTGCATTGCTTGTACGGGAAGGAGGCATGAGAGCCAGTGCCATAGCTGGACATCGAGGTGACCCATGCAACTGACAGGGGACTGGACAAAGGTCACCCAGACGGTGCGGCCTGTTAACGCCACTTTCACGGTCGCCTGCCATGCGTGTCGCTGCGACACTGCCAGCAGGAATGAGGAGCCACATTAGAACATCTTTCTTTACAACTTACCCATGTGTGGTACGGTGTTACCAGGACAGGAATGGGCTAAGACATCCAACACCAGCACTCAACACAACACTAGCAGGGTGGCGGCGTCAGGGCCCGACCCTGGCTGGGATTCCGAGTGGTGACACCGTCCTTTTAGCTCAGGGCAGGAGAGGGCCCTGCCCCAGGAACTGGGAACGCACCTGACCCACAGGTCCTGCAGAGCCAGCCCGGTCATCACAGGGACCCTTCGCCGGCCACCAGCCCCAGGGCTGCTAAGCCCTTCTCATCTCCCACTCCTCCTGGACCAAATTCCAATAGGTGGTCTCAGGCCGCAGACACACCTGCCTCCTCCTCAAGGCCGCGTCCCCAGAGCCTGCGCTTCCCATGGGGGCCCGGCCTCTCAGAGCTCTGCTCACACGCACTCCTGCGGGGGCTCTTCCCTCGCCTCTCCTGCCCTGGGGCGCCTTCCCAGGGGCCCTCGTCTTCCTCCCCGCCACAGCTGCTCATCTGGGCGCCACCACGCTGCCCCGAAACTCAGTGCCCAGCCGTATTTTCTCCTCTTGAGCTCATCTGCATGTGGCTTCCCGGAGTGGACTGAACGGACACCGGGTGCGAGCACAGATCCCTTCTCTGTTCTTCACGAGACACCCGACAAGCCTGACCTCCATTCCACAGCCCCCAAGGCTGGCTACACACGTGTCCTTTCCGCCCCGGCAGGCCACACTCTCCATGACACCACTGCCAGCTCACACCCACCCCGGGAGGGCTCTGCGAGTAGCCAGGTCCCAGCGGGCCTGTGACACGCGTGGGCTCCGGGGCCGAGCTCTGAATCTGCCCTGCCCCCCGAGGTCTCTCCCCAGGCTCAGGGTCAGCTGCAGCCTCTGCACCACACCTAAGTCCCCGGGCCTCCTGGAGCACCCCACCCTGCACAGCAGGGGCGAGTCAGGCCACTGGCAAGGCCCGACTCTCTCCGCTCCCTCCATCCAGGGCCGAGTGCAAGGCCCTCCAACAACTGAGAATCTGTGATGCCTCCAGCGGCAGGGGGCCTGCTCAGGCTGCCTGTGACCCCACGGCCCTGCCTCACCCACAAACCAGGCTCGTCTGAAAAGCAGGGATCAGGCCTAGGCCCACCTCCCCACCACTGCACGGGCTTCACTTGTTTGGAAGCAATCCCTGAACCCCTGCTCTGCCCGGCCCTGACGTGCACTTGGGGCAGGTACGGGAAGGACACGAGAGCGGCCAGTACTTGGTAGGCGTGGAGGGCCTGGAGGCTGGGCTGGGCGGGGCTGTGGAGGGCGCTGGAGACACTGAGTCGGTAGTGCAGAACCTCCAGCTGACACGGCACACAGAAGCCCAGAGCAGAGGCCAGCGGCCAGGGTCAGGGTGGGGACGGGAGAGGGGTGGGGAGAGACAAGGTGGGGCAAGGGGAGAGAAAGAAACAGAAAGAGCCCAGAGTAAAGAGAAACAAAACAAAACAAAACAAAAGCACAATCAGTGACAATCCAAACAATCAGAGCCCCAGCAGCCTTGGCCAGCAAAGCACCACCCCTCGGGACCACGCAGACTCCGGGGCCCTCCTCAGCCTCACAGCAGAGGGCAGGACAGACCCTAAAGACCACCCGGTAGCCCCTCGATGCTGCTGGGCCCTGAACATCTCTGCAGCCTGGGGGCTGCCTCAACTCACTGCTCTTCCCGGAGGGGCCTGCTGAACAAGCTGCGGGCGCCAAGGCCCTAAGGCTGAGAGAAGAGAACTGTTGAGGAGCCGGTTCCAGGAGAACTGAGCCCGGACAAGAAACAAATACAGTAGGCCCTCGTGTCCTTGGGCTCCAGAGACAACCGACTATGGATCAAAACTGCTTGGGGAAAACCGCCTCTGCGGAACCTAAGCTTCCCGGGCTTCCCTGTCACCATGCCCTACAGGGCACGGAGTACACAGCATCCACGGGCGGCTCCCAGGCATCTAGGGATGCTTCAAAGTATGCGGGAGGATGAGTGTAGGACAGATGCAAATACTGCACTGCTTCCCGTAACGGACCCGAGCACCCACGGACCTGGCTGTCCACAGGGGTCCTGGAACCAGTCCCCAGCAGGTATCGAGGGACAAACACAGGCTCTGCTCACCAAGGCCCCACCCCCTGCCCTCCAGCCCTCCCATTCTGGAAATTCCCTAACAGTCATTACCAGTGCTGTGCCCACGGGCCCTAACTGGAAAGACAGCACTCCTGACTACCTGGGCCCCACCCTCCAGAGTCCCAGAGCTCTCAGGGGCAGGAGCCCTGGACAAGCTGCCACAGCAGCCACATGCTCCCAGAGGCGGCAGGAACCCTGAGCCCAGGACCCACAGCCCTACCTCCTTGCAGAAGCACCAGTCAGCTTAGCACAGCCAGAGCCAGCCTGGAGCACATGCTGCCCTGCGAGCGCCACGCCTCCTGGCCAGCCACAGCGCTTCGCACAGGAGCGGTCAGAGCACGCTTGCCAGAGGCGAGCAGATGCACAGAGCAGGGGTGGGAAGGGGCACAGCCTTCCTCTGTGCCAGACCCGGGGCTCCCCTGCTGTACTTAGGGAGGGATCAGGAGCAACAGTCACCCACCAGGTCTGTAACCTGCCGGAGGCAACAAGGGCCAGGGCCACCTTCACTGCCCACAGTCCTCTGGGGAGTGAGCATGTGCCATGGGCCCAGCCCGGCCACCACAGAGCTGCAATGCTTGCATCCAGAGACCAGCGCTGGGGGGAACTGGCAAGCATTTCTGTGAGGCAGGGCAGCACGGCCTGGTCACCAGCAGGGCCCTGGGCGGCGGGGGCCTCCACAGTGGTCCTTCCTCAGCTCTCACCACTTTCTCAGGGTTCAATTTTTTTTTTTTTTTTAAGTAATCGGAATACAGGAGGCAAAGGGCAAAGCCCCCAAGGACACCCAGTACCCACCCATGGTCATTCTGAGCAGGTCTCACCCTCCCCGAAGTCTGGCCAAGAGGAAAGCGAAAGTGAAGATGAGTGAAAAGTGCTTTCTGCTCCGGCAGGCAGAGTCCCCAGCCCCTCCCGGAGCCCAGAGAACAGAGACGTCACAGGTGGACTTCTGGTTAGCCCTTCAAAGTGGGCTAACGAGGCAGAGTGAGCGGACAAGCGGACGGTGAGGCCCAGCCCCTGGCCGCGTGCACCATTCAGGAACGTGCAACTCTGCTCCAGCGGCACCACGGCACCGCGAGCCTTCTGTGACCCAGGACGCCCAGGTCAGAGTCCTCCGCTTTCCCCTCCTCCTCCTCCCCACCTGAGGCCAGCGGTGGGGCTCTGCGGGCACCCAGGCCTCTGCTCGGCCAGCAATGGGGCTCTGGGAAGGCGCTGCAGGGAGCAGCACCCTGCCTGGCCCTGCTTCGGAGGAAGGCCACAGGCGCCCTTCTCAGGTTCACTCCTTCACCTGCAGCCCCTTCTCTCACGAGACAGCCCCACGAGCTGTGCCTGGCAGGAGCAAAATCCCGGTGTACTGAGCACACGGATGCAGAGCTCCGGCAGCGGCGCCCGGGGCCCGCGCTGCCCTGGCAGGGCGCGGTGCAGCAGTTCGCGCTGTCACTCGGCGTGGGGCTCTAACCACACATCTGGGTGCCCGCCTGGCCCTCAGGAACTCACTGAAGAACCTTTCTATCCTGGTGAGCCCTGTGGGATGCTGGCCTTGGGGACGGCGCCATCTCCACATGCCCCTCACACCGGCGTACCGTCCGAGGAGGAGGGAGGGGGAAAGACTGAGGAAACAGAGGAGGAGGAGGAGGAGGAGGTGGCGGCGGCAGGCCAGGCGCATGCAGGAAGGCACCAGCCCCTCCCACCACCACCAGCTCCGGTGGAGGCGTCGGGGAGGAGGGCGGGCAGCGCGGGCAAGCGAGAGGCTCCAGGTCACCACCCTCCCAGAAGCATGAGGGCACTGCTGACGGTGGGGGCACACACCAAGCCAGGACGCCCAGAGGCATCAGCAACTCCCGCAGCCCCCAGCAGGAGCACCACCAACTCAGCCGTTCCCGCCGCAGGGAGGGGCTCTGGAAGCCAGGCAGGGAAGACCCCAGGACCCAGGGTGCAAGCTCCTCAGAGCACCCCAGGGCACACCCACCCTGTCTGCCATCTGAGTGGGGGACGGAGGGCTCCTGCTTCCCAGCACCGGCGCAGGGAAAGCGCAGCGGCTGAGCTGAGCAGGGCCGGGGCAGACCAGAGCCCTACCTTGGCGTGCGGGGACTGCAGCTTCTGGTACATCTCCAAGGAGTAGTGATGAAGCCACATCTCCACAAAGACCTGCGACAGAAGCATAGCTGCTCAATCATCCTAAACAACAGTGCCATGGCCTTCCACAGGGGGCGCCCCACACACAGCGCTGGGAACACAGCACGTCCGCGTGGCAAAGAATGAAGCTGAATCCTTCCCTAAGACCACACACACAAATCAGCTCCAAATGGATCAAGGACCCAACTACAAGACTAAAACCATGCAACTCTTACAAGTAAATCGGGGGGAGGGGGGGCGGTGGCAATGTGGCGCAGCAGGTAAAGCCGCCGCCTGCAGTGCTGGCATCCCATATGGGCACTGGTTTGAGTCCCGGTTGGTTGCTCCACTTCCAATCCAGCTCTCTGCTGTGGCCTGGGAAAGCAGAAGATGGCCCAAGTCCTTGGGCCCCTGCACTCATGTGGGACACCCAGAAGAAGCTCCTGGCTTCAGACTGGCCCACCCCCGGCCATTGCGGCCATCTAGGGAGTGAACCATCTGATGGAGGACCTCTCTCCTTCTCTCTGCCTCTCTGTAATTCTGCCTTTCAAATAAAATAAATCTTTTTTCTAAAAAAAGAATATGGGAGAAAGAAAAACTTCACGGGAGCCAGCATTGTGGCACAGCAGGTTGTGGCGTAGCCTGCAGTGCCGGCGTCCTGCGTGGGTGCTGGTTTGAGTCCCAGCTGCTCCACTTCCAATCCAGCTCTCTGCTAATGTGCCTGGGAAAGCAGCAGAGGATGGCCCAAGGGCTGGGGCCCCTGCACCCACATGGGAGACCCTGAAGAAGCTCCTGCCTTGGGCCTGGCCCAGCCCTGGCCATTGAGGCCATTTGGGGAATGGACCAGAGGATAAAAGATCTCTCTCTCTCTCTCCACATTTCACATAAGGTTTTTTTTTTTTTTTCTGACAGGCAGAGTGGACAGTGAGAGAGAGACAGAGAGAAAGGTCTTCCTTTTGCCGTTGGTTCACCCCCCAGTGGCTGCCGAGGCCAGCGTGCTGCGGCTGGCGCACCGCGCTGATCCGAAGGCAGGAGCCAGGTACTTATCCTGGTCTCCCATGGGGTGCAGGGCCCAAGTACTTGGGCCATCCTCCACTGCACTCCCTGGCCACAGCAGAGAGCTGGCCTGGAAGATGGGCAATTGGGACAGAATCCGGTGCCCCAACCGGGACTAGAACCCGGTGTGCTGGTGCTGCAAGGCAGAGGATTAGCCTAGTGAGCCATGGCACCGGCCATAAGTCTTTATAAATATTAAAATGAGGGGCTGGTATTGTGGCACAGCAGACTAAACAGTACTGGCATCCCATATGGGCACCAGTTCGAGTCCCGGCTGCTCCACTTCCAATCCAGCTCTCTGCTAAGGCCTGGGAAAGCAGTAGAAGATGGCCCAAGTGCTTGAGCCCCTGTACCCACACAGAAGACCTGAAGAAGCTCCTGGCTTCAGATCAGCTCAGCTCTGGCCATTGCAGTCATCTGGGGAGTGGAGGAGGACCTCTCTCTCTCTCTGTGACTCTTTCAAATTAATAAAATAAATCTTTAAGAAAGAAAAAAGGGGGGGCTGGAGCCGGGTTCTAGTCCCGGTTGCTCCTCTTCCAGGCCAGCTCTCTGCTGTGGCCCAGGAGGGCAGTGGAGGATGGCCCAAGTGCTTGGGCACCTGCACCCGCATGGGAGACCAGGAGGAAGCGCCTGGCTCCTAGCTTCAGATTGGCACAGTGCGCCAGCCATAGCGGCCATTTTGGGGGTGAACCAACAGAAGGAAGACCTTTCTCTCTGTCTCTGTCTCTCTCTCTCACTGTCCAACTCTGCCTGTCAAATTAAAAAAAAAAAAAAGAGAGCGAGAGAGAGAGAGAAAGACAAGCTTCATTATATTGGATTTGGTAATGATTTCTTGGATAACACACCAAAAGGAAAAAAAAAAAAAAAGACCTCAGGACTTCGTAAAAACCAAAACTGCTACACATTACGAGACACAATCGGGGGCTGGCGTTGTGGTGCAGTGGTTTATGCTGCTTGCTATGCCAGCTCCCACATCAGAGCACCACCATGGTCCAAGTCCCAGCTACTACTCCCAGTCCTGCTTTCCGCTGTGTCTGGGGAGGCAGCAGAAGAGGGCCAACCGCGTGGGAGACCAGGGTGGAGTTCCAGGCTCCAGGCTTCAGCCTGGCCCAGCCTGGCTGTTGTGGGCATCTGGGGAGTGAACCAGAGGACGGAAGATATCTCTTTCTCTTTCTGCCTTTCACATAAATATAGCTTGGAAAAAAAAAAAAAAAAAAAAAAGAGGGGCCGGTGTTTTTGTATGGAGGCTAAAGTCACCGCTTGCCACACTGACATCCTGTAAGAGCACTCACAGGGGCGCCCCAGCTGCTTCGCTTTCATTCACCTCCCTGCTAACGCACCTGGGAAAGCAGCAGCAGATAGCTCAAGGGCAGGGCCTCTGCACTCATCTGGGAGACCTGGACGGGAGTTCCAGGCTCCTAGATTCAGCCTGGCTCAGCCCTGACCATTGTAGCTATCTGGGGAGTGAACCAGTGGATGAAAGATCTCTCTGTCTCTCCCTCTCTTTCTGTGACTCTGCCATTCAAATAAATAAATGTTTGGAGAGAGAGATTGATCGATTGATTATCCGCAGAGTATAAAGGCACTCCAACAGGTGAAAATATTTGCAGAAAACATAAGCAATTAATGTCCAGAATATAGACAGAAATCCTAGAATTCAACAACAAAAACAACCAACCTGATTCAGGAATGTACAAAAATGACATTTCTCTAGAGGGGGAAAAGGCCACTAGACAGATGAACAATGCTTGACACTTCTAATCAGAAGACAAACACAAGTCAAAACAATGGGGCTTGTTAGCGTTTGGTCTGGTGGTTCTGATTCTGGTCGGAACACCCACGCCTCACACTAGAGGGCCTGGGTCTGGGGGCCTGGCTCCGCTCCCAATTCCAGCTTCCTGCTAACGCAGACCCTGGAGGCAGGGGGACGGCTCAAGTTGCTACTCTTGTCGCCCCTGTGGGAGATCCGGATTGAGTCCCAGCTTCTGGCCCAGACTCGGCTGCTGCGGGCACTTGGGCACGCTTGTGCTCTCTCTCAAAAAAAGGGGGAAATAGTGAAGATACCACTTTTCACCCACTGGGGTAACTATTATCCAAAAAAGCAGAAAAGCACAAGTGTTTCTGAGCACGTGGCAAAACCCTGTTAGTGAGAATATACAAAGGGTGGCCACTGAGAAGAGGGTGGGGGCACATCAAAAAGATTAAACCTCGAGTTACCACGGGGCCCAGCATCTCCACACCTAGGTATTTATTTTATGTGCACATTACCATGGTTAAAAATGTTATTAAAAAAAAAAATTTTGGCCCGTCACTGTGTTCTAGTCCTGGTTGCTCCTCTTCCAGTCCAGCTCTCTGCTGTGGCCTGGGAAGGCAGTGGAGGATGGCCCAAGTGCTTGGGCCCTGCACCTGCATGGAGACCAGGAGAAGCACCTGGCTCCTGCCTTCAGATTGGCGCGGTGCCGGCTGTAGCAACCACTTTGGGGGTGAACCAACGGAAGGAAGACCTTTCTCTGTCTCTCTCTATCTATATCTCTACCTGTCAAATTAAAAAAAAAAAAAAAAAAATCTTTGGGGCCGGCGCTGTGATGCAATAAGTTAAAGCCCTGGTCTGAAGTGCCGGCATCCCTTATGGGCACCGGTTCTAGTCCCAGCTGCTCCTCTTCCAATCCAGCTCTCTGCTATGGCCTGGGAGAGCAGTGGAAGATGGCCCAAGTCCTTGGGCCCCTGTACCCGCACGGGAGACCTGGAAGAATCTCCTGGCTCCGGATCGGCACAGCTCCAGCCACTGCGGCCAACTGGGGAGTGAACCAGCAGATGGAAGATCTCTCCATCTCTATCTCTCTCTGTAACTCTTTCAAATAAATAAAATAAATCTTAAAAAAAAAAAAAAAAAAAAAAGTTTGAGTGTTCTGGTCCGGGAAACAGACCTCTCCAACTTGGCAAAAAGCACAGCGTCTCGCACACAGGTTGTGCGAGTTAAGAGAGAGAAACCCCACCTATCCACCTCCCAGGCTGTCAACAGCGAGGCGGTGGCTTCTCCATCAGCATCAGAACCTGGGAGGTGGCCAGTGCTCGGGACAGTATGGCTCAGGGAGGGAGCCAGCCCACGCCCGTGTGAGAGGCTGGGGTCGCTGAGGGCATACAGGACTCTGCCACCTCCTATTTAGATGCCCTGACCTGGAAGGGCCAGGAGCTCCAAGCCAGCTAAGGTGGAGGCTTCACGGGTCCCCTGCCTTGGGCAGAGCTTAGGATCCACAGGATGGTGACCACAGGGAAACACCTGTCATGGCACTGGAGAGGACTAGAGGGGCAGGCTGCAGGGGACAGCATTTATATGGATCCACTGGAAACTAGAAGACCGATGACATCACTGGGAGAAGAACAAAACACGCTCCACAGACAAGAGAGTCGGGGTTGAGAAGCAGACAATGACACACAGCTTAGACATGTGGGCAAAGTCTTCTCATCTGTCTCCTATACATCCCAACAGGAAAATACCAACGGTTCAGAGCTACCCTGGAGGCCGACGGGCCGTCTTTAGGCTCCACCCCCACGTGGAGGAAGGCCTGGACAGCAGCCTCCTTGGCGCTCACCTGCAGCAGAGTTTCTGACCTCCAGATTTCGTGGGAGGCAGGGTCTGCGTTCACAGACGTCTGGTGAGAAATGTGTCGTTTCAGGAGGCTGGTGTGGTGGAGGCCGTAGGAGGCGAAAGGCATGGCTGGCGTCCTGAGGGAGACACAGAAACAGCCCTGAGCTGGCGGCTACACTGGCCAAGCCCACGGGCAATCTGGACATCAAAATCAACAACCAGGGCCAGCGTTGTGGCATAACAGGTAACGCTGTCGCCTGACGCCTGCATCCCATAGGGGAACCGGTTCAAGTTCCGGCTGCTCCACTTCTGACCCAGCTGCCTGCTCATGTGCCTGGGAAAACAGTGGAGGAAGGTCCAAGTGCTTGGGTCCCTGCCACCCATGTGGGAGACCCAGAGGAAGTTCCTCGTTCCTGGCTTTGGCCTGGCCATTGCAGCCATCTGGAGAGCAGATAGCTCTCTCTGTCTCTGCCCCTTTCTCTCTGTAACTCTCTCAAAATACATACAGAAATCTTTTTAAAAAAAATCAACAATAGCAGTAATTGAGTACGCATGTTTGAGCTGCAGGACTCCCAGGTCCACACTGATACACTTGAAAGAGCCAAGAGCACCCACTAAGAAACCTAGAAAATCAGCATTTAGCAGCTGCTCTGCTAAGAATCAGCAGTAGATGCTGACACACAATTACACTCTGGACTTTTCTTCCTATTAAATTCTCAGTGCTGCTGGCGCCGTGGCTCAACAGGCTAATCCTCCGCCTAGCGGCGCCGGCACACCAGGTTCTAGTCCCGGTCAGGGCGCCGGATTCTGTCCCAGTTGCCCCTCTTCCAGGCCAGCTCTCTGCTGTGGCCCGGGAGTGCAGTGGAGGATGGCCCAAGTACTTGGGCCCTGCACCCCATGGGAGACCAGGATAAGTACCTGGCTCCTGCCTTTGGATCAGCGTGGTGGGCTGGCCACAGTGCGCCGGCTGCGGCAGCCATTGGAGGGTGAACCAACGGCAAAGGAAGACCTTTCTCTCTGTCTCTCTCTCTCACTGTCCACTCTGCCTGTCAAAAATAAATAAATAAATAAATTCTCAGTGCTAATTAATTTAGGCACAAAGTACTGATTTAACTCGACGGTGGAAAAACCAGTGACAAATCCCCTAAGTCCAGAGGAGGAGGTTCCTGCTGAGACGCCTGGGAAGGAGCCCAAGTGACCACTGTGGTGCTCCCGCCCTCCAGGCCCAGGCTAGGCCTCATCGTGAGCAGACGGACAGCAGAGAGTCCTAGGAAGGAAGAAGCCACGTGCACGGACATGTGCGCCTGCCTGCACGCTTCCCGGGGACCCCAGGCCCCAAACATTGGGGGACCACTCCAGACTGCAGGGCACCAGAGAGAGCAGCGCATGCAGAAAGCAAGCTAGTGCTGGGCCTCAGCCGGCACCAGGCTTGAGTGGGTGAACACAGGGAAACCCAAGTCGAGGCCTGAGGGACACCTGGCCACAGTACCAGGAGTCCTGGCAGTGGGCAAGGGCTCACCTCTAGGAAATCACTCTCCAAAACAAAGAGGTCATGGGGCGCCACGTTCATCACTGACTCAAATGGTCGGGGCAGGGCTGGGGGGCGGGTGACATGCAGTTCAGATGAGAAAGAAGATAGGAGGCAAGAGAGGAGGCAAAGTGCCAACAATGCAGAAATCTAGGTGGAGGGGCTACAAAAGTTCTTTACGTTATGCATGACAACTTTTCCCTAAACCTAAAACTGCTGCAAAATGAAAAGTAAAAAAAAAAAAAAAAAAAAAAAAAAAAAGAACCAAACAAACCAGGCAACTGAACTCTGCCTGAGCGCATGAATCCACTGCACCTATAGGTCCTCCTCACTGGCCACAGCACCACCAAGCGTCAGGGCCACCAGCCATGGCTGAAGCCCAGGGAGCCTCTGCCCTCCCCCCTCCCTGGGAGCATCTGTCCACAAAGGTGAGTTTTGGGGCCTGGTGCACACATGCCAGGATCTGCAAGCAGGTGCCAGCCAGTACAGTGGGGGGAGGGGTCAGAGGTGCACAGGCAGCTGCGGCCAGGCAGCAGGGGCTCCTGGGAGAAAACAGCCATGGGGTTCTGCACTAAGGGCCCACCGAGGCCTCAGTGCAGCCAGGCACGAGAGGCCCCCAGTTCACACCCTCACTGGCACAGTCCAGCACCTGACCTGGTCTGCGCGGCCCGGCACAGAGGGTTCCTTACTCCAAGCCCCTCCCTCAGCCCACAGATTCCTATGGCTCCTTTCTGTCCACAAGACAGCCCTCAGGCCCTCCACCTTGCTCACTGCCTCAGGGCAACAGAGACACCGCCTGTGGGGAGGGTTACTGGAGCCCATTCCCACACCCCAGCAAGGCTTCATCAATGAAGCCAGACACTTGACAGCTTCCACGACGGCCAAGGGCCAGACCTTCATGGCCAGGGAGACCTTACCTGGGAGCTGGTGAGGGGCTGGCGCCCCCTGGACTGGAGGACAGCGGGGGAGGCACACTGCCTTCGGTGGGCAGGAACCAGGACAGGTATCTGTCCACCAGGATGAAATAGGCACAGTCTGAAGTCCGGATGTGCAGGGACACGGGGAGTGGCTAAAAATCCAAGCTCACAGTTAGTGTGGGCTCCGGGTACCTCCCTGGCCGCCGCCGAGCACCAGCAGCACAGGGAAGCCCCAGGCCACTGACCCCGCCTCCTTCCCAGGGCTCCACACCGAGGCATCCCTTCCGCACCTTTTGAGTGATGAGGCTCAAGGCAAAGAAGAATATGTAGTACTCGAACGGATCTGAGGGCACCATCAGGAGGCAAACGCACAGGGAGTCCGGCCACTGTCCCAGGGACACGCTGGGCCATCCACAACCTCCCCCGCCTCAGGGTCACCAAAAGGATACTGAGGGCCAGGTTCAGACCAAGGCCGCCGGTGGCTGGAAACTGGACCTTGTTGTGGTACAGAGGGCTGTCGGGGAGGACACGCTCCTGGATGGATGCCTTCACAGGGCCCTGCAGGGGAGGAAGATGGGCTCTTGGGCGGTTACAAGCATGGGGCCCTGCGTGTGGTGCTGCCCTTTGGAAGGGACCAGCACATAGAACCTGCCAGAATTTCTATCAGCCTCATTAAAAATATACAAACAGGGGCTCTGTGCGGTTGGCGAAGTGGTGACGACACTGCTTTTGGACACCCACATTGCATATCGCAGTGCCTGGGTTTGCGATTCAGCTCCTCTTCCCAATCCAACTTCCACTAATGCTCACTCTGGGAGGCAGCAGATGATGGCTCGAGTACTCGGGTCCCTGCTGCCCACAAGGGAGACCTGGATGGAGTTCCACGCTCCTGGCTTCAGCCTGGCCCAATCCCTACTCTCGCAGGCATCTGGGCAGTGAACCAGTGAATGGAAGATCCCTTGCAACATCTATTTCTCTCTCTCTCTGTCTCTCATTCTCTCTGTTGCTCTGCCTTTCAAATAAATAAAGATAAATTCAAAACAAAACAAAAAACCAAGCAGCCAGGGTCATAGCTTTGTGTTTTTGAGTTCCGGTTCCTTTGCTTCTCATACCCACTAAGTCACACCTCAATTTGCTCTGAGGGACAGGAGACTTAGAAGAGCAAAGCAACATGCCACAGGGCCCCGTCTGCCACTCGGCCAGCAGCCAACTCGAAGGCACAGCACCTTCTCCACCGGCAGAGTCTGGAATGATCTTTAAACAAAAGTAGCTGCCGAAGTTCTAATCTATGATGCCTCCAGGGCCCCGAGAGAACACCAAGGCCTTCCCCTGCTCCCTGTCACTGCCCCAAGTGCCACTCTCCCCACCAGGGCTTACTTACAGGCAGGTAGGAGACGGGAAAGTCAAACTTGTAGTCTTCAGCTTGAAGTTTATAAACCAATTTCATCATTGGACCACTGAAGATGAAATCCCACAAAGACAGGACAAAGAAATGCATTGCAAACGCTCTTGCTCTGATGGTGTCTTAACTTTTAAGAAACAGAGTGATTTCAACACTGGATCACCACGAGGAAGCACCCAGCCCCTCTCGGGAACAAACCACCTACCCGGGGTCGAGGAATTCCATGGCAATGCTGTACTCCACAGGGTTCACACGGCCCTGCAGGCAGCGCAGGTTCCAGCCAACGAGGATGCCATCCAGGCTGCCAAAGATGCTCTCTACCAGCCACGGGAAGATGGTGTGCAGCTCCTGCAGCGGCAGGTACTGGGCTGCAGGCAGGCCCAAGACCACTGCCCATTCCCACCCCAGCTCCGGTTCTGCCCCATGCGCTGCCCACCTCACTCGGAAGAGGTCACTCCCTTGTAAGGGACCTACAAGTCCTGCATCTGCAGGTCCCCTGCTGTGGGGCTACACAGCACACGAAGTAGCGCCTCTATAGTTGGGCCAGTTAAAGAAAACAGCCTTTAACATACTGGGCCAGTGTTGTGGTGCAGTAGGTTAAGTCATCTCTTGCAATGCCAGTTTCCCACACTGGAGTACCAGTTCATGTACCGCCTACTCTGCTTCTGACGCAGCTTCCTGACAACATGCTTGGGAGGGCAGCAGGGGACAGCTGAAATGTTTGGGCCCCTGCCACCCACGTGGGAGACCCGGATGCAGTTTCTGGCTCCTGGCTTTGGCCTGATTCAAACCTGGCTGTTATGGTCATTTGTAGATGATGAAAGATCTCTCTATCTCGTCCTCTGTCACTACCTTGCAAATAAATAAATATTTAAGGAGGGGGGAGGGGCTAGGGAGAGAGGGCCAGCGTTGTGGCACAGCAGGTTAGGCGTCCCATATGAGCGCTGGTCTGTGTCCTATCTACTCCATTTCTAATTCAGCTTCCTGCTAATGCACATGGAAAAGCAGTCGAAGATGGCCCAAGTGCTTGGCTCCCTGCGTCCATGCTGAAGACCCACAGGGAGTTCTGGGCTCCTGGTTTTGGTCTGGCCAAGCCCTGGCCATTTGTAAAAATTCAAGGAGTGAATCAGAGAATCAAAAATCTGTCTCCAATGTCTGTAACTCTGCCTTACAAATAAATAAATGAAATTTTTTAAAAACCAGCAACTTTTGATCTGAAGAAGGAATTTTTTAAAAAGGGTGGCAGAGCAAGCCTTGAAGTACAGTAGGTTAAGCCTCCGCTTACAATACCACATCAAGAATACCACCACATCAAGAATTAGAACGCTGATTCAAGTCTTGGCTGCTCTGCTTCCAATATAGCTTCCTGCTAATGCGCCTGCGAAAGCAGCAGAGGATGGCCCAAGTGCTGGGGCCCCCGTCACACACACTGGAGACCCAGATGGAGTTCCTGGCTCCTCACTTCAGCCTGGCTCAGATTTGGTTATTGATCTGTGTTGTTCTCTGTCTCTGTTGCTCTGCCTTCCACATAAAGTAAATATTAAAAAACCAAAAACACAAACAAAAGAAGGTGGACAGAGAATCAAGCCTCCTGAAACTATGACCTACTGTCCTTTGAGACTGACCCCTGTCCAGGGCAGCTTGCTGGGCTTGACAAATCCAGGTGTGACCAAAATACTATTTTGGGGATTTCAGTCAGAATTCCTTTTGGCACTGCTGACATTTTGAGCTTTTTTTTTTTTTTTTTTTTGCAGGGGACTGTGTATTGCAAGACATTGCCAGCATCCTTGGCCTCCACCCACTAGAGATGTGTAGGAACGTACAAGACAGGCCCGAGAGAGAGACGCTGGCAGAGCCATACCTTGGCTGGAAAATCCTCAATGACTTTAACCAGGTCTTGGCATCGCTGTGCAAAGGGCTTGTTTATAGAGTCAGCTTTCAAGCTAGCCTAGAAGACAGAACACAGCAAAAATATTTTTTTTAAAAAATCATACTTGCTCTGCCAACTTCTGCTTATATTCTAGCTGAAATCAAAACAGAAGTCCAGAGAGGATGTTGTGGCACAGCAGCTTATGGCCCCTTGTGACTCCTGCAACCCATATCTGAGTGCCTGGGATTGGGTCCTGCCTCGTCTTCCCGTTCAGCGCCCTGCTAATGTGCCTGGGAAGGTAGTGGTTGATGGTTGAAGTGCCACCCGTGTGGGAGACCTGGAAGACGCTCCTGGCTCCTGACTTTGGATCAGCGGCCATTGCAGCCATCTGGGGAGTGAACCAGTGGATGGAAGACCTCTCTCTCTGTCTGTCTGTCTCTCTCTCTCTCCCCAGGGCTGGCTGATGCCTTCTCCTTCAAGGGAAGATTGCACAGGGCCTGACTCAGGGACACAGCCCTGGGCTCTTCGAGCCATTAGCTTGAGACGGGTCACTGTGGAAGAACGGCCCTCCGGTCCATGTTTATAAAAATATCTCTGGACACTGAAATCAGAAAACATCGTCACCAACACCCGCCTCACCCCTAACTCCTCAGCACCATGTTTCCCATGGTGCCCCCAGCAGGGCTCCTCCACCTTCCACTGACTAGATAAGACACGAGGACACTGGAAATGCACAGGGATTCACAGGCCACGAACACCCTGACAGATCCTCACTCGCTCCTCCCCATGGCCTCGGAAGTGAAGGAAGAGGCACTGAATCAACTCTCCTTGTAGGTAAGGGAGCCAGCGTTCCGAGACTGAACCAACCCAAGGTCTAAACTCATACGGAGGCAAAGTCAATCAAGCTTAGGGATTCTAATTCCTAGGCCAGTGTTACTTCTATCCCATGACCCTGCAAAACAACCAGCAGGAGAGTTCTTCAAACGAGTGCAGAGAGCTTTCAAATCTCTCAGCTTCGGAACACTCTCGCGGGCGGCAGCTGATACTCACAAGTAAGAAGCTGGGTTGCTGTAGGTGAGGGAACGCCATAGCAGCCTCCCGTGGAGGGTCAGAAATGGTCACCCCAGAAAACCACTGCGGGGAAACAAAGACGAGATCTCAACTATCACGTGGTTAGGAACAGCCGGGAACTGGCTACGGAAACGTCAGTCGCATACAGTCCACGGGGCCAGCTTCAGAGTTGCCCTGTGGAGGCGAATCCTTGGCACTGCTGGTACAGCGCCTGCCAGGACTGTTCTGAGGGCTTGCCACCTATTTCTTCATCTAATCCTCAGTGGGAGGCAGAATTCTAAAAAGATGGCCCGCACCACCCTCCCATGGCCCTCAAGAGTCTTGTCTCCTGGTTATGCACTCACTCAGGACCGCTTTGAAGGGATCTTTGCATTTTCAATGAAGTCCCCAGCTCCACGAATCCCAGGGACTGGATCCCGCCAGCAAGCTGAAGGCGCGTGGAAGCAGACTCTGCCCTAGAGCCTGCAGACCCACGCAAAGCCTCCAGCATCTGATTTCAGGCCAAAGCAGAAAAGCCTGCCGACTGCACCTGGGTTCCTCACTACGCGACTCTGGGTAACTGCTTTACGCTGCTAAGCTTGCTAAATGAGACAACGCATGCTCACAGCAACCCTTGGAGACGAGCAGAGGAGGAAATGATGGCAGAAAGGCAATGGGGCCTCAACCCAGCTAGCAAACGGCAGACCCAAGATTCCAATAAACAAGCCTCCTCATAAACCTCTCAACTCTCAGGCCGGTCAATCTATCAGGCCGTGAGAAATCAGGAACAACTCCCGAGATTCCTGTCTCTGCCCACCCAGGTCAGAAACGAGGCACGTGCAGACTTGGACAGGGCAGAGAAGCCTGCCAAGCCCCACTGACGACACGCTAACGAGTCTTCACGGCACCGCTCTGCCGATCACAGGAGGTAAGGCAAGTGGCAACTGACAGTCCACGTGTAAGGAGAAAGAAAGCTTTGCGGGCAGCTATGGGGCTGACAGTGTCAGAACCTGCCAGGCCGTCAGCACACAAATAGTTAACCTTACCCCTGGCAACCCTGAGGGGAACCAGAGCTGTGAGGCAGCAGTTGAAGCTGGCCTGTGGGCATCCCATATGGGTGCCGGTTCAAGTCCAGATCCCTGCTAAGGCACCTGGGAAAACAGAAGAGGATGGCCCAAGTGCTTGGGCCCCTGCACCCACGGGGCGGGACCTGGAAGACGCTCCTGGCTCCAGATGCTGTAGCCATTTGGGGAGTGAACCAGCCGGAGGAGGACCTATCTCTAACTTTGCCTTCCAAATAAAATAAATAAATCTTTCCCAAGAAAAAGAACGACCCTGAGGACGTCAGGATGAAATTTCATGGCCTAAGAACCTGCCGGCTCTGGCTCTTACAGCCACACCCCTGCCTGGGACATCCTGAGCTGGTTAAGCACCTACACTAAATTGTCGACCTTGATAAACACCTGTCAAAGGGGTCTTCTGCCCGTTCGGACCCCATCACCACCACCACGGTAGAGGATGTGGGTCTCTGCGCGGCCCCATGGCCGCCTCCCATTGCCAGGGAACCCGAGTCTCTTCTCAGACACCAGCCCCCGCCCTGTTGTCTTAGTGACTCTTTCCTTATCCCCTACAAAGTTGCCTTCAATAAAAGTCTTTTCTGCTTTGAAGTGGCCGCTTCCTTGACTTCTTAGAACCCCCCCCCCCCAAAAAAAAGCCTATGCCTAGAACAGAGAGGAGACACAGATCTTTGCTAGCTAGCAAACAGACACGTCCTAAGGGTTTTCAGTTCTTAACTAGCCACCCATATCCGTGGAAAGGAAAACTTAAAATGCCTTAGCCCTGATCTGCTTAAGTCAAGAGAACACGCTAGGCTGCTCCAAAGTGATCAAAGCCTGATAGGACTTTGGAGCCCCGGAAGGAAAAGACCTCTTCGCCCAGAGGGCCCTCATCACAGGCAGTGGCTGCAAGAATGGGGCCCAGAGACACGCACCCAAGAAGCAGCCTGTGCCTCCCGGACCCCCGGCCTCTGCCCTGCCATGGCCACTCTCCCCGGCCACACCTCTCCCTCAGCGCGCCACGCGCCGCGCGTTCGCTGCACGCCGCTATTTCGACACCCACTTTTTCCCCAGAAGCCGCTTCGGCCCCTGTTCGGGGGGTTTCGTGTGAGGACGACCCTCGGGCTTGGAAGGCAATCGTGCCAAGCAAACCAGCCAAGTCGCTGCTCTTCAAGCAGCGGCAGCGTGTCCCCGTGGGTGGCTCAGAACTGTCCTGTGAAGCGAGTGGGGGCCTCCCTGTTCCACGTGAGAAAACTGGAGCCTCGGGTAAACCGAGTCACGCCGGGCAGGAGCTGGGCCGGGAACCTGCACCCTCCGATGCCGCTCGTTCCTCCCTCAACTCGTTCAACGAACGTTCACCGAGCACCTACCGGCCCTGGAAGGGCTAGCCGCGGGGGAAGGTGGCAGAAAAACACGCCCCAGAACGGTGGCATGAGGCCGCGGCTGGGGCCGCGGCCACGGGGCCGCCCCGCCGGCCCGGCCTGGGCAGAAACGCCGGGGCCCGCCCGAGTCCCTGGGCTCGCGGAGGGACCGAGACGGCCTAGGCCGCAGCGACAGGAACCCGCTCGGGCGCGAGGCCGTCTCGTGCGCAGCTCTTACCCTTCACTCACCTGTGGGAGCCCGAGCGACGCTCGCCTAGCGAGTTGGAGCCGCCATTCAGCCACCCGGCGCTGAAATGTCGTCATCAAGCTGCGCGCGCCGTCACGGCTCTTTAGCCGAGCGGGAAAAGTTTCCCCCGCCTACTTCCTGTAAAGGCGCGTGCGCAAAGAGAAGGCCCGCCCCGAGGAGACGGGCGACCGCCGAGTGCGCGTGCGCAGTGCCGCCATCCGCGCCCCCTAGTCGTCAACGCGCATTTTATCCGCGGCAAAAAGTGCGCATGAGCGGAAGCAGAAACCGTTAACTCGATCGATCCCGGGGTGCTCGACCCCCGGCGCGGAACAGACAAGTACGCGCTACACTGAACGCCCTTTAGCCTATGGGCATTTATTGAGCGCCCACTGTATGCCAGGCAAGCATGACCTGCTCCTCGGGGAGTGGACTTCTGCGTCCCTCCACAGCAGCCCCCCCCCACTCCTAAAACGCTGCCTGGCAGGTAGCAGGAGCTCCACAAATGTCCGGGGGCTCCAACCACGACGTGGAGGTCGCCCTGGGTTTCTGCCCTCCCGCCTAGGGGCCTGCTTGTGGCCCGGATGTGCCGGGGCCGCGGCGGGGCACGGCAGGCGGTAGAGGGCGCTGTGGCGGCGCCTGGGAGCGGACCCGGGTGGGAACGCGCGGGATCCCAGCGCTCACCTTGTTCCCTGCGGTACAGATGGCGTCTGCTGCTGCGGCGCCGGCGGGCGCGGGTCCCGGCTCTGGGGCGTGCACCGGGCTGGAGGCGGCGACCCTGCAGAAGCTCGCGCTGCGGCGGAAGAAGGTGCTGAGCGCCGAGGAGATGGAGCTGTACGAGCTGGCGCAAGCGGCCGGCGCCGCCATCGATCCCGACGTGTTCAAGTGAGCGGCGCGGGTCCGGGGGCTTCGCGCTCGGCTGACCCCCCGCCCCCACCCCCAGACTCGCCTGCGCTCCAGGCCCCCTCCCGGCTCGGGCTTGCTGGTCCAGGAGAGACCCCCACCCTCACCCCTGGCTCTTGAGGGGCCCTGGTGGCTGCGCAGGGGCGAGGGCTCACGGCGCCCCGCATCTGTCCTCGCCAGGATCCTGGTAGACCTGCTGAACCTGAACGTGGCCCCGCTCGCCGTCTTCCAGATGCTGAAGTCCATGTGTGCCGGGCAGAGGCTGGCGAGCGAGCCCCCGGACCCCGCGGCCCTGTCTCTGCCCGCATCAGGCGTTCCCGAAACCCGAGGTCAGAACCCCTGGGGGGACAGCGGTTGCCGGGTTGGCAGGGAGGAGGGTGGGTTTGGCCCCGAGTGGCCAGGCCCCTGTGCCCTGGCGTCATGGATAACCCTTGCACGCGCACCTGCAGATCAGGTGGTCGTAGTGTGGGTGTCCCCAGGCTAGGGCCCAACTGCCCCAGGCACATCCTCACTCCTGCTGTCACGCCTCAGACTCAGGAATAGACCTGGTTTCTGGTCCCTGTCCCTTCGCCATCGGTGCTGATGCGGAAGTGCTTAGGGGGCCGGGCAGGCACAAGCCTTCTTGGCACCCCCTCACCTGGACCCCACCCCGGCCCAGCCCTCCGGCTCCCCCAGGCAGAGTGCGGGGGAGGGGAGCACAAGACCCCCGGCGTCCCAGGTTTGAAGGGCTCCCTCACTGTCACCGCCCTGACCGGGGGATGAGCAGGTGCTGGTGACGTCGACTGTGACTGGCTCCAGCTGTTCCTCCTGTGCGTTGCTGCTGCTGCTGCTGCTGCTCGGGTCATCCTTGGAACCTCCCCAGCAGAGGGAACGGGGTCCAGGGCCAGCTCCCACTGCCTGGCAGCACCCAGACACCCTCCCAGGTGTCCCGAGGAGGGGCAGAGGGCAGGCCGGGGCCCCTGTGGGGGGAGTGGCCAGGGCTTGGGGCACCTGTGCACCTTGCGCTGAGCGAGAGGCCCCGGGCGCCTGCCCGCGGCCCTCCTCGCTGACCCATGCTCTGTCTGCTCTCTTTGTGTCTCTCTCTGACCTCCAGAGGCCTCCTTCCCCTCTGCCAGGAACAGTAGCCCCCCGGCAAGGCCCTCCTTTTCCTCGGCCCCGCGGCCTGCGGCCTCTCCGGCTCTGCTCCTCGGCCCAGCTGCCACGCCCTCGCCTCTCTCTCCGGGGCCCCCTGCTCCCCTCCGGTTCTCTTGCTGCCTGTTCTCTCCTTTCGCAGGTCGCGTTCATTGGCTTCTCTCGGGGTGGGTTGGTGCCCTCCAGTGTCTGTGCAGAGTGCCAGAGCAGCCGTGAGCCCCGAGCCCACAGGACCACACGGGCCGGCCTGGCTTGGAGGCTGGGCACGGTTTCCGGCTCGGGTTGTTGTTGGAGGCACGGTCCTGTAGGCCTTGCAGAACGTGCAGCCTGCCTGGCATCGGGGGTGAGACCAGCACCCCTGCACCCCCAGAGGCTGCCTCTGGAGTGAGGTTGGCCCGCTGTCCAGTGCTCTCCCCTCTTCTGGGTGGGGAGGGGGGGAGGAGGGCAGGCCAGGGGTGGGGTGAGGCAGGGTGATTCTCAGAAGCTGTCCGCTGCCTGGATGGTAAGTTTGCCTCCATCGAGCCTCCTGGGCAGCATCTTGTGAATGTCGTGGAAGACACGGTCAGAAACTTGAGTCCCCTCCTGTCTGCTTCGTCATCGCCAGGTGTTAATGATGGTGGGCACTGGAGCGAGCGGTGTGTGGGAGCCCAGGGCTGCTCTGGTTGCACACACCATGACCTCCCCACAGTGTCCACCTCCTGGTCCCCCCCAGGGTTTGGGCCGCGGGCTGAGCTGGCTGTAGGCTGGGAGGAGGTGTTGCGGGGTGTTCCTGGAGCTGGGAGTCCTCATCCTTGAAATGATGCTGCTAGCTTGGCAACCCTGGGTGCCGGCACCGAGAGCACCACGGAGGGTTGAGGTGGCCGCGCTGGCATCCATGGTGGCACTGACTAGTGCTCAGTCCCGGAAGTGCTTAGAAGTCCAGGACACAGGATCTGGAGGCTCCAGGGAGATGCCCAGTGGGGGCAGAGGGGAGCCCCAGGAGGCAAGGAGGTTGGAACTGTGCCAGTGCTGGGGCCACCAGGCAGGCAGGGAGGTCTCGGAGGCCTGTGTGTCACCACATCCGGCCACTCAGGCTGTGCAGCAGAATCTGGGGTGGAGAAAACCCAGGGAGCAGTCAGAGTGACCCAACTGGAAGGGATGTGATGGCCCAGCATGACCGTTGGGGGTCTGGGATCACTGGGGTTAACCGCCCATAGGATTCCCACGGGACTCAGGGCGTGGAGCTGCCCCAGGCCTCAGACTGGCAGCCTGCTCTGGGACTTGATAAACTACAGCAGGCATGATGGAGCCTCCTGGATCCCTGGCCCCCAGCCATCCAGAGAATGGGGTGGGGCAGTTAGACCACAGAAGCACAGAGGGACAGTGAGACTGTGCAGTCATGGAAGGGCAATTAAAGTCCCGTTGGGGGTTTCCTGTTTAGAGAAATCACATGTCTTTGCAAAGGTGTCTGTTCAGGACGCATAAGGTGAAAGTTGAGTGAGTGGAGGACGTGTGGAATCTCACAGGAGCTGGGCCACAGGCTGCACGTGGCTGGCGTGGTGCAGACACGGCATGTGGGCAGGCACACACTGGATCCCCGAGAGATGCTGGGGAGTGAAGGGAGTGCCTCGTGAATCATTTACATCCTGCTGCCATGCTGAGATGAAAACACAGTTGCTTAAAGGGGAGTGGGTCCAGAACAGCCCCTCAGATGCTAAAATCTCTACATGCTCAAGTCCCTTACATGAAACGGCCCAGCCTTGGCAAATGCATCGCCCCACAGACATTACTGTAACTAGAGAGGCAGCTGCCATCCTGGCCCGGGCACCAGGTCTCCCACGTGGATGGCAGGAACCCAGCTCCTTGAGCTATCGCTGCTGCCTCTTGGTCTGCATTAGCAGGAAGCCGGAGTCGGGAGCCAAAGGCCTGTCAAACCCGGGCACTGGTATGGGATGGGGCATTCTAACCAATGTCTTCATCACTAGGCCAAGTGCTGGCCCTACTTTTTGGTAGGCTTTATTTATTTACTAAAATATTTATTTGAAAGAGTCACAGAGAGAGGGAGAAATACACACAGAAAGAGACCTTCCATTTGCTGGTTCTTCCCCAGATGGCTGCAGTGGCTGGGGTTGGGCCAGGCAGAAGCCAGGAGCCTGGAACCCCATCCAGGTCTCCCATGAAAGATGGACTTGGGCCACCTTCCACTGCTTTCTCAGGTGCATTAACAGGGAGCTGGATCGGAAGTGGAGCAGCAGAATTTGAACCACTGCTCACATGGGATGCCAGTGTTGCAGGTGGTGGCTTAACCTGTGCCACAACACCAGCCCCACTTTTATTTCGTAAAGATTGATTGATTTCAAAGGTAGAGTTAGAAAGAGATCTTTCATCTATTGGTTCACTCCCCAAATGGCCACAACAGCTGGGTCTCCCACGAGGGTGGCAGGGGCCCAAACACTTGGGCCATCTTCCGTTGCTTTCCCAGGCACGTTATCAGGAATGCTGGATCAGAAGTGGAGCAACCAGGACTTGAACCTGTGCTCATAGAAGGTGCCACACCTTAACCCTCTGCACCACACCAGCGCCGCTGGTAGACTTTTAATTGCTCACGATGCCTGATACAATGAAAATGTTATGTAAGGGTTGCTTTACTCTGGGTGAGGGGATAATGGCAACAAAGAGATGTGTGCATGTTCAGGACACAGCTGTTTTTCTGGATGTTTCCAAAACACACTTACTTGAATCCACAGACACAGAATCCATGAATCTAGACGGCCAACTGTATGTTGGCTATTTTGGGTTAATTAAAGCACAGTATTTGAAGTAATTGCCCGGTTCCTTTTGCCTTTTAATTGGCTACTAGAAAAACTCGAAATTACCTGTGTGGCTCAAGTTGTACCCTGTAGGGCGGCTCTGCCCCAGCATTTCAACGGTGACATGTTTTTGCAGCAGCCCCGAATAAGGGGTATGCACGCGGGGTGGGGGACAGGCCACTGGGCCCATCCACAGGGAAGAACACTTCCCCCAGAAGTGTCACTGAGTTTGGAGCACACCTGTGCACATCCCTGTTGCATGTCTGCCTGTTGCCGGCTCTGTGTGTGTTCTGGAAGCACTGATTAGGTCCCTGCTATGTGCAGCCGGCCGCACAGGGGGCGGCAGTACTGGGATCTTCCTGGTCCCCTGCCCGTCAGCCTTAAAAGCTGGGGCCTTTTCCTGGGGAGCTGAATTGTCCCCCACCAGGGCATTTTGTGTGCTCACGAAGATGTTGGGGGTGGCCTGCTGTGTAGCCACCACCGTCCAGTGTGATCTCACACCTTGACTGGGCCCGACTGGCTCCTGGAGCTGGGCCTGTAGGGTTTTCCTTGTCCTTCCTAACACAAATGCTCACCAGCCTGTAGCACCACAAGGTGGCGCTCTCACCGCAGGAGAAAGGCCCACTCCCTGGCTGCAGGGATGCTTTGTGCTCCTTTAGGATGTCCCAGAATGCCGAGTGGATGCCGGCTGGTGGCGGGGACAGCAGGAGCACTGGTTTTCAAAGATAAGAAGCCAGGCCATTCTTATCACTCAGTGGCCTTTGTCCCTGGCACCTCGAGAGGGCCCTCCAGGGGCCAGGCCTAGAAGCATCTGTGGCCCCGAGCCTCTACCCATCTGACCTGAATAACCCCACCACAGGGAGCTGGGCTGACTGAAGCTCTTCTTCCACTGCAAAGCGCTGCTCAGGCCTCCCCACCACCTCGCTGCAGACCCCAGACCCACCGGCTTCAAACCACATTCCTGGTCCACGCAGAAAACCGTGGCAGGCCGCAGAAGCCGGCTGCAGTCATGCGTATGCCCAGACACCTGTGCCTAGCTGGGGGAGAGCTGGCTGTGACAAAGCCCTGCACCACAGGTGCGTGGGCACCCGAGCACCCAGGGCCAGGCCAGCTGCTGCAGCAGCTCCCATTCTGCCTTAGCCTGGCATGTTGTGGGAGGGGCTGCAGGGTAGCAGGGCCCAGCCACCCACAGAAGGGACCTTGTCCACTGAGCCATCAGCGGGGACCAGAGTAGCGGCAGAGGATATGTGACAGTTTGCTCACCTGCTCCTGTCCGCTTCCCCCTTCGGCTCTGGGTAACCTGTTACTGCGTCACGGTTGAGGCCAAGTGTGTGGAGCCCAGGGGAGCAAGGCGGGGAAACCCGTAGGAGGGCAAGAGGCCGGCACCACTGTAACTCTGCCTGCCCTGTACCCGCCCCCCGGCAGCAAAGACCCCCTCGCTCTCCGAGGGAGAATTTTCCAGTTCTTGTAGGGAGGGCTGTCCTGACCCTGCTGGAATGGGAGGACGTGTCAGAGCCGGGTTCGGAGACCACGCTGAGTGAGTTGGATGTGCCAAGTGAGCTCAAGGACCCCAAGGGCGCCCCGTGGCATCTCTTTCCTCCAAGAACTCACAATTCCCCGTTGCAGGCCATTTGACTAAACTTGATGAAGAGGCCAGGGAAGAGCGGGGATCGAAGGTCCGAACCCACGGCTGGAGTCACCCCAAAAGTGGCGGCAGGGGAGTTCCCGAAAGGGACTGTCCCAAACTGTCCCGAGGTGAGGCCAGTTGATTCCAAAGAAGGAAGTGCTGAATGCCAGGGTGAGCAGCCCACACAGGTCACTAGGGGAGCTTGCAGAGGGGCACAGCATGCTTCCTGAGGGCACCGCGGGCTGCAGGTACGAGTTCACGGCTTGGACGCGCTTAGCATCTTTTGTTTTTTCCCCAGGGTTTCAGGCAACAGCCTAAACAAGTTTTTCAGTGTCCGCAACAGTCAGGCCCTGGCTTGGGTTCAAGGCTGCAGGGGAAAGCATGCAGCTGGCTGGTCAGAGCAGGCAGGACAAGGGAAACGGGGGAGGGGACAGACCCTGCCAGGCTGGAGCAGAGAGCCCGGCTGAGGCACTCCACGTGGGAAGGACTGGGACAAGGCTGCCCCCGGACACGCGTGGTCCTCATAGGCTCTGCGGTCTTGCTGACGATGTCGGCACCCTGAGCCTCGGAGAAGCCAGTTCTTTAAAGTGAGGCTCTGGGGGTGGGCGTTGGGCCCGGGAACTAAGACCTGCATCCCATAATGAAGAGCCTGGGTTCCAGACCCGGCTCCAGCTTCCTGCTAATGCAGACCCTGGGAGGCAGCGCCGATGGATTAAGGTTTGTCCCTGCCACCCACATGGAAGGCCTGGCTTGTGTTCCTAGCTCACGGCTTTCGCGTAGCCCAGACGGCGCAGGCATCTGGGAAGTGAGCCAGCAGATGGGAGCTCTCTCTGTCCCCAATAAATAAGTCAGTAAAATAAACAATAAGGTCCTGGCCCAAGTGCGGCTGCAGATCCTTCCGGCTATCAGCACAAAAATATACAAGTGAAGAGTACACCTGCTAGAACCGAGGAGCTCTTGCACCAGTGGCTGCATCCAAGGGTGACAGCCTAGTGGTCAGGAGGACAGGGTCAGTGTACTTGAGCCTGAGCAGGAACTCAGTTGTGAAATCGGTAGGCAGTGCCAAGGGCAAGACCACTGGGTGTGCAGAACGTGCGGCAGTGCGCGAGAAACAGCTTCCAAGATCAGTCAGGAACCTCCCCTGGCTGTGCTTCCTGCCTGTCGGGCTGCTGGAGGTGGCTCTGCCGGGTCAGTGCAGAGGGGCTCTGGGGAGGGTGCAGCGGCTGCATGGTGCAGGGTCCTGGGGGGTGGGGGGAAGGATACCGCTTAGACCCGCCAGGCTCACCTTCCCCCGGACGGACCTGTGGTGTGTGTCCTTTCCAACCACTCCTGCCTACGGGACCCCTACACGCGGCCAAGGGCCCCCCCGGGATGTGCTAGCTGAGCAGGGCTGAGCCTTGGGACCCTGGGCCAAAACAGCCCTGCCAGCAACACCACCCAGGGAGTGCATGGTGGGCTGCGGCTTCGGGGGCGTGCCTGCTCCTGACACTTAACTCTTGTGTCTCTCCAGGGAGAAACAAACTGGCGGAACGCAGCGGCCGAGAGGGGTCCAGCCAGAGGCTGCCCCGCCAGCCCAGTGCCACCAGGCTGCCCAAGGGGGCCGGGACCGGAAAGAGCCCCACTCGGAGCAGCTCCTAGGACAGGAGCAGGGGTCGTCACGCCAGCCTGTGTGGCTCCACCACCCTCCCAGCTGAGGTTAAGTGCTGTTTTCCTTGGGTTAAAAATAGCTCAGAAGTGTGCTATCAGGGGTTTGAATCTTAGAGTGAGTTCTGTGTGCTGGTCCTAGTTAAGCTACAGCTAAACTCACGGAGTGACTTGGACCACTGACTTCACACCTCTTGGGCCTAAGAGAAAAATGCATGTACTGCCAGGCCTTCCTTTAAAAAGAAAAAAGTCTTATTTATTTACCTGAAAGGCAGAGGGAGAGATGGATCTTCAGTCCCCTGGTTCACTCCCCAGATGCCTGCAACAGCTGGGTCTGGGCCAGGCTGCAGCCGGGAACTCCAGTCCAGGTCTCCCACATGGGTGGCAGGAGCCCAAGGACTTGGGCCATCCCCTGCTGCCTTCTCAGACACATGAGCAGGGAGCTGAATGGGAGGTGGAGCAGCGGGGGCTTGAACCGGCACTCGTATGGGATGCCAGTGTTGCAGGCGGCAGCTTAACCCACTGTACAACACCCACCTGAGTCCCCGTTTTTCTCCATTTGCTTCTACTCATTAGGTAACCCCGCACTGCCACAGGCTAGGCTCTGTTCTGTCTCATCTCCAACTCTGTCCCAGGAAGCACCCTCTGAGGTGGAGGCTGTCACCACCCACATGTGAAAGCATGAGCTGAAGGCTGGGTGCTGAGCCTGAGACACCCCTCCCACCCCCATACAGGTTTCCTCTGCTGTAACACCTGTCACCCCCACAGATATCCAAGGCCGTCCTCACCTCTGGGGCCTGGGGCAGGGGAACTGAGCAAATCTGTTGATGCTCATGCTGCGTGCTGGGTAATAAACTGTCCAAGAAGTCTTGTGTCTGGTGGCAACCACTGAACTGGCAGGATGCCTTCTTAGCTTCCCCGGGGATAAAAATAACAGGTCCTTCTCATGTGCTTTGTATCTTATTTGAAAGGGAGAGACAGAGCAAGATCTCTCTTTTTTTTTTTTAAGATTTACTTATTTATTTTAAAGCAGAGTTATTTATTTTAAAGCAGAGTTATTTATTTTAAAGCAGAGTTATTTATTTTAAAGCAGAGTTATTTATTTTAAAGCAGAGTTATTTATTTTAAAGCAGAGTTAGACAGATCTTCCACCTGCTGGTTTATTCCCCAAATGGCTGCAATAGCCAAGGCTGGGCCAGGCCAAAGCGAGATTCTTCCAGGCTCCCACGTAGGTGCAGGGGCCCAAACACTTGGACCATCTTCCGCTGCTTTCCCAGGCTCATTAGGAAGGAGCTGGATCAGAAGTGGAGCAGCCAAGGCTTCAGCCAGTGCTCTGATAACAGGATGCCAGCATTGCAAGGGGTGGCTTAACCTGCTGTACCACAATGCTCGGCAACCCCCTCCCTTTTCTTTTTTCAAAAATGTATTTGAAAGGCCAAGTAGTATGGAGAGGAAGAGAAGTCTTCCATCCTCTGGTTCATTCCGCAAACGCAGGAGTCTCATTCCCCAAACAGCCGGGGCTGGGCCAGGCCAAAGCCAGGAGCCTGGAACTCCATCCTGACTGCCATAGGTGTGGCAGGGCCCCAAATACTTGGGCCATCATCCCCTGCCTTACAAGGGACATAAGCAGGGAGCTGGGACTCAAACCAGCACTCCAGTGTGGGATACCAGGGTTGTGAGTGGCAGCTTAACCCACTGTGCCACACTGCCAGGCCTTTTATGAACAAACGTCAACACACTTCACTTGAGGTGAAAGGTGTGGCGCTCCTCCCAGACCCATTCCTGCTGCCGGGGCAGAGAGCAGGAAGGAGTGTGCCTCCTAGTCCCATGCAGCAGGAAGGTCACGGTGTGCACTGTGGCCTTTCAGAGGGTCCTGAATGCCAGAGAATTCAGTAACACCCTTCCCCCAAAGACGTCTGACCCACAGTTCAGAGAACTCCTACATCCCTAGCCGGACCTCACCGAGAACCCTCCAGTTCTTGTACTTCAGTCAACCCATCTCACCCACAGAGGCGGCCCCCATGGCGAAATCAATGGAGAAAAACTACCTCTGTGATCTGAAAGCCTGGATGTAGACTCGCCCCAGGCACCCTTGCAGGCAGAGACGGAGGACAGCCAGGTTTGCGGTTTATACAGAAACTTTAATTTTTTTTTTTTTTTTGACAGGCAGTGGACATTGAGAGATAGACAGTAGACAGTGAGAAAGCTTGGTTCACCCTCCAATGGCCACCGCGCTACGGCCAGCGCACCGCGCTGATCCGAAGGCAGGAGCCAGGAGCTTATCCTGGTCTCCCATGGGGTGCAGGGCCCAAGCACTTGGGCCATCCTCCACTGCACTCCCGGGCCACAGCAGAGAGCTGGCCTGGAAGAGGGGCAACTGGGACAGAATCTGGCACCCCGACCGGGACTAGAACCCGGTGTGCCGGCGCCGGATTAGCCGCGGCGCTGGCCAGAAACTTTAATTGTAAACCAGGGAGCAGCCAAGCTGAGATGGCTGAAGACCTCAGTACTCCTCCCCCTCCTCGGCCTCCGCCTCCACGGAGTCCACGCCCACCTCCTCGTAATCCTTCTCCAGGGCGGCCAGGTCCTCGCGGGCCTCGGAGAACTCCCCTTCCTCCATGCCTTCGCCCACGTACCAGTGCACGAAGGCCCGCTTGGCGTACATGAGGTCGAACTTGTGGTCCAGGCGGGCCCAGGCCTCGGCGATGGCCGTGGTGTTGCTCAGCATGCACACGGCCCGCTGCACCTTGGCCAGGTCGCCCCCCCCCCCCCCCCCGGGCACCACGGTGGGGGGCTGGTAGTTGATGCCCACCTGCCGGAGGAGGAGGAGGAAGCATCAGTGCAGTGTCTACCAAAGCCGGAATGGCGGCTGCCTGCCCTCACAGGAGGACGGGAGGCACCCGCTGATGACCAGGGAGCCCAGCGTCCTGCGAGGCCGGGTGTGGGAGACGGTGCCCCTGCCCGTGTACTTGGAGGATCTTCCTCTCCACAGGTGGGGATGGGGTCTGCAGCTGAAGCATCCCCTCAGATGCAGCACAGCGAGGGCGCCTCCATGCTCGGGAGCTGTCGCAGTACAGCCGTCCCCAGTCACCAGTGCAGTCAGCGCTCTGACCACTGAACCGCACAGCCGAGCCCTGCCCGCCTTGCACGCGCTCAGAACCAACCCAGGCGACAGTCGGGCAAAACCAGCTAACACAAAACACGTTTTATAACAAAGTGCTGGCGAGCTCGTGTGATTCCTGCAACCCCTGCCTCTGGAAGCCACTGGCAACACCAGACGGCCCTGCCAGCCCCGGAGATCAGAATCCAAAGTGCAGCTTCTACTTCTGCATCACAGCGAGGCTGAGGACCCGTAGGCAGGGGCCGTCTGTCTGCAACCAGGCGCTCTCCAGGGAAGATCACACCCTGCCGATGCCCCAAACACGCCTTCACTGGCATGTGCCAAGGCGACAGGTCAACAGTCACAGGTCACATGAAGGGTGCTACTCTGGTGGCAGGGGGTGCTGTCAGTGCTGAAGTTGGGGTTGGGGAAAGACCAAGGTTCAAACCAAAGGGGAGGCATCCAGTGGGGACCGGCAGCTGCTCTGGCTGCAGGGTACAAGTCAGCAGGCCTCCTGCTCAAGGGCAAGAAGGTACAAATGCACGGCTTCCCAGGCCACACGGCCCCAGTCACCACTTCTCAGCCCTGCTGTTGTCCTGCAAGAGCTGCCGCAGACAACACCTACGTGTGCCCGCGCGGCTGTGCTCCCACAAAACCGCTGCCAGTCAGGAAGCCGGCTCACCAACCACGCGAGCCCCTGAGCTAAGGGAGCTGACCCCGGGAGGAAGAAACCCCAGAGGGGAACCCACTGCTGTGGTGGAACCAGAGCAAGGCCAAGGCCAGGCCGGCCCAGGACAGGCAGGATGCACAGGACTTGGTGACCCACAAGGGGAAAAGCTGGGAGGCGCGAGGCTTCTGCCACCCACCATCACAGGGGACAGGCCACACGTTGTACGCTTCAGGAAAACCCAGCCTAGAATTTCTAAGCTTACAAAGAGAAATAAATAAAAAATTGGCCATACCTTTATCTGACAGGTAGAGATATAGACAGTGAGACAGAAAGGTCTTCCTTCCGTTGGTTCACTCCCCAAATGGCTGCTATGGCCGGCGCTGCGCTGATCCAAAGCCAGAAGCCAGGTGTTTCTCTTGGTCTCCCATGCGAGCACAGGGCCCAAGCACTTGCGCCATCCTCCACTGCCCTCCCAGGCTACAGAAGAAAGCTGGACTGGAAGTGGAGCAACAGGCATTAGAACCCGGAGCCCAATGGGATGCCGGCACCGCAGGTGGAGGATTAACCAAGTGAGCCACTGGCACTGGCCCCAGTGTGGCCATTTGTATTGCTAATGGCTCTTAATGGTTTTTTTGTTAAACCAAACACTCCACAGGAGGGGACTTGGAAATTCTTTCTAGGACAATTAAGCGGCAGCAGGCTGTAGAAAACCTCAGAATTAAAACACACACACAACACCCAACACCAAAATGCTCCTAAAAACCCTTCTAAGTTTAACCTGCCTTTCCCACAGTAATGCTACCACCCAGAAAAGGACAAAATTCCTCAGAAAACAGCCTATTCTGTTACATACACACACACACTGACCACATACAGTTGTGATGATCAGAAAGTAAGACTGACAGATGTCACAGAATACATGATCATTCTGGTTCACTAACGCATGACCTGAGCCTGGCTGACACCCATGGGGTGGTCTCCCATGGGTGTGGGTGTGGGTGTGGGGACAGCATTCTCCCAGAGGTCTGCTGCCTGCTGACGGGGTGATACCTCCCGGCACCAGGCCTACCTTAAAGCCGGTGGGGCACCAGTCCACAAACTGGATGGTGCGCTTGGTCTTGATGGTGGCGATGGCCGCGTTGACGTCCTTCGGGACCACGTCGCCCCTGTACAGCATGCAGCAGGCCATGTACTTGCCGTGGCGAGGGTCGCACTTCACCATCTGATTGGCCGGCTCGAAGCAGGCGTTGGTGATCTCGGCCACGGACAGCTGCTCGTGGTAGGCCTTCTCCGCCGAGATGACCGGGGCGTAGGTGGCCAGCGGGAAGTGGATGCGGGGGTACGGCACCAGGTTGGTCTGGAACTCCGTCAAGTCCACGTTCAGGGCCCCGTCGAATCGCAGGGAGGCCGTGATGGACGACACGATCTGCCCGATTAGGCGGTTGAGGTTGGTGTACGTGGGACGCTCGATGTCCAGGTTGCGCCGACAGATGTCATAGATGGCTTCGTTGTCCACCATGAAGGCACAGTCGGAATGTTCCAGGGTCGTGTGGGTGGTCAGGATGGAGTTGTACGGCTCCACCACGGCCGTGGAAACCTGCGGCGCTGGGTAGATGGCAAACTCCAGCTTGGACTTCTTGCCATAGTCCACCGACAGCCGCTCCATGAGCAGAGACGCGAACCCGGAGCCGGTGCCGCCCCCAAAGCTGTGGAAGATGAGGAAGCCCTGCAGCCCCGTGCACAGGTCCGCCTGCGAGAAATCACACAGCGTGAGCTGGCCGGGCAGGCCGCGCCGCCCACCTGCCCCCAGCGGGCTCACTTCTCTCGGCCTCTGCAACTTAACACAGACTCAGCCGGCCGCGGTGAACACGTGTTAGAGCAGAAGCAAAGAAGCGCACGATAAGACCCACGCTGAGTCCCACGCGCACCCTCCGCGGAGGCCTCTGCAGACTCCTGGGCTCCTGATCCTGGCCTGAGTTTTGGGGAGCGACCTCCCCTGCCAACCCAAGGCTGTGCGGGACGAGGGCGCCCCCTACCAGTTTGCGGATGCGGTCCAGCACCAGGTCCACGATCTCCTTGCCGATGGTGTAGTGGCCCCTGGCGTAATTGTTGGCCGCGTCTTCCTTCCCGGTGATCAGCTGCTCCGGGTGGAACAGCTGCCTGTACGTGCCCGTGCGCACTTCGTCTGCAGAGACACCAGGGAGGCGGGGCCTGCTGTACTCACCGAGACGGCGCGGCCGGCCCTGCTAGTTCCACACAGCACACGCTGTGCCCTGTAGCCCCCACGGCCCAAGTGTCTCAGAAAACGTCTGTGATGCAAAACCACCCACACAATTCATGGATCTCAGCGGGTGAGTCAACTCACCGAAGGAATCCCAGAGTTCCCTGCTGCTGTGAAGGGACAGCAGCTCTCCCCCCTCA
The DNA here is from genome assembly GCF_051225735.1 of Oryctolagus cuniculus. Classification (NCBI taxonomy): domain Eukaryota; kingdom Metazoa; phylum Chordata; class Mammalia; order Lagomorpha; family Leporidae; genus Oryctolagus; species Oryctolagus cuniculus. The sequence goes on from NC_142887.1 coordinate 32,733,182, forward strand.
CACGGGGACCGCTTTCTTTCAAGGAATAATTTAAAACTGGGCAGTGCCCAGGTCAGTGTGGCTTTGGCTGGGCAGTCCTGTCGGGGTTGCCCAGGTGCTCTGGGCCCCCCAGGCTGTGACACTGTCGTCCCCTGGCACACCCATCTCTCGGCAGCTCTCCTTCACACGACCTTGGGCTCTAAGCTGGGAGAACCACACGAATGCTCTATGCTGACCTTGTCACGTGGGAGATGCACCTCAGGACTCACGCACCAGCACACAGAGCACGGCGGCAGGGAGGGAACCAGCACACACGGGGTCTGCAGAAGCCACCGACCAAGGCCGAGGCAGCCCCCGGCACATCTCTCCGCGGCCCACCGTGTGCCGGCAGAGCAGCTGTGGGTCAGGGGCTGCCGAGTCGCACAGTCAGACTGTGCATCGTGAGCCTTTCGGTTCTCACTCAACAACAGCATGGGCTCCCGCAGCCGTTCTCTCTGCAGGGGAGCCCACGCCGGGCGTCCCACCTCCGGTGCCCGAGCACCTACCGACCACCGTGGGCTCCAGGTCCACAAACACGGCTCTGGGCACGTGCTTGCCCGCCCCCGTCTCACTGAAGAACGTGTTGAACGAGTCATCACCGCCACCGATGGTTTTGTCACTTGGCATCTGTCCGTCGGGCTGAATGCCATGTTCAAGGCAGTACAACTCCCAGCAGGCGTTGCCGATCTGGACGCCCGCCTGCCCCACGTGGATAGAGATACACTCGCGCTGGGAACCAGAACATAAACGTGAAACTCGCTCATTGTCAGGCAAGCTGCGCTATAGGGCAGGTGAAACCCTTTCATAGTGCATAACGCTTCAGTTTCTAGGGCTTTTTCAACTTTTATTTTCTACAATGGTTAGGTCACCCTTGTATCCTTGCTCACCCTAGCTATTAAGTGCCAGAGTTAGCCCTAGAACCTAAATGTCTGCCATCACACAAAAATCACATTATTTTAAAAGTCAGTGGCCATGTGACATCACCAATGAATCCCCGGGGCCAGCACTGTGGCACAGCAGGTAACGCCGCTGCCTGCAACATCTCCCGTCCCAGCTGCTCCATTTCCGATTCTGCTCCTTGCTAACAGCCTGGGAAGAGCAGTGGAAGATGACCCAAGTTTGGGCTCCTGTCTCCCTCAGAGGAGACCTGGATGAAGCTACTGCTCCTGGCTTCAGCCTTGGCTGTTGCAGCCATATGGGGAATAAACCAGCAGATGGAAAATCTCCCTCCCTCTTTCTCTCAAATAATCTTTCAAAAATAGATGAGCTCATTGTTATGGCCAGCCACAGTAATTCTCTGAATACACTGTGCCTGATCAAAAGATAAGATCATATGAATTGGGAGAGAGAGAATGGGCAAGGTCCCACGTGGTCACTATGTGTCTGCCACTCGCCCGCCCTTCCACATCCAGTCTGTCGTTTCAATCCCATTGTGTGCTTTGGGAGGCTGACATATGTGGTCAGCATCAGAGGGCGTCCCTGGCCTCTGGCCTCATATAGGCAGCAGCAGCCGACCAGACAGTGTGGTCAGGGGCCTGGTCCCTGGCTCCCTCCCTACATACAGGCTGGGACTCACTGAGAACCTTCATCAAAGCCCAGTCCTCAGCATTTGGCACTCTTCACACAGCTGCCTTCAACTGCTAGTAACTACTTCCTCCTCCAACCTCTTCAAGCCCAGGAGCGCAACGGCTCCAGGCACGAGGCATGCTGGGACCCAGAACTGTCCTCTGATGCTTTCTTATGTTATGACTCTTACTTATTTTTATTTATTTGAAAGGCAGAGATGAGAAACATCTCCCCTCCACTGGTTCATCCCCCAAAAGCCTCCAACAGCCAGGGCTGGACCAGGGGGAATCCAGGATCCAGGACCTCCACTTGGATCTCTTCACGCTGGCTAGAAACCCCAGCATCTGGGCATCACCTACAGCTTCCCAGGTGTAGTAGCAGGAAGCTGAATCAGAAGCACAGACCAGGTTGGACTCCAGCCAGGCACTCCAGCGTGGGACATGAATGCCCTAACTGGTATCTTCAGCCCAAGAATAAACGCCTGCCCTCATGGTTTGACCCTATCCATATCTATGCTGCTTAGCTTCTCAAGGCACCCATTTTGAATGGACCACCTGTTTCCTGCCAGGAGCCTGACTGGACATACACTAGTGATTTATTCAATTTTATTTTTAAAATGCTTTTATTTATTTGAAAGAGAAAGTTATACAGAGAGAGGAGAGGCAGAGATGAAGAGAGGTCTTCCATCTGCTGGTTCACCCAAGATGGCTGCAACGGCCAGAGCTAGGCTGATCCGAAGCCAGGAGCTTCTTCTGGGTCTCCTACACAGGTACAGGGGCCCACGGATTTGGGCCATCTTCTGCTGCTTTCCTAGGCCACAGCAGAGAGCTGGATCAGAACCAGAGCAGCCAGGTCTCAAACTAACGCCCATACAGGATGTTGGCACTGAAGAGGGTGGCTGGTTACCCGCCACACCACAGTGCCCGCCCCATTTTAAAAAATATTTGAAAGGCAGAGGAGGGACAGAAACAGAGAACAGAGGTAGATCTTCCATCCACTTGTTCACTCTCCAAATGCCTGCAACAGCCAGGGCTGGGAGGCAGGCAAAGCCAGGAGCCCGGAACTCAATTCACATCTCCCTTGTGCAAGGCACTGACGGAAGTGCTTGGGACATCTGCTGCCTCCAGGGAGTGCATTAGCACGAAGCTGGAATTGGGAGCTCAGGCAGGACTCAAACCCAGACACTAATATGGAATGTGGGTGTCCCAAGTAACATCTTAATTGCTGGATCAAATATCCACCCCGACTTGTGGATATTGTAAACCACAAATACTCAGATCACATCAAATTTGAGGTGCTCACCCATTCAATTCTAATCTACAATCCTAAGAACTTGAAGTCCTATTTCCTACTGTATTTGCAGCAAATATCAGTCTGCAGAGGCATTCAAATATCAACATAATGATTATCAATACTCAGAAGAAAGCATTTTTTTAAAGTAGAAAAACATTGTTTTTTTAAAACAAATTCTATCTACTTGAAAGACACAGAGAACAAAGATCTTCCATTCACTTGTTCACTCCCCAAATGGCTGCAACAGCCAGGGCAGGGCCAGGCCAAAGCCAGGAGCCAGGAACTGCATGCTGGTCTCCCACAGGGGTGGCAGCGGCCCAAGTACTTGGACCATCTTCCACTGGTTTCCCAGGCCGTTTGGCAGAGAGCTGAGCAGCCAGAACTTGAACTGGTGGCTCCAGTATGGGGTGCTGGGGTTATTAGTGGAAACTGAACCCACTGTGCCATGCCAGCCCACAGAAAGCTCTCCAATACAAGGGAACTCACTCCTCCAAGGGAGGAATCCACCACCATTCAGGGAAAAACCCTTAGTCTACTTAACGACACCATTTTGAATCCATATTACTTTTTAAATAACTTACTCATTTATCTATAAGGCAGAGTTAGGAGAGAGGAAAAGACAGATCATTTTGCCTTACACTTAAATCCGGGTACCGTGTATTTCACAAGGTGCCTTATTTGGCATTCTACTCAGCTTGCCCCAGTAACATCAAAGTAAGATCTGTGACATCTATAAATCCAATTTCTTCATTTATAAAATGGGGATGGAGAACATCCATTTCCATCTCTAATCAGAGCATTCGGGAAAATTATTCTTTGCTTTCAAGACAGTCACTATAAATTACCATTGAGACCCTCACCTGGGTCAATTTTAGATTTTACTTTGCCTTTCAAATAAATAAATAAATAAATCTCTAACAGAGTCGAGAGAGGGAGAAAAAGAAAATGAGCTTCGATCTGCTGGCTTACTCCCCAAAATGCCTGCAATGCCCAGGGGTGGGTCAGACTAAAGCCAGGAGCTTCATCCAGGTCTCCCACGCGGGTGCAGGGGCCCAAGCACTTGGGCCATCTTCTACTGCTTTCCCAGGCCATTACCAGGGAGGTGGATCAGAAGTGGAGCAGCCGGGACTAGATGGTGCCAGTGTTGGCTTCTTTATTTTTAAAAAAGTATTTATTTGAAAAGGCAGACAGAAAGATGTATGTATTTATTTGAAAGGCAGTTAGAGAGAAGGATTTGGTTCACACCCCAAATGGCTGCCACATCTAAGACTGAGCTAAGCCAAAGCCAGGAGCCAGGAACTTTATTCCAGGTATCCCACATGGGTAGCTGGAATACTCGGGCCATCCTCTGCTGCCTTCCCAGGGTGGGCGCCAGTTTGAGTCCCGGCTGCTCCACTTCCAATCCAGCTCTCTGCTGTGTCCTGGGAGGGCGGTGAAAGATGGCCCAAGTGCTTTGGCCCCTGCACTTGTGTGGGACACCTCGAGGAGGCTCCTGGCTCTGGATTGGCACAGCTCCAGCCACTGTGGCCATCTGGGGAGTGAACCAGCAGATGGAAGACCTCTCTCTCTGCCTCTCTGTCTTTCAAATAAATAAATAAATCTTTAAAAGATTTACTGAAGGGGCCAGGGCTGTGGCATAATGCATAAGCTACCGCCTGAAATTCCAGCATCCCATCTGGGCACTGGTTCGAGTCCCAGCTGCTCCACTGTTGATTAGCTCCCTGCTAACGCGCCTGGGAAAGCAGTGAAGATGGCCCAAGTCCTTAGGCCCCTGCTACCCATGTAGGAGACCTGGATGAAGCTCCTGGTTCATGGCTTCCGCCTGGCCCAGCCATGGCTGTTGCGGCCTTTTGGGGAGCAAACCAGCGGATGGAAGATCTCTATCTTTCCCCTTCTCTCCCTGTAAGTCTGTGTTTCAACTAAGTAACTCTAATTTCAAATAAGTTTTTAAAAGAGACTAAAGAGACAGTGAACTCCCATGTCCTGGTTCACTCCACAACTGCCTAGGAGCAGAAACTCAATCCAGATCTCCTCTGTGGGCAGCAGGAGTCCAGTTACCTCTCAGGGTTTGCACGAGTCAGGACTCAGCAGTCAGAAGCCAGAACTGGGTTTAGAACCTGCATACTCTGATGTGGGACACGGGCTTGTTAACCGGCATCTTTACTGCTAAACACTCACCCCCCAATTGTACATTTCTTTAGTAAGCTCTCATCTCAGTAAACACCATTTCCAGGGCAGGCCTCTGGCACAGTGCTACTAAAAGGGATGCTCGCACCCATTACCGAGTCTGCCCAGAACTCACACTGGCGGGGAACAGCCGAGGCTGCCATCAGTCCTGGAAGGAGGGAGTCCTCCGGACTCCCAAAGCACTGAATGGAACCCTGGGCGGTGGGGCCAAATGAGACCTGAGCTGCTGCTGCTCTGACCTCACAGGAGCAAGCCTCAAAAGGATCCTGGCACATGAATTGTATCCCAGAAAAAAAAGCACTTAAAATATTTAAAAGGACACCAGAACAATCTAGCACCAATCATGTAAAATTCATGATGTCGGTATCGAATCAAACCTAATACCAGGTAGGCATTTATTTAATAAAGCCAGAAAATGTGACTATAATGCCTAGGAAAAAACAATACAGTCTCAGAAAGACACAAATGATAGAATTAGAAAAGATATTTAAGTATTTCATATACCCATTTGTTCAGCATGGTAGAGAAAAACAATGAGCATGGTAAAAATAAGTATGTTTGATATTAAAAAGCAAATCAAAGTAATAACTAAATACACTTTAATGATTAAAAAGTACATTAGGGCCAGCGCTGTGGTGCAGTGGGTTAGAGACCCAGCCTGCATGTAGGCATCCCATATGGGCACTGGTTCAGGTCCTGGCTGCTCTACTCCGATCCAGCTCCCTGCTAATGCACCTGGGAAAAGCTTGGGCCCCTGCACCCGTGTGGGAGACCCAGAAGAAGTTCCTGGCTCCTGGCTTCAGATCAGCTCCAGCCTTTTTGGCCATCTGGGGAGTGAACCAACAGATGTAAGACCTCTCTATCTCCATGTATCCACCTCTCTGAGTAACTCAGTATTTCAAATAAATAACAAATCTTTAAAAAAAAAAAATACATAGGCCAGCACTGTGGTGCAGCAGGTAAAGCCGCCACCTGCAGTGTTGGAATCCCATATGGGTGTTGTTTTGAGTCCAGGCTACTCCACTTCCAATCCATCTCTCTGCTATAGCCTGGGAAAGCAGTGGTAGATGACCTAAATCCTTGGGCCCCTGCACTTGAGGGAGACCCAGAAGAAGCTCCTGGCTCCTGGCTTTGGATCGACCCAGCTCCGGCCATTGCAGCCATCTGGAGAGCGAACCAATGGATGGAAGACCTTTCTTGGTCTCATTGCCTCTGCCTCTCTAACTCTGCCTTTCAAATAAACAAATCTTTAAAAATTACATTGTCTGAAGTTAAAAGTATAATGGGTGGGATTAACAGCAAATTATAAAGAAAGGATTTGAAGATGAGGAAAAAGTTTTGAAAATAGTGGTGATGGTTATGTAACACATGCATGTGGTTAAGGCTATGTGAATTTCTTGAAAGTAAATTTTATGGCAAGTAGATTTCACTGCAATTTTTGAAAAATGGCAGAAATAGCAATAAAAAGGAACCACGTTGATACATGCGAATACACAGGTGAATCTCAAAATATTACAGTGAATGAAAGAATCCAAACCAGGGGCTGGTGCTGTGGCGCAGTGGGTTAAAGCCCTGGCCTAAAGTGCCAGCATCCCATATGGGTGCTGATTTGAGTCCCGGCTGCTCCACTTCCGATCCAGCTCTCTGCTGTGGCCTGAGGAAGCAGTAGAGGATGGCCTAAGTGCTTGGGCCCCTGCACCCATGTGGGAAACCTGGAAGAAGCTCCTGGCTCCGGATCGGCGCAGCTCCGGCCATTGCGGCCATCTGGGGAGTGGGACAGCAGATAGAAGATCTTTCTTCTCTCTCTCTCTGCCTCTCCTCTCTGTAACTCTTTCAAGTAAATAAATCTTAAAAATCCAAACCAAAGAACTCTGATTTTATTTATATAAAATACAGAAAAGCAGATTAGGGACTGAGTGGTGAGGGTGGGAGGGCTGGCAAAGCGGCCCCAGGAAACTTTCTGGGGTGCTTATATGCTCGTTATTCTGACTGTGGCGATGGTTTTGTGGGTCACAAAGAGGATGTTTTTTGTTTGTGTTTTTAAAGATTTGAAAGACAGTTACAGAGTGGCAGAGGCAGAGAGAGAGAATCTTCCATCCACTGGTTCACTACCAGATGGCCTCAACGGCCAGAGCTGCACCAATCCGAAGCCAGGAACCTCTTGGGGTCTCCCATGTGGGTGCAGGGGCCCAAGGACTTGGGCCATTTTCCACTGCTTTCCCAGGCCATAGCAGAGAGTGGATTGGAAGTGGAGCAGCCATGATGAACCGGTGTCCATATGGGATGCCAGCACTGCTGGCAGCAGCTTTACTCACTACATCACAGTGCTGGCCCCATAAGTAATTTTTTTTGACAGGCAGAGTGGACAATGAGAAAGAGAGAAAGGTCTTCCTTTTGCCACTGGTTCACCCTCCAATGGCCGCCGCTGCCGGTGTGCTGCGGCCGACGCACCGCGCTGATCCGATGGCAGGAGCCAGGAGCCAGGTGCTTTTCCTGGTCTCCCATGGGGTGCAGGGCCCAAGCACTTGGGCCATCCTCCACTGCACTCCCTGGCCACAGCAGAGAGCTGGCCTGGAAGAGGGGCAACTGGGACAGAATCCGGCACCCTGACCGGGACTAGAACCCGGGGTGCCGGCGCCACAGGCGGAGGATTAGCCTAGTGAGCTGCGGCGTCGGCCGCATAAGTACATATTTTTAAATATAGTATAATGTAACTTGAAAGCAGACTGTGATAAATTGAAAATATGGCATAATCCCCAAAGCAACCACTAAAAAAAATGAAGGAAATAAAGAAAAATGGAATCATGAAAATAATTTATTCAGGGGCAGGCATTTGGCACAGCAGTCAAGCTGCCACCTGGGACCACAGCATCTCATACTGGAGTGCCCGGTTCCCGTCCTGGTTCCCCACTTCTGATCTAGCTTCCTGTTGATGCACACCCTGGGAGGCAGCAGGTGATGGCTCAGGAACCTGGATCCCTGCCACCCACGTGGGATACTCAGATTGCGCTCTGGGCTCCTGTCTTTGGCCTGACCTAGTCCTGGTTGTTGTGAGCATTTAAGTAGTAAGAGGGTGATCTTCCATCCTCTCACTATCTCTTTCAAATAAATTGAAAATCTATCAAAAGAAATACAGGAAAAGTAGATCAAAAGGGGTAAATAGAAAACAGCAATTTGGTAGATTATTTATTCATATATTTGAAAGGCAGAGTGACAGAGAGCAGAGATATGAGAGAGAAACAGCTATCTTTGATCTGCTTGTTCACTCCCCAAATGGCCACAACAACCAGGTCAGAGCCTGACCAAAGCCAAGAGACAAGAGCTCCATCCTGGTCTCACACATGGATGGCAAGGGCTCAAGTACTTACTCCATCTTCTGCTGCTTTCCCAGGTGCTTAGCAGGAAGCTGGCCTGGAAACGGGCAGCTGAGGACTCAATCCAGCACTCTGACAGCGATGCTGGCAGCAGCATAACCACAGGACGGCCACATCTGGTAGGCCTAAACCCAATCATACCAACCAGCACATTAAATACCTTTATAAATTAAAATTAAATGCCTAGTTAAGATACAGGTTCAGATAGATAAAAAAAAGCAAGACGACACAAAACACTTCAAGAAACCCAGAGATAGGACAGAGATGCCATGTTAACACTAAATCAAAGGAAACCTAGAGTGGTTTATAGTAGCAAAATATTTTTTTTTTAATCATGCGTATAGACATACTTATTTGAGATAGAACTCCCATTTCCTGGTTCACTCCCCAACACCCACAAAGGCTGGGTCTGAGCCAGGCTGAAGCCGGGAGCTGAGAATACAGCCCAGGTCTCCCATGTGGGTGGCCGGGAGTCCAGTGGCTTGAGCCTTCACTGCTGCCTCCCACGGTTGGCATCGTCAGGAAGCTGCAGTCAGGCGCCTCACCCCTCAAAGCCAGGAACTCCAGTATGGGACACGGATGTTTCAACTGGCCTCTTGAACCCCTTTGCTAAATGCCCAACCCAAGGAGAGTTAAAGAAGTTTGCCACGGAAAAGAGGGTCATTTTATAATGCTAAAGGGGTTCATCCAACAGCAAGCCTAATAGTTCTAAGTACTTATGCATTTTATCTGTAGCTTTAAGATGCAGGACTTGAAAACATGCAAAGCAAACACTGGCAGAACTGCAGGGAGACAGAGAATCCACCATCAGTTAAAGATCTGAACATTCGCCTCTCAGTTACTGACAGGACAAGCAGGATCAGAAAGGATCTAGGTGATGTAGACACTGTCAACACGGACCTGACGTTTCTAGAACACTCTGCCCAACAGCAGCACAATACACTCTTCTCATGTGTACAGGGGCCATTTACTAAAATAGACCACACTGTCCACTGACCGGAAGTATCAGAAAATTTCAAAGATATGCTTTCTGAATACTAGAATTAACTCAAATCTGTAACAGCAGATATCTACAAAATTCAAATATTTAGAAACTGGTAACATGGCATACTAAAAGGTCTTTTCTAAATGTTTACTGATCGCTTTTCCTCTGTTTGAAAGGCAGAGTGACACAGAGAGGGCAATCTTCCCTCCCCTGGTTCACTCCCCAAATGCCCACCAACAGCTGGGCCTGGGTCAGGCTGAAGCCAGAGGCACAGAACTCTACCTGGGTCTCCCACAGGGATGGCAGGGGTCCAAGAACTTGGGTCACCACCTGCTGCCTCCCAGACGCAGGAGCCAGGACTCACCAGGCACTCCAATACGGGGTGCACGCATCCCAGGTGGCAGCCTAACCCACTGCACCACCACTCCTGTCCCTGAAGTCTCGAATGGAATGGAAACAAAAGCACATCCAAAACGTGTGGCGCTTAAGAAACCTAGAAGCCAAAAGTTAAACTTCAAAGAGAAGTTTAAAAGGTCTAAGGATTAATGATTGTCTATAAAATTCTTCCTGAAAACAGAAAGGGAAAAAACACTTTCCAACTCATTTCGTCAGGCCAGCATTGCCCTCATGCCAAAAGCAAAGACAAAAGAAACCACAGCTCAGTACTCCTCAGGAATGCAGACACAAACATCCTTTTAAAAATGTTGAAATCAGCTACCTAAGCACCTTGGAAAATCAAATACCAAATCAAGCAATAAACTAAATAGAAAATAATGTATACAGAAAATCAGTGATAACTAGAAGTTGGATTTTTTGAGCAGAACAATTAAAGTGATAAACTGTTAGCCAGAAAAAGCTAAGCAACTGATGTCCACAACCAGGAAAGAGAACAAGGATATCACCGCTGATACGATATTAAAAGGATAAAGGAATATTAGGAACTTTATGCCAACAAATCTGACAACACACGAAGTGGAAACTCCTTGAACATGCTACCAAAGTTCAAAAAGACAGGAACAGAAAAGTGAAATAGGCAGGCAAAATGGCCACATCATGATCAAGATAATTTTTTAAATTTTTTACCAGGCAGAGTTAGACAGTGAGAGACACAGAGATATAGACAGTGAGAGAGAGACAGAAAGGTCTTCCTTCTGTTGGTTCATTCCCCTAATGGCCGCTACAGCCGGCGCTGCACTGATCCAAAGCCAGGAGCCAGGTGCTTCCTCCAGGTCTCCCATGCGGGTGCAAGGACCCCAAGCACTTGGGCCATCCTCCACTGCCTTCCTGGGCCACAGCACAGAGCTGGACTGGAAGAGGAGTAACCCGGACTTGTACCTGATGCCCCAGGCAGAGGATTAGCCAAATGAGCCACGGCGCCAGCTGATCAAGATAATTTTTAAAAGATTTCAAAAGAACAGCAAGAGTGGCCTGGGAAGGCAGTGGAGGATGGCCCAAGTGCTTGGGCCCTGTACCCGCATGGGAGACCTGGAGGAAGCACCTGGCTCCTGGCTTCGGATCGGTGCAGCGCCGGCCGTGGTGGCCATTTGGGGGGGGTGAACCAACTGAAGGAAGACCTTTCTCTCTCTCACTGTCTAACTCTGCCTGTCAAAATAAATTTTAAAAATAAAAAAATCAAAGGCACAGCAAGAGAGAAATAGAGGGAGGAGCAGGTGCTGTAGTGTGGCAGGTAAAGCCACCGCCTGTGGTGCCAGCATCCCATATGGGCGCCAGTTTGAGTCCCAGCTGTTCCACTTCCAATTCAGCTCTGCTTTGGCCTGGGAAAGCAGTAGAACATGGCCCAAGTCCTTGGGCTCCTGCATCTGCATGGGAAACCTGGAAGAAGCGCCTGGCTCCTGGCTTCGGTTCGGCACAGCTCTGGCTGTTGTGGTCATCTGGGGAGTGAACTACTGGATGGAAGACCTCTCTGTGTAACTCTTTCAAATAAATAAATCAGGGCTGGTGCCATGGCGCAGCAGGTTAAAGCTCTGGCCTGAAGTGTTGGCATCCCATATGGGCGAAGATTCTAGTCCCAGCTGCTCCTCTTCCAATCCAGCTCTCTGCTGTTGTCTGGGAAAGCAGTAGAAGATGGCCCAAGTCCTTGGGCCCCTGCACCCATGTGGGAGACCCAGAAGAAGCTCCTGGCTTTGGATCTGCACAGCTCCGGCGGTTGCGGCCATTAGGGAGTGAACCAGCAGATGGAAGACCTCTCTGTCTCTACCTCTCCCTGTAACTCTTTCAAATAAATAAAATAAATCTTTAAAAATAAATAAAGCTTTAAAAAGGAGAGGAGGTAGAGACAGATTTGCCATCTGCTGGGTCATACCCCAAATACCTATAACAGCTCAGGCTGAGCTAAGCTAAAGATGAGCCAAGAACTCCATCTGGGTCTCCCACCTGGGTGGCAGGGACCCAAGGACTTGGGCCATCATCTGCTACCTTCCCAGACACATCAGCTGGGGCTGGATTGGAAGCAGAATAGTCAGAACTTAACTGGCACCCCAATATGGGCTCTTCAGCTGCAGTTAACCCACTGTGACACAGCACTTTCCCAGATATAGAAAAATTTTACAAGTTTTTTAATTTGACTTGACTTTAATTTGACTTTATCTCTGACTTGAAAGTCAGAGAGATAGAGTGAGAGATTGGCTGGCACTGCGGCACACTAGGCTAATCCTCCTCCTGCGGTGCTGGCACCCCGGGTTCTAGTCTTAGTTGGGGCACCGGATCCTGTCCCGGCTGCTCCTCTTCCAGTCCAGCTCTCTGCCGTGGCCCGGGAAGGCAGTGGAGGATGGCCCAAATGCTTGGGCCCTGCACCCACATGGGAGACAGGGAGGAAGCACCTGGCTCCTGGCTTCAGATCAGCACAGTGCGCCAGCTGTAGTGGCCATTTGAGGGTGAACCAATGGAAGGAAGACCTTTCTCTCTGTCTCTCTGTCTAACTCTGCCTGTCAAAAAAAAAGTGAGAGGGAGATCTTCCATCTGCTGGTTCACTCAAATGGCTGCAATGGCCAGGACTGGACCAGACCAAAGCCAGGAGCCAGGAGACTTTTCCAGGTCTCCCACATGGGTATTAGGAGCCCAAGAACTTGGGTCATCCTCTGCTGCTTTCCAGGTGCATTAGCAGGGAGCTAATCAGCAATGGAGCAGCTGGGACTGGAACCGGCACCTGTACACAAGGCCAGCAACATGATCTAGGTAATTTTAGATGAGCGCACATGTGGGGACTTCAAAAGTTCATGGGAAATGAATTTAAATATAAAGCAAATTTTCCATGAATTTGAGGCCCACTCATATTCTTTTCCCATCACACAATGATCACATTTGAGTTCAGAAATCTGAGCTACTTTGAATTGTTTCTAATTTCCTAACCCATGAGGCAGGCATTCGATGCAGTGGCTAAGATACCAGTCAGGGGACGGGCATTGTGGTACAGCAGTTTGAGCTGATGCTTCAGACCCCTGCATCCCATATCCGAGTGTGCGGATGGAGTCCCACCTCTGCTTCTGATCCAGCCTCCTATGTGCAGTCCGGGAGACAGCAGGTGCTGGTTCTAATACTTGGGTCCCTGCCAAGCACTTGGGTTCAAGTGTGGTGGAATGAGAGGGCCATGCCAAGGTGGCCACTGGCAAGCGAGCATTAGTTACTCAGGAATGGCTTTGGAAACTGCCTGGCAACAGGCTGTGATTGGATGGCTTTGGAAACTGCCTGGCAACAGGCTATGACTGGATGGGGCATAGGCCGCCCCTTGACCAGATTGGCTGGTCTTGGCTATATAAGATGTAGTTTCAACAGAAATAAACGAGTCTGCCAGGCGAGCCTGCTTTCACCCGACTCCCCGGGTCTGTGTGGTGACTCCCCGCCTCTTGCCCCCACCACGCTGTTCCTCTCAGAAAGGAATCCACTGCAACATTGTTGAGAAATCAACAGCAACATTCAAGGACTTAGTTCTTCCTTGTGGGAGACCCACATAGAGTTCCTGGCTCCTGGATTTGGCCTGGCCCAGCCCTGGATTCTGCAGGCTTTTGGGGAGTCAATCAGAAGATGAAAAATCTGTCACTGGGGCCGGCGCTGAGCATAGCAGGTAAAGCCCCTCCTGCAGTGCCGGCATCCCATATAGGTGCTAGTGCTAGTCCCGGTTGCTCCACTTCCGATCCAGCTCTCTGCTGAGGCCTGGGAAAGCAGAAGATGGCCCAAGTCCTTGGGCCCCTGCACCCACTGGAGACCCAGAAGCAGCTCCTGGCTTTGGATCAGTGCAGCTCTGGTGGTTGCGGCCAATTGGGGAGTGAACCAGTGGATGGAAGACCTCTCTCTCTCTGCCTCTCCTCTGTGTAACTCTGACTTTCAAATAAATATTAAAAAAATCTGTCACTGTGCCTTTCAAAAAGAAAAAGAAGTTGGTGCCAGTGTTGTGGTGTAGTGGTAAAGATGCTGCCCGAGATGCTGGCATCTGGTAAAGGCGTTGGTTCATATCTCAGATGCTCCACTTCCAATCCAGCTCCCTGCTAACGTGCCTGGTGAAGCAGCAGCAGATGGCCCAAGTGCTTGGGCCCCTGCACCCACATGGGAAATCCAGGTGAAGCTCCTGGCTTCAGCCTGGCCATCGCTGCCATCTGGAGAGTGAACCAACAGATGGAAGATACCTACCTGTCTCTCCCCCTCTATAACCCTGCCTTTTAAATAAAAATATATTTTAACAAAAGAAAAAGATGCCAGTTAGAATGTCCTAGCATACTGGAGTACCTGGCTTCAGTAATCCAGCTCAATTCTAGCTTCCTTCTAATGCAGACCCTGGGAAGAAGCAGTGATGGCTCTCGTAGTTGGATTTCTTTTAATTTTTTTTTTATTTGACAGGTAGAGTTATAGACAGTGAGAGACAGAGAAAGGTCTTCCTTCCACTGGTTCACCCCACTATTGGCTGCTATGGCCGGCACACTGCGCCGATCTGAAGCCAGGAGCCAGGTGCTTCTTCCTGGTCTCCCATGTGGGTGCAGGGCCCAAGCATTTGGGCCATCCTCCACTGCCTTTCCAGGCCACAGCAGACAACTGGACTGGAAGAGGAACAACCGGGACTAGAACCCGGTGCCCATATGGGATGCCAGCGCTGCAGGTGGAGGATTAACAAAGTGAGCCATGGCACCGGCCTTTTTTTTTTTGCTTAAATATTTATTTAAAAGGCAGAGTGACAGAGACACAGAAAGAAGGAGAGGCAGAGTGCAAGAGAGACTTTCCATCTGCTGGTTCCCTCAGCAAATTGCTGCACTAGTCAGGGCTAGCCTAGCCTGAAGCCAGGAGCCAGGAATTCCATCAGGGTCTCCCACAAGGAGGAACCAAGTCCTGGAACCCGGGATTCCCACATGGGTGGCAGGGGCTCAGGTACTTGGGCCGTCATCTGCTGCTCTCCCAGGCGCATCATCAGGGAGATATAATGGAAGCACAGCTGCCTTGACTCAAACTGGCTGAGTATGCGCCATTACAGGCATTTGGGGAGTGAATCAGCAAGATGGGAGCACGCTGAGTGTGTGTGCGCATGTGCACATCTCTCTCAAAGAAACAAAAATTACATAACTGCTAGGGGCCTCCGCTGTGGTGTAGAGGGTAAAGTCGCCACCTATGTCGCCAGCATCTCACGTGGGCACTGGTTAGAGTCCCAGATGCTCCACTTCCAATCCAGCTCCCTGATAATGTGACTTGGAAAGCAGCAGCAGGTGGCCCAAGTACTTGGATCCCTGAGCCCACCTGGAAGACTGAGAAGAAGCTCCTGGTTCTGGCCTGGCCCAGCCCTGGTCAATGTGACCATCTGGGGAGTGAACCAGCAAATGGAAGACCTCTCTCCCTCTGTAACTCTGCCTTTGAAATACATAAAATAAATCTTTGAAAATAACATAAAATAATTGCTTAAGCTAGCACTACAATCTCCTAGCTCTTAAGCACAACAGTGTGGAAACCTAGCATATTCTCCTTTTGTCCTTATCCTTAGCAATGGACGATCAGCACCTAAGTCTCTTCTGGCAGTCTAATTCTGACTCTAACCAACTTAGGGTACTGAGCCAAAAAAAATTTATATATATATGTATGTATGTATCTTTAGCTTTCAGCAGAGGTTGCTCTCAGGACAAAACTCTCCAGAGCTAATGAATTCTATAATGAGGTTCTGGGGTTCATGAAGTAGGATGTTTACCAATTTCCATGGCTAAGGTTTCCGGAACACAAATCACTTGAACACCAAGGACTGTCCAACACTGCCCAGAGATCAGCAGGAGTCCTTCCGGGTTATATTCACAGCAACTCACATTAGCAGGGATCTGGATGGGAAGTGGAGCAGCCAGGACTCAAACCAGCGCCCACATGGGATGCCAGCACCACAGGTGGAGACCTAATCTACGATGCCACAGCGCCAGCCGCTTCCTTCTCATTTTGAAACTCCCTTTCATCTGTGGGATAAGATTAGATATTTTACCTTCACATCTGGAATAACTTTCTTAGAAACCACCTCCACCCCTCCTCTGACCAGAAAAATGCTTCGAGGACAGTGATTTGACCAAGTACTTGCACTTGTGAAATCCTGATTGATGCATTTTAACTTGAGCAAACCATTACTGAACTGTCTCTCTCCTAAAGTTATTTAATCACAGGATTTTCTTCGTAAAGACAAAGCTTTTGCTCAAAATAACAAAAAATGGGAAAATGTTCTAATTTTTTTAAAAAAGACTTACAGAGATGGAGAGACAAAGATCTTCCATCCGCTGGCTCACTCCCCTTGGATGGCCAAAATGGCCAGAGCTGGGCTGATCCGAAGCCAGAAGCTTCTTCTGAGTCTCCCAAATGGGTGCAGGGCCCCAAGCACTTGGGCCATCTTCTACTGCTTTCCCAGGCACATTAGCAGGGAGCTTGATCGGAAGTGGAGCAGCTGGGACTCAAACCAGCGCCCATGAGATACCGGCACCACAGGTGGAGACTTAACCTACTACGCCACAGCGCCAGCCCCTTCTAATTTTTAAACTTCCTTTCATCTGTGGAAGGATTTTCTCTTCACACCTGGAATAACTTTCCTCTTAAAAAACCACCACCTGAGTGTCGAACCCTGCGTGTGTCCCTGTGTCACGTGAGTGCTTGCGGGACAGGTGGCCACGGGACGCAGGTGGGGGGCTGCTCGGACCAGTGACCATGTCCCTTGTGCTCCCCAGACCTAAACATACACCTTTGCTCTTTTACTAAGAGAATTTCTACTTACAGAAAAGTATTTTGAAAACACATACTTTACACGGCAATTTTGTATCCATTTAAACTAACCTTTGTATCAATAAAGCACTGTTGTTCAGATAAAACACCACCACCACAAGCCAGCAGGGGCCTGTGCTGTGTGGATGAGAATAAGAGAAGTCTCAAAACCGACTTTTTTCAGAAGAATACAGGGGTTAATCTGAGTTACAACAGAATTACATGTTTTTAATAAACCTGGAAGCTACCAAACTTTATACATTGCAGTTTGGGCAGAAATTGAGGCTGAAGGGGAAAGCGCTGTGGTGTAGCTAGTTAAGCAGCTGCCTGCGAGACCAGCGTCCCGTATGGGCGCTGGTTCGAGTCCCAGCTGCTCCACTTCCAATCCAGCTTCCTGCTAATGACCTTGGGAAAGCAGCAGAAGATGGCTCAAGTACTTGGTCCCCTGCACAAACATGGGAAACCCGGATGAAGCTCCTGGCTCCAGCCTGGCCCAGCCTTGGCTGTTGCAGCCGTTCTGGGAAGTGAAGCAGCGGATGGAAGATCTCTCTCTCTCTCACTCTGCCTTTCAAATCAATCTTAAAAATACGGAAATTAATTAGTTAAGGTTGAAATGACTGGTCTTTGGCTTTAGTTAACTGGGGCTACTGGGACCATGCAAAGTCCTTCCCAGGTGAACGGGAAGCAGAGCAGCCCGGCCTGGAATCAGGCCTGAGATATGGGATTTCCGCCCTGCGAGCTGGGGCTTGACCAGCTGGCTTCCCAGCCGGGATCTTAACCACGGCACCAAATGCCGGTCCCATTGAGGCAGCCTTCTGTGTAGACACTGGAAAAGAGCCAAATCCTCCAGCCATCGTGGGCAGGGTGAAAGACCTGTGAAACAGCCGTGCCTGGAACACAGCACTGCCGGAAAGGAAGAGACGCCCACGGGGCTATTTTAGCGCATTGTAAAAAGCCACACTGCATACTGCGAGCTACCTTTGGTGCAGGAAGGGTGCAAAACCTAACTATTCCCGTGCGCTGGGGTTTGCTTTTAAAAATCAATTGCAAGTCTAAACACATACAAACCCTATCTAGTGGAGGATGCGATCCCCAACACCTGGTTTTTATATCAAGTTTTAAACAGCGCCCATGTGGCAAGGAGCTCACAAGTACCATAAAGACTACACATAGAGATTTGTTTTTTAAGGGCAACATGTGTTGCGGCTGGAAAAGGCGTCTCACTCGTGCCGGGGGCGCTGCCCAAGGGCAGAGAGTGGGCCCCCGCCTGCTGCGTGGTCGCAGGGCGGACTGGACCCCCACGCTCAAAACACACAAGGCCTGCAGGGAAGAACCCACGCAGCAGCACCACGGCCCCGTGCCCCCCACCGCCTCGCCGCTGTCCACGGCCTCCTGCGGAGCTCCCAAGTCCCAGCAGCCCCGCTGGCGTCCACGCACCATGATGGTCGCTGCTCGCCGCACACCGCCTCCTCACCTCTGCTCGCTCCAACGCGTGTGGCGTGCGGGCGTGTGGCCCAACTGCAGAGCTCAAGTACTGCGTGCCGCGTCCGGACTGGCTCGCCGCTCGCTCAGCGGCCATTGGCTCTTTGACTGCTGGGGGCGGGGGTCGCAGGCCCGGCTCTCCATCGTGATTGGCCATCTTCCCTGCCCGGCAAAGCCATCCTTCTGATTGGCTGCCACTTTAGGCGGGAAGTTGGAGACGCTGCTTCGGCGTGAAGCGGCGGGGGCCGATGTGACCGAGGCCGGACCGAAGAGTCTGGTTTTTCTCTGCTGGGCGGAAGTTGAACGGCGACCGAGGCAGATTGGAGTGGTTGTTTCGGGGGAATGTGTACGGCACAGAGTGACTCAGGGCGAGGTGGAAGGCGGGAGACGCTGTCAGCCGCACCACCCACGCGCCTCGGTGAACGGACACAGAATCTGCAAGAAACATCCACCCTGTTTCGTGCCACTGATCTGAGGGGAAATCGACATAAAACACCTTAGGGGGCAGGCGTTTGGTGCAGTGGATAGGCACTCGCCCACCCCACCCCACCGTGGAGTGCCTGGGATTGAGTCCGCCTCCGCTTCCGGTCCTTCCTTGCTAATCCCACCCTGGGAGGCACCCAGGATGGCTCAGGTGCCTGTGGGAGAACCAGATTGAGCGTCTGGCTCCCACCTGGTCCTGCCCTGGCTGTTACAGGTATTTGAAGACTGAACCAAGAGCTCTTGATTCTCAAATAAATAAAAATTACTTACTAAAAAAGATGTATTTATTTATGTGAAAGGCAGAGTTAGAGGAAGAGATTTTCTGTCCTGGTTTACTCCCCCGAAGGACTGCAACTGCCAAGGCTGGGCCAGGCTGAAGCCAGGAGCGTTTGGGGTCTCCCACGTGGGTGGCGGGGACCCCAGTGCTTGGGCCATCTTCTGCTGCTTTCCCAGGTGCATTAGTAGGGGCCTGGATTGGCGGTGGAGCAGCTGGGTCTTGAATGGGTCCCTGTCTTTTTTTTTTTTTAAGATTTATGTTATTTATTTGAAAGAGTTAGAGAGGTAGAGTCAGAGAGAGAGAGAGAGGTCTTCCATCCGCTGATTCACTCCCCAAATGGCCGCAACAGCCAGAGCTGAGCTGATCTGAAGCCAGCAGCCAGGAGCTTCTTCCAGGTCTCTTGTGTGGGTGCAGGGGCCCAAGCACTTGGGCCGTCTTCTGTTGCTTTCCCAGGCCACAGCAGGGAGCTGGATCGGAAGTGGAGCAGCTAGGACTCGATCTGGCACCCATGTGAGATGCCAGCACTGCAGGCAGCGGCTTTACCCACCACACCACAGTGGCGCCCTCTCCCCTGTCTGCTCTTTTCTAAGTTGCTGCTTTTTTTTTTTTTCTAAGTTGGTTTTTAATAATGTCAAATCATCCAAATTCTTTCCTTTTCTCAGAGGCTTTTTACTACGACTGCTGTCTGGGCTGTAACTGTCTTTTATAGCTGTCAGTGCCAGTATGAGCTACCATCCAGGACTCATATATTCGTTTACAGGTTTGGGTGGCAAAGCTGTTGGAAACACAGTGTTCTTTTGTGTTTATTTTATTTTGTTTTTGTTTGAAAGGCCCAGAGAGAAACATTGACTGGTTCACTGCCCGAATGCTTGCAAGTACGAGGGCTGAGCCAGGTGGAAGCCAGGAGCCAGGAACTCAATCCAGGTCTCCCACCTGGGTAGTTGGAACCCAAGTACTTGAGCCTTCACTGGCTGCTTCCCATCCCAGGGTGCACATTAGCAGGAAGCTAAATTGAAAATAAAGTAACCAGGACTTGAACCCAGGGAGTCTGCTATGAGATGGAGGTATGCCAAGTGGCGTCTTAACTGCTGAGACAAATGCCCAACCCACAATCCACAGTGTTTAATTCATGTGCCATTCTGTTTCAATTGACAAGCTCATCACCTGGAGTAATTCCTGGCACTCAGCAAACCCCTCACAGTTAGTACCACCACTAGGCACCAACATTTTGGATTCAGCCTGAAAAAACTCAATAGAAAATCCCAGAAACAGTAAGTTTTAAATTGTGCACCATTTTTAGTATTCTGACTAAATCCTAGACAAGCCCCCCAAAAATATGAATCATCCTTGTGTCCAGTGCACAGTACTTACAGTAAGATATTTTGAGAGGGGGCCATCATGGTTCAGCAGGTTAAACCACTGCCTGTGATGCCAGCATCCCACATGAGCACCAGTTCAAGGGAGCCCTGGCTGCTTCACTTCCAATCCAGCGCTCTGCTAATGCAGAGAAAGCAGCCAAGGATGACCCAAGTCCTTGGGCCCCTGCACCCACATGGGAGACTCCGATGGATTTCCAGGCTCCTGGCTTTGGCCTGGCCCAGCCCCAGCCATTGTGGCCATCTGGGGAGTGAACCAGAGGATGGAAGATAATCTCTCTCTCTCTCTCTCACTCTGACTTTCAAACAAATCTTTTTTAAAAAAGAGGTTTGGAGAGAGATTACATTCACATAAGTTTTATTTCAGTATATTATAATTGCTGTATTTTATTGCTACTTATTCATTTCTTATTGTGCCTAATTTATTTATTTATTTATTTATTTTTTATTTGACAGGCAGAGTGGACAGTGAGAGAGAGAGACAGAGAGAAAGGTCTTCCTTTTGCCGTTGGTTCACCCTCCAATGGCCGCCGCGGCCGGTGCGCTGCGGCCGGCGCACCGCGCTGATCCGATGGCAGGAGCCAGGAGCCAGGTGCTTTTCCTGGTCTCCCATGGGGTGCAGGGCCCAAGCACCTGGGCCATCCTCCACTGCACTCCCTGGCCACAGCAGAGGGCTGGCCTGGAAGAGGGGCAACCGGGACAGAATCCGGCGCCCCGACCGGGACTAGAACCCGGTGTGCCGGTGCCGCTAGGCGGAGGATTAGCCTAGTGAGCTGTGGCGCCGGCCTGTGCCTAATTTATAAACTAAACTTTATAATAGGTTTTTATTAGGATTAGATACTATCCACTGTGTCAGGCATCCACTGGGGTCTTTGAATGTATCCCCCACAGCTAGGGAGAGATTACCATTGACTCAATTGAACAAGACTGCTAAGCTGTGAAGAGGCAACTAACACTGGGGAAGCTGCAAACATAAGTCATTTTTAATAAGATCTGCACAGAGTTTTCTAAGTCTCCGCATCCTTGAGAATAAGGATGTGACATCTTTCATCTGAGAATTTCATCTTCTGCTTTATAAGAAATAGCACAGGAGCTAGTGCTGTGGCATAGTGGCTAAAGCCAGTGCCTGAAGCACCCGCATCCATATGGGCGCCGGTTCAGGGCCTGGCTGCTCCACTTCTGATCCAGCTCTCTGCTGTGGCCTGGGAAAGCAGTAGAAGATGGCCCAAGTCCTTGGGCCCCTGTGCCCGTGTGGGAGACCTGGAAGAAGCTCCTGACTCCTGGCTTTGGATCTGCGCAGCTCTGGCTGTTGCAGCCAATGGGGGGTGAACCAGTGGATGGAAGACCTCTTTCTCTCTGCCTCTCCTTATCTCTCTGTGTAACTCTGACTTTGAAATAAATAAATAAATCTTTAAAAAATAAATCATTAATAACTCAAATTACCATTCTCCTGAAGTCCTAACAAGCTAAGATCTGGACAGCTTGATACAAACACCAGAGCAATTACAACAGACGAGGATGGACAACCTTCACGTAGGCCATCTGACAGCCAGTGACATCGCCAAGCGACATCAGACTCCAAGGAAATTCATCGGAGTTGTCACTGCCTACCCTCACTCCAACTAAAAATAGCTCAAATCCAACGTGCAGAAATCTCTTCAACTGATTGCTCTCTGAACTCAAAAACTGGGTGTGTATCTGTTCCAGTCACTAACCTTTGCTTTATTTTTGTTTCAATAAAAATACTTCTCATCAAATACCTGTTTGCTCATACCAGAGCAAGGCTTCACTCAGTCCGGAGTTCAGCTATAACATCACCTCCTGAGGGGAGACACCATGGCTTAATGGGACTGAATTATCTGTGTCCCTAAGAGATTAGTTCAATAAGGTACTGGACGGTACACTTAGGTTTCTTCTCTCCTGCTTATGTCAATCACGTTTTTCTCTTGGTTTGCTTTTGCCACTCAGCTGCTAATGCATTTCTTCTCTCCGTAGGCATCAAATCAAGTGGGGAAATGAAATAGTTAAAATGCGAGGGGACTTCAGCCAGTTTGGGGAAGATGTAATGAAAAGATAAATTTATTTTGGTGCTGAACATTGGTGAAACCATGCTGTTTTTTTCATCATAAGCATTTTCTACAAACTTTGAAAGAATTCTTTCAAATTTATTTTATTTGATGGGTACAGAGAGAGAGAGAGAATGGGCAGGTTCACTCACCAAATGCCCACAATGGCTGAGGCTGGGCTGGGCCAAAGCCAGGAGCCAGGAACCCAATCCAAGTCTCCCACATGGGTAACAGGAACCCAATTGCTTGAGACATCCGTGCTGCCTACTAGAGTCTACACTGGCAGGAAACTGGAATTGGCAGTCGGAGCCAGAAATTGAGCCCAGTCACTCCAGAATGGGATACAGGCATCTTAACTGCTAGGTTAAATGCTTACCCCTTGATGAACTTTTTTTTTTTTAAGATTTACTTTATTTATTTGAAAGGCAGAGTTACAGAGAGCAAAGGAGAGTTACAGATAGAGAGGGAGCTCTTCTATCTGTTGATTCACTCCCCAAATGGTTACAATGGCCAGGGCTGGGCCAGGCCAAAGGCAGGAGCCTGGAACTCTGTCTGGGACCCCCACATAGTTGGTAGGGCCCAAGTACTTGGCCATCTTCTGTGGCTTTCCCAGGCTCATTAGTAGGGAGCTGGATCTGAAGTGGAGCAGCTGGGACTTGAGGCGGTGCTCTTACGGGATGCCAGGGTTGCAGGCAGGGGCTTAACTGGCAGTGCCATGATGCTGACCCCTCCATGAACTTTTTGAGTACCCTTATGTACCCCTGTAGCATACTGAGTAAGCTAAAAACACTTGAAAAATGGCAGGTACAAAAAGATCACCCTGATCTTTGTGCTTTTTTTTTTTTAAGATTTATTAATTTATTTGAAAGGCAGAGTTACAGAGAGGCAGAGGCAGAGAGAAGGAGAGAGAGATTTTTCCATCCGCTGATTCACTCCCCAGATGGCTGCAATGGCCAGGGCTGAGTCAATCTGAAGCCAGAAGCCTGGAGCTTCTTCTAGGTCTTCCATGTGCGTGCAGGGGCCCAAGGACTTGGGCCTTCTTCTACTGCTATCCCAGGCCATTAGCAGGGAGTTGGATTGGAAGTGGAGCAGCTGGGACTCGAACTGGTGCCCATATAGGATGCCGGTGCTGCAGGCACTGGCTTTAGCCACTATGCCACAGCACTTCTACTGCTTTCCCAGGCCACAGCAGAGAGCTGGATCAGAAGTGGAGCAGCCAGGCCTTGAACCGGCGCCCATATGGATGCAGGTACTTCAGGCCAGGGCTTTAACCTGCTGCGCCACAGCGCTGGCTCCATTATTAATGACTTTGTTTTGGGAAAATTCAGAAGGTGGAAGGTACAGAGAGATCTAAGGAAAGAGGTGAGCAAGCCCAGCATCACGCGGAGTGTCATTTTCTGGGGAGCTGAAGGGTGGTCTCAGGCAGCCGTGAGACATGCAGATCTCTGCACCTGAAGGCAGCAGGTAACGGATTTCACAGACAAAGTGGCCTGTGGCTACTTGGAAATGCGAGACAGTGCAGCAGTCTACTGAGGACATCAGATTACCGTAATGAAGATGACCTCCAGGATTACCTGAAGGGCAGGATAGTGACCTGTGACCACAACGGCTGTGGAGATACTGAGTCCCTACAGAGACTGTTGATGAGCTGTACTACACAGCAAGAGCCGTTCACAAAGAGGAAGCAGCTTAATACCAGTGACACAGGGCACTGCTTGACGATCCATAAGGGTGTGTTCCATACAGTTTTCCTTTTGAATCATAGAATTTTCCTCTCCAGTCATCTCTGTGTTCATTAAAGAGACCAAGAGGGGAAATGTTCACTTCCCTGATTTGATCACTACACACTGTATACCTATATCGAATGTCACACTGCACTCATACATACAATCAATGTTCATTAAAAATAATGGGGAGGGGCTGGCGCTGTGGTGCAGCGGGTTAATGCCCTGGCCTGCAGCACCGGCATCCCATATGGGTGCTGGTTCAAGTCCTAGCTGCTCCACTTTCGATCCAGCTCTCTGCTATGGCCTGGGAAAGCAGTGCAAGATGGCCCAAGTGCTTGGGCCACTGCACTTGTCTGGGAGACCCAGAAGAAGCTCCTGGCTCCTGGCTTCGAATCGGCGCAGCTCCGGCCGTTGCAGCCATCTGGGGAGTGAGCCAGTGGATGGAAGACCTTTCTCTCCCTCTGCCTCTCCTTCTCTCTCTGTGTAAATCTGACTTTCAAATAAATAAATAAATCTTAAAGACAGAGAGAAAGGTCGTCCTTTGCCATTGGTTCACCCCCCAATGGCTGCCGCGGGCCGGCGCACTGCGGCCGGCGCACTGCGCTGATCCGAAGGCAGGAGCCAGGTGCTTCTACTGGTCTCCCATGGGGTGCAGGGCCCAAGCACTTGGGCCATCCTCCACTGCACTCCCAGGCCACAGCAGAGAGCTGGCCTGGAAGAGGGGCAACCGGGACAGAATCCGGCGCCCCGACCGGGACTAGAACCTGGTGTGCCAGCGCCGCTAGGCGGAGGATTAGCCTGTTGAGCCGCAGCGCCGGCCTAATTAATTATTTAAAGGTACATTATAAGGAAAAGAATTCAGAAGAAGAAAATGATTTAACAATCAAACCAGGGGCTGGCAGTGTGGTATAGCGGGTAAAGCCACTGCCTGCAGTGCCGGCATCCCATATGGGTGCCAGTTCTAGTCCCGACTGCTCCTCTTCCGATCCAGCTCTCTGCTATGGCCTGGGAAAGCAGTGGAAGATGGCCCAAGTCCTTGGGCCCCAGCACCTGCGTGGGAGACCCAGAAGCAGCTCCAGGCTCCTGCCTTTGGATCAGCTCAGCTGCAGCCGTTGCAGACATCTGGGCCATCTAGGGAGTGAACCAGCAGCGGATAGAAAACCTCTCTGTCTCTTTGCCTCTGCTTCTCTGTAACTCTGCCTTTCTAATGAATAAATACATCTTTAAAAAAAATAGGAAGCTGGAACCAGGGATGGAGCCAGAACCCATACCCAGGCACTCTGAAATGGGACGCCATTATCCAAACACAGCAGCTTAACCACTGGCCCAAGTGCCCGCCCCCCTGTCTTTAGAGCAGCTTTATAATTCACACATGGTGATACAGATCAGAAGTTCTAATATATTCAGAGAATTACGCAACCATCACCACGACCTAACTGCAGTACCTATTAGCATTCCTTTTTCCCCGACCCACTGGAAACCACTAACCTCTTTTCTGTCTCTACTGATTTGCCTGTTCTGGATCTTTGGTTGAAATGAAATAATTTACCATATGGTCATTTGTGGCTAACTTCTTCCACTGAGCAAGAGTCATCTATGTTGGATCAGCGCTTGATTTGTATAGGCAAATACTATTCCAGTGTATGGCTAAATCAGTTTATTTATCCATCACCAGCTGACGGGTGTTCAAGTGGTTTCCGAATGATACTTTTATGGAAATTCACAGGCTGTTTTCCACATGGACGCACACTTTCACTTCTCTTGTGTACGTATGTTATGGGGGTTGGGGTGGGATAGAGGTGCTTTTCTTCATACAAGAAAGAATTCAAACGTAAGACAGAGTAGCAGTAAGGGTGCCCGCCAAGTTTCATGAAAAGGATACACCTGGGGCCGTTGCTGAGGCTGAGCGGGTGACCCCCTCTGCAGCGCTGCCATCCCCTAGGGGCAACGCTTCCGGCTCTGGCTGCTCCACTTCTGATCCAGCTGCCTGCTAATGTGCCTGGGAAAGCAGCAGAGGCTGCAGAAGAAGCTCCTGGCTCCTGGCTTCAGCCTGGCCCAGCGCAGGCTGTTGTGGCCATTTAGGGAGTGAACAAGCAGGTGGAAGATTCTCTCTCTCTCTCTCTCTCTCTCTCTCTCTCTCTCACACACACACACACACACACACACACACACAGAGAGAGAGAGAGGCTGATTTCTTATCTTCCTACCTAACATATATACACCTGGAACACAAGGGCTGCATCCCATCTACTTCATAGTTAGCACCTGAAGAGACTGCGCAGCTGTTTTCCAAGGCAGCCACATAATCTTTCTCACTGGGCCGGCGCCATGGCATACAATGTGAAGCCTCTACCTGTGGTGCTGGCATCCCATGTGGGTGCCAGTTCGAGTCCCACCTCCTCCACTTCTGATCCAGCTCCCTTGTTAATGTGCTTGGGAAAGGAGCAGAAGATGGCCCAAGTGCTTGGGCCCCTGCACCCACGTGGAAGACCCTGAAGCTCCAGGCTCCTGGGTTTGGCCTGGTGCAAGCCTGGCTGTTGCAGCCATTTGGGAAGCGAAGATGGAAGATTCTCTCTCTCTCTCTCCCCCTCTGCCTTTCAAGCACATAAATAAATCTTTAAAAAGAAAATTGTGGAAATGCCTATTATGAAAAAACTATGCACAGGTTTCAAAAATATTTTGCACACAAATAAACGTAGCTTTTACCTCCAATTCCCCACGAGCTTTTTAAGTATCCTCATCTAAGTAGGAAGGGAAGGCGGGGGAGATCTCAAACCAGTTTCCACCCCATCTGGGAGGACAACCGGCATCTGCAGGTGTAACAGAGCTGCACTCGACCCGGTTCCCGCACTCCTGCCTCCTACCTGCCACAAGGATCATCCTGGACTCTGTGTAACGCAGTCTTTGCGCGACCAAAACAATCAACTCACTCCTCATCTTTCCGCCCTCCTGCCAGCAGCTCAGAGGCAGACACACGCAACGTAACAGAGCAGAGGCTCCTGGTGCCTCTCAGTGTGGCCACTGGTGGCCTGGGCTGGAGATGCCAGTCCTGCCTGCTGTTCACCTCCCAGCCAGATTGTGTCATTTTAGATGAATCAAGAGACTAAGGTAGGGGCAGGTGCTGTGGCATAGCGGGTAAAGCTGCCGCCTGCAATGCCAACATCCCATATGGACGCCAGTTTGAGTTCTGGCTGCTCCACTTCCGATCCAGCTCTCTGTTATGGCCTGGGAAAGCAGTGGAAGATGGCCCAAGTCCTTGGGCCCCTGCACACAAGTGGGAGACCTGGAAGAAGTTCCTGGCTCCTGGCTTTGGATCGACACAGCTCTAGCTGTTGCGGCCATCTGGGGAATGAACCAGCAGATGGAAGACTTCTCTCTCTGTCTCTACTTCTCTCTGTAACTCTGTAATTTCTGATCCAGCTCCCTGTTTATGTCCCTGTTTATGCAATTTGGAGAGTGAAACAGAGGATTGAAAACCTTTCTCTGTCTGTCTCTCTAACTTGGCTTTTCAAATAAAACAAATATTTTTTAAAGAGATTTATTTGCTGGCGCCGCGGCTCAATAGGCTAATAATCTGCCTGCGGTGCTGGCACTCTGGGTTCTAGTCTCGGTCGGGCGCCGGATTCTGTCCCGGTTGCTCCTCTTCCAGGCCAGCTCTCTGCTGTGGCCTGGGAGTGCAGTGGAGGATGCCCCAAGTCCTTTGGCCCTGCACCCCATAGGAAACCAGGAGAGGCACCTGGCTCCTGGCTTCAGATCAGCGCGGTGCGCCGGCTGCAGCGCACCCACCGCAGTGGCCATTGGAGGGTGAACCAACGGCAAAGGAAGACCTTTCTCTCTGTCTCTCTCCCTCACTGTCCACTCTGCCTGTCAAAAAAAAATTTTTATTTATTTATTTGAAAGTCAGAGTTACATAGAGAGAGAAGGAGAGGCAGAGAAAGAGAGAGAGAGAGCGAGTAAGTGAGTTTCCATCCACTGGTTCACCCCCCAAATGGCTGCAATGGCTGGAGCTGCGCTGATCCAAAGCCAGGAGCCAGGGGCTTCTCCTGAGTCACCCATGTGGGTGCAGGGACCCAAGCACTTGGGCCATCCTCTGCTGCTTTTCCCAGGCCATTAACAGAGAGGTGGATCTGAAGTGGAGCAGCTAGGTCTTGAACCAGTGCCCAGATGGGATGCTGGCATCAAAGGCTGTGGCTTAACCCACTACACAACAACACTGGCCCCCAATCCGGCAGTTTCCTACAAAACGAAACATATTTTTACCACATAACCCAGCAATCACACTCCTTGGTGTTTTCTCAAATGAGTCGAAGATGTGGCCACAGAAAAAACCTGGGCATGGATGTTTATTACAGCTTTACTCATTATTGTCAGAACTGGAGAGATACCAAGATGTGGTTCAGTAGGTGCGTGGAGAAACTTCGGCCATCCAGACAACAGGGAGTTACTCAGTGGAGTAACAAGCCATGAAAAAATAGAGGAACCCTGAATGCATATTGCTAAGCAAGGCCAATCTTTTTTCCAGAACATTCTGGAAAAGGTAACTCAATGGAGACAATAAAAAGATGGGAGGCCGGCGTTGGGACGTAGCAAGTTAAGCCACTGCCTGCTGACACTGGCACCCCACCTGAGAGCCTGTTTAAGACCCCTCTGCTCTGCTTCCAATCCAGCTCCCTGCGAACGCTCCTGGGAAAGCAGTGGAGGATGGCCCAAGTGCTTGGGCCCTTGCTAGCCATGTAGGAGACCCAGATGAAGTTCCTGGCTCCTGGCTTCGACTTAGCTGAGCTGAGGCCACTACGGCCATTTGGGGAGTAAACCAGCAAACCAGCAGGTGGGAGATTTGTTTTGTGTGTGTGTGTGCGTGCATGTCTTCCTTTCTCTCTCTAACTCTGCCTTTCAAATAAAGAAAATAAATCTTAAAAAAAAAAAAGAAAAGTAGGGCCGGCGCCATGGCTCACTAGACTAATCCTCCGCCTGCTGTGCTGACACCATGGGTTCTAGTCCTGGTTGGGGCGCCGGATTCTATCCCAATTGCTCCTCTTCCAGTCCAGCTCTCTGCTGTGGCCCGGGAAGGCAGAGGAGGATGGCCCAGGTGCTTGGGCCCCTGCACCTGCATGGGAGACCAGGAGGAAGCTCCCGGCTCCGAATCGGCGCAGTGCCAGCCGTGGCGGCCATTTGAGGGGTGAACCAATGGAAGGAAGACCTTTCTGTCTCTCTCTCTCTCACTAACTCTGCCTGTCAAAAAAAAAAAAAAAGTAGAAATACGGTTGTTTTCCTGGATTGGGGAGGGAGGCATTAAAAGGTAGAGCAAGAGGATTTTGAGGAAGGTGCAGCTACTCACGGTGTATACATTACACATGTGTCAGAACCCACGGGCTGCACAACGCAGGCGAGAGCCCTTCTTTCAGCCATGGACTCTGGGTGATAAGGACGTGTCAGCGTAGGCCCCTAGGTTGTAACAAATGCACGGCTCTGGAGTGGAGGTTGGCGGGGAGGTTGTGTCTGTGTGGGGACTGGCAGTAAATGGAACTCTCTGTACTTTCTGCTCAATGTATTGTGAACCTCACACTGCTCTGAAGAAGAAAGACTATTAAAAAACAATAGGCCATAAAGAAGGGTTTATTTTTGGATGCAGTTCTATCCCATCGATCTCTACCACTGTATGTAAATACTACAGTCTTCATTACTGTGACTTTGTAGTCAGTTTAGAAATCACGAATTGTGAACTGTCCAATTTTGTCCTTTTTTTAAAAAGATTTATTTATTTATTTGAAAGGCAGTTACACAGAGAGAGGAAGAGAGAGAGAGAGAGGTCTTCCATCTGATGGTTCATGCCCCAGATGGCTGCAACAGCCAGAAGTCAGCAGATGAGAAGCCAGGAGCCAGGTGCTTCTTCCAGGTCTCCCATATGGGTGCAGGGGCCCAAGGACCTGGGCCATCTTCTTCTGCTTTCCCAGGCTATTAGCAGAGAGCTGGATTGGAATGGGAGCAGCTGGGACTCGAACCAGTGTGCATATGGGATGCCGGTGCTGCAGGCGGCTCCATGTCCTCCTCCTCCTCCTCCTTTTAAGATTATTTGAAAGGCAGAGCAATAGGGAGAGAGGAAGACACACACACACACACACACACACACAGATTTTCCAACTGCTAGTTCACTCCCCCCGCCACACACACACATAGGGGGCGGGGAGAGAGAGAGAGAGAGATCTTCCATCCACTGGTTCACTCCCCAGATGGCTACAACAGCTGGAGCTGGGCCAAGCCGAAACCAGGAGCCAGGAACCAGGGGCTTCCTTCAGGTCTCCTGGGTGGATAAAAGGGCCCAAGGACTTCAGGGCCATCTTAGGCTGCTTTCCCAAGCACACAGCAGGAAGCTGGATTGGAAAAGGAGCAGCCAGGACTCGAACCAGTGCCCACATGGGATGCCAGCACTGCAGGCTGGAGCTTTAACTCACTGTGTCACAGCGCCAGCCCTTAAAAAGATTTATCTTATTTATTTGAAAGGCAGAGATGATAGAGATAGAGAGAGAGAGAGAGAAAGACAGAAAGAAAGACAGAAAGACAGAAAGAAAGAAAGACCTCCCTTCACTGTCCACTCTTCAAATGGCCTTAACAGCCAGCGCTGGGCCAGGCCAAAGCCAGGAGCCTGGCACTCCATCCAGGTATCCCATGCAAGTAGAAGGAGCCCAAGCACTTGGGCCATCCTCCACTGTGTTTCCAGGCACATTAGCAGGGAGCTGGATGGGAAGTGGAGCAGCCAGGACTTGAACTGGTGCTCATAAGACATGCCTACATTGGGCCGGCGCCGCGGCTCACTAGGCTAATCCTCCGTCTTGCGGCGCCGGCACACCGGGTTCTAGTCCCGGTTGGGCCTCCGGATTCTGTCCCGGTTGCCCCTCTTCCAGGCCAGCTCTCTGCTGTGGCCAGGGAGTGCAGTGGAGGATGGCCCAGGTGCTTGGGCCCTGCACCCCGTGGGAGACCAGGAAAAGCACCTGGCTCCTGGCTCCTGCCATCGGATCAGCGCGGTGCGCCGGCCGCGGCGGCCATTGGAGGGTGAACCAACGGCAAAGGAAGACCTTTCTCTCTGTCTCTCTCTCTCACTGTCCACTCTGCCTGTAAAAAAAAATAAAAAATTAAAAAAATTAAAAAAAGCGATGCCTACATCATAGGCGGTGGCTTAACTCACTCAGCCACAACACTAGCCCCTCAAAGACTTTTTATAAATGAATTTATTCTAAGTACTTTATTATTTTTGACACTATGTGTAGAATAGAATTGTTCTGTTAATTTCATTTTAGGATAGTGCATTGCTGGGATATAGAAACACGTATCTCGTATCCCACATCTTTGTTGAGCTTTTGTTAGTTCTAATAGTTTTTTTTTTTTTTTAAGAAGTTAATTTTTATTTATCTGAAAGGCAAAGCAAGGATCTTCCATCTGCTAGTTCACTCCCCAGATGACTGCCAACATCCAGGGCTGGACCAGGCCAGCGCCACAAACTAGGAACTGCATGCAGGTCTCCCACACGGGCGGGCGGCAGAAAACCAAGCACTGAGCCATCACCTGCTGCTTGGCAGAGTGTGCGTTAGCAGGAAGCTGGATCGGAGGCAAAGGCAGCCGTCCAGCCCAGACGCTCCTAACCCGCATAAGGGTGTGTCAGTCTGCTCCTTAACCCAGTACACCACAATGCCAATCCCAGGTTTTGGTGTTTTCTTTTTTCTTTTCGTAGATTCCTTAGGATTTTCTATAGTGATCATGTAGTCTGTGAGTAGGGATGG
This sequence comes from Oryctolagus cuniculus, assembly GCF_051225735.1. Lineage (NCBI taxonomy): Eukaryota > Metazoa > Chordata > Mammalia > Lagomorpha > Leporidae > Oryctolagus > Oryctolagus cuniculus. The sequence continues at coordinate 32,765,009 of NC_142887.1, forward strand.
TTGACTTCTTCCTTTTCAATTTAGATTCCTCTTATTTCCTTTTCTTGTTTCGTTTTCCCCCGGCTAGAACCTCCAGTACAATGCTAATACAGGTGGTGAGGGTGAACAGCCTGTGGCCGGCATTGTGGTGCGGTGGGTTTAAGCCACTGCTTACGACACAGGCAATATTAGAGGGCTGGCTCCAGTCCTGGCTACTTTGCTTCCTATCCAGCTTCCTGCTAGTGCACCTGATAAGGCAATGGGTGATAGTCCAAGTTCTCTCTCTCTCTCTCCCTCTCTCTCTCTCTCCCTCTCCCTCTCCCTCTCCCTCTTTCAAATAAATAAATAATTTTTTCAAAGATATTTAAATTTTACTTGAAAGTAAACCATCTGCTGGTTCACTCCCCAGATGGCTGCAACGGCCGGAGCTGCGCTGATCCGAAGCCAGGAGCCAGGAGCTTCTTCTGGGTCTCCCACATAGGTGCAGGGGTCCAAGAACTTGGGCCATCTTCTACTGCTTTCCTAGGCCACAGCAGAGAGCTGGATCAGAAGTGGAGCAGCCGGGATTCAAACCGGCGCCCCTATGGGATGCTGGCAATGCAGGTGGCAGCTTTATCCACTATGCCACAGCGCTGGCCCTGGATATTAGCCTTGTAGCTTCCTTTTCTTGTAAGGTTTCTTGGTCGGATTTGTGTCGGAGTAACCCTGGCTTCCTAGAGTGAGTTGGAAATCATCCCCCCGCTACTTCTCCCTCTTGCACTTGCCTGAGGTTGTTGCGTGGTGTAAGTGGGGTCCCTGCTCAGGGGGTCCCAGGACTTGATCCGCCATGTCCCTAGAAATATACGATTCACTGCATCAACCAAGCTTGGTCTCAAATGCTTGCTGTGGGCTGGTGCCTGCAGTCCTCTGGTCCGTGGGCCCAGTGTTGTGGCTCAGAGGGTTAAGCTGCCACCTGTGACACCAGCATCCCACGTGGCACTGATTCCAGGTCCCGGCTGTTCCACTTCTGACTAAGCCCCCTGATAAAGCAACAGAAGATGGCCCAAGTGGTCCCTGCCACCCACGAGGGAGACCAGGCTGAAGCTCCTTGCTCCAGGCTGTGGCCTGGCCCAGCCCCAGCTGTTGCAGTCACTTGGGGAGTGATTCAGCTAAGTGGAAGATCTCTCTGTCCCTTTCTCTCTCTCTGTAACTCTGCCTTTCAAATAAATAAATAAATCTTAAAAAAAAAAGTGGGGGCTGGCGCTGTGGCACAGCGGGTTAAAGCCCTGGCCTGAAGTGCCAGCATTCCATATGGGCACTGGTTCTAGTCCTGGCTGCTCCTCTTCTGATCCAGCTCTCTGCTATGGCCTGGGATAGCAGTGGAAGATGGCCCAAGTTCTTGGGCCCCTGCACCCACGTGGGAGACCCAGAAGAAGCTTCTGGCTTTTGGCTTCGGGTCGGCTCAGCTCCGGCAGTTGCAGCCATCTGGGGAGTGAACCAGCGGATGGAAGACCTCTCTCTCTCTGTCTCTACTTTTCTCTGTAACTCTGTTTTTCAAATAAATAAAATATTTTTTTTAAAAAGTGCTCCAGGCTGGCACCATGGCTCACTTGGCTAATCCTCCGTCTGCGGTGCTGGCACCCTGGGTTCTAGTGCTGGTTGGGGCGCCGGATTCTGTCCCGGTTGCTCCTCTTCCAGTCCAGCTCTCTGCTGTGGCCTGGGAAGGCAGTGGAGGATGGCCCAAGTGCTTGGGCCCTGCGCCCGCATGGGAGACCAGGAGGAAGCTCCTGGCTCCTTGCTTCGGATCAGCACAGCACGCCGGCTGTAGCGGTCCCTTGGGGGGAGAACCAATGGAAAAAGGAAGGCCTTTCTCTCTGTCTCTCTCTCTCTCACTGTCTAACTCTGCCTGTCAAAAAAAAAAAAAAAAAAAAAAAAAAAAAAAAAAAAAAGTGCTCCAAACACATGATAAGCCAATCAGAGGTAAGACCTTGGGGGAAGTCTCCATGCAGAATTGCCCAAGCCTCTTGGTCTGAAATGCATTTTTCTAGACTTCTGTGAAGGCATTTCAGGACAAGGGACATCTGCTAAGTTAAGTTCAGGCAACACAGGGGGAGGGTAGGGGATATGCCAGGTCCACAGGAAGCGAGAGCCTTTCTGAGAAGCTCCTCAAAGCAGTACCAGCAAAATGTTGGATGTCATCCAGGGTGTTGACCAAGTGGCCCTGGGGTCATCTGAGAGTCCACCACCCTGTCACCAGGCCATCAAGCCAGGCAGGCTTGCAGGTGCCCCTACGATATAGCTGATTCCACGACCACGCACAAACCTCAAAATGTATATGGCGTGCTGGTTTGTAGCATGTGTACCTGCATGGGTCTTTGCTCGCCTTGAGTTATTATCGTTTATTAACATCCTGTCACACTAACTCTTTCATTTTCCAAGAAATGGCTCCAGGGAGGAAGGAGTGGTGGGGAGTCTGTGATGGGCACCTGGTGGGGCCCCGGGACTCAAGCCCCAGGCACGGGGCCTGACATGGAGAAATCAGTACCCCTGAGTTGCGGGTGCTCCCAGGCCTGGCAGGTGCTCCCAGGGTCGAAGAAGCTGTTGATGGCTTGTGAGGCCCCAGGGGTGGCCCCACCAGCGGGCTGAAGATTCTATTAGGAGGCTGCTTTGAGGAACACACGTTGTACCTGGAGACGCAGAACAGTGGGTGTGAGTCACTCATTCACAGAACACTCTCCAAAGGGTGTACTCTTTCGCCAAGATGTGTGACCCTGGCTTCCTGCCATGCCATTAGAGGAGAGAGGCCAGGGATTGCCCAGGGCCACTCAGCCAAAACCACCCCCCCCCCCCATTTCATTGCACCTGAAGTTCACAGAGCCCACAGCGCCATGGCTGGGGAGGGAGAGGGCGAGGAGGGCTGCTTGGTACCAGGGTGAGTGACAAACACGTGTCGGCTTGACAGGTAAAGCACGTATCTCCTGCAGGCCCAGGTAGGGGCGCTGGCTACCCCCAGCCGTGGACCCTGCCCAGTGACATGATCTGGGGCTTCCTCCTGTGTTATAGGCTGGGGTTTCCATAGAACTGAGTGATCTATGGGTAGGGTGGATTGTCTGGGTGTGTGGCGGTGGGTGGGTCTCTGTGCCGCACCGGGCGGGGTCTAGGGGCTGCGGAGCCAAGCGCGCTGGATCCAGTCCCTGGAGGTGGGGGCGGGCCCTGCGCGCAGGCGGTGCCAGCGGGCGGGGCAGGCGCAGCACGCAGAGCGGCGGCGGCGGCCACGACAGCAGGTGGGTTGCAGCGGCTCCTGCCCGGACGGGCTCAGGCCCAGTAGCGGGAATAGGCTTGGGTAACTGCGGACAGGGGCGCGCGGAGCTGGCGCCGATGGTGTTTGGGCGCAGGGAGCTGCTCGGAGCCGCTGCTCCGGGAATCAGGGCCCGGGGAACCGCTGCCCGCCCCTCCACCTCTCGCATCTGTGTGTGCTGGGTGCGCTGATGCCTCAGCCTGGCAGTGGAGGGGGGTGACCGTGCTGTCTGAGGCCAGGTGGCCGCCTGGGCCACGCCCCGGTCTGCAGAGCGGCTCCTGTTCCGGGTCCTGACGGCCTGGCCGGGAGCCCGGGGAAGCCTCCGATTTCACCTGGCTCATGGATCTCAGACCACTGAGCTGTCCGCAGCCTCTTGCTCCTTTGGGGCTGCCTCCTCCCCACCCTCAGGGCTGCCGAGCTGGCGCCAGTCTGCACATGCCCCCTTGGCTACCCTGGAGGCAGACGGGACCTCTCCCTCCCCGCAGGCCCTGGCAGGGCCCCATCTCAGCCTTCCGGCAGGTGCAGGTACCCTGGGGGGAGGCGGGGAGCAGCGGGAATCCCCATAGCGGGGATACAGAGAGGACTGGGGGCTGGCCAGAACCTGGGCGGGCAGCCTGTCACTCCCCTTTGTCCCTGATAGGTCGCCCAGCAGTGAGTGTGGTGTGGTGAGTGTGGTGCTCCTCTCTGCCAGCTGCCATGGCCCGGGGGCTGCCCAGCGCCGCCAGCCTGGCACGCCTCTGCCAGAAGCTGAACCGGCTGAAGCCGCTGGAGGAGTCCACCATGGAGACTTCGCTGAGCCGCTGCCTGTCCACACTGGACCTGACCCTGCTGGGCGTGGGTGGCATGGTAGGCTCGGGCCTCTATGTGCTCACAGGTACGGTGGCCAAGGACATGGCTGGCCCTGCCGTGCTCTTGTCCTTCGCCGTGGCCGCCGTGGCCTCGCTGCTGGCTGCCCTATGCTATGCAGAATTTGGAGCTCGCGTACCCCGAACAGGCTCTGCCTACCTGTTCACCTACGTGTCCATGGGTGAGCTGTGGGCTTTCCTCATCGGCTGGAATGTGCTCCTGGAATACCTCATTGGTGGCGCCGCGGTGGCCCGTGCCTGGAGTGGCTACCTGGATGCCATGTTCAGCCACAGCATCCGCAACTTCACCGAGACCCACGTGGGCGTCTGGCAGGTGCCCTTCCTGGCCCACTACCCAGACTTCCTGGCAGCCGGCATCCTCCTTTTGGCTTCTGCCTTTGTCTCCTGCGGTGCCCGGGTGTCCTCCTGGCTCAACCACACCTTCTCGGCCATCAGCCTGATGGTCATCCTCTTCATCGTCATCCTGGGCTTCATCCTGGCCCGCCCCCGCAACTGGAGCGCCGAGGAGGGCGGCTTCGCACCCTTCGGCTTCTCCGGCATCATGGCCGGCACCGCCACCTGCTTCTACGCCTTTGTGGGCTTTGACGTCATTGCTGCCTCCAGCGAGGAGGCCCAGAACCCGCGGCGGGCCGTGCCGATCGCCATCGCCATCTCCCTCAGCCTGGCAGCCAGTGCCTACATCCTCGTCTCCACCGTGCTCACCCTCATGGTGCCCTGGCACAGCTTGGATCCCGACTCAGCCCTCGCTGACGCCTTCTACCGGCGGGGCTACAGCTGGGCTGGCTTCATCGTGGCGGCTGGCTCCATCTGCGGTAAGGGACCCAGAGCCTTCCAGGGAACACACTTCCATCTGGGCCTCAGTTTTGCCAGTTGTATAATGGGCCCAGGGAAGTGCCACTCTCTACCAAGGCATGTTGGGAGTCGGGGGCGGGGCTCCTCTGACAAGATTATACACAGAATGTCAGTTCTGGGCAGAGGGACTCAGCTGCCATCAGACTCTCCCATGACGGCCTAAACTGGGTGCCCATTTCCGGGTTGAGGGCTGACAATCCAGCACACCCCCCCACACATACACACGCATGCTGTGAGCACCTAGACAGCGACCACTCAACCCATGTTCCCAAGGGGCTCCCCATGCACCTGCTCCCAGCAGAGACCCCCCACACTGACCCTCCCCACTCTCTGCCACAGCCATGAACACCGTCTTGCTCAGCAACCTCTTCTCCCTGCCACGCATCGTCTACGCCATGGCGGCCGACGGGCTGTTCTTCCAGGTGTTCGCCCGCGTGCACTCCCGGACACAGGTGCCCGTGGTTGGCATCCTGGTGTTCGGGGTCCTCATGGCTCTCCTGGCACTGCTGCTGGACCTGGAGGCACTGGTCCAGTTCCTGTCCATCGGCACCCTGCTGGCCTACACCTTCGTGGCTGCTAGCATCATCGTGCTGCGTTTCCAAAAGACTTCCCCGCCCAGCTCCCCCGGCCCGGCCAGTCCTGGCCCCCTGGGCAAGCAGCACGACTCCTTCTCGGACCACATCCAGCTGGTGGAGGCCGCTCAGGCTTCGGTGGCTGAGCCTGGGCACCTGCGACCGGCCCTGAAGCCCTACCTGGGCTTCCTGGGCGGATGCGGCCCTGGAGCCGCCGTAACCTGGGCGCTCGGCTTCCTGGTGGCCTCAGCCATCATCCTGGACTGCGTGGTGGTCTTCGGGGACTCGGCCCTGAGCCTGCCACGCTGGGGCTACTTCCTGCTGCTGCTCCTCAGCGGCACCGTGTTTCTGCTCAGCCTCCTGGTCCTGGGGGTCCACCAGCAGCAGCACCGGCAGGACACTTTCCAGGTACCGCTCCCTCCACCCCGTCCTCCTCCTCCTCTGCCATCCCAGAATGCACCAGGACTCGTGGAGGGGCAGGGCATCTATGCCCCCTCTCTCCCACCCGCGCCCCACTCTCCCTCTGCCTGGCGCGGGGCCAAGTGAAACAGAAGGGAGCCCGGGCCTGCAGCCCTGCTCAGCCCCACGCGTGTGCCCCTCCAGATTCCCCTGGTGCCCCTCACGCCAGCCCTGAGCATCCTCCTGAACATTTGCCTCATGCTGAAGCTGAGCTACCTCACCTGGCTACGCTTCTCCATCTGGCTGTTGATCGGTGAGTGGGAGCCAGCCTGGTGGGCTTCCAGGGCACGGCAGGGGGAGGGCCAGGAGGGCTGGGATCTGCCCCCTCAGGCTCATGCCACTGCCCGCTTCCCCCGGCCCATGCAGGACTCGTCGTGTATTTCGGCTATGGCATCAGGCACAGCAAGGAGAACCAGCGGGAGTTACCGGGGCCGATCACCACTCGCTACGTGGTGTTCCCCAGCAGCAGCCTGGAGGAGTCCGTGCAGCCCGTGCAGCCCCCCGGCCAGGCGCCAGCCCACGAGCCTGGCTGCACGGAGTAGCTGGCCAGTGCGGGAGGCCAGCGAGGACTGCCCATGCCTTCCCTGCCTTCCCCACTGCATCGGGAGGCTTGAAGGGCTTGGTGGGGGGAGCTTCTTCTGTCCAGGGCAGCTTGAGTGTGCAGGCCTGCCGGGGATTGCGGATGGGGCGGGGGTGGGGGGTGGGGCAGAAGCCTCAGGACTTCAGCCCAGGGGTTGAGCCCCTGGTGTAGCTGTCTCATCACCTGACACCTTCCTTTTTTTCTGATCAACTCCCGCTACCTGGGCAGGCAGGGAGTGGGTGGTGGGAGAGGAGGCCAGCTGCCTCAGGGATGCAGAATAAGAACTGCTCGGCCAGATACGCGGCCCACCGCCAAGTCCGCCCTGACATTCTTTGTGGCACTGAGTCCTCCTCACCTGTGCGTGTCGGAACCGTGAGATTGTGCTCAGTCCACAGCGAAGATGCTGCGGCTCGGCAAAGCGGAGGCCACCCACCCTGGGACCACCCTGAGTCAGGAGCCAGGGCCCTCTGCCTGGCTCAAAGAGGGGCCACGCACAGCAGGCACGAGGTGTCCATGATAGCTCTCCCGACATGCCCCTTTAGAGGGTTGACTCAGGGTACAAGGCCTAGGCCCCTCAAAGAGGCTACCCAGAAAGGGCAGCTGGGTTCTGGGGTTCCCTTGGTCTCCCAGGGCTCCCAGAGAGCAGGGCGTGTGCCCTAGGGCTGTCCAGGGACATCAAGGCACACCCAGGTGCCTGTGCCCACCTGATCCACTTAGCTGCACATCTGCGTGGGGACTGAACCAGCAGCTTTCAAAGCCTGGGTGCCCAGAGCCTATGCTCTTGCTGTCTCTGTCTCTCTTTCTCTACACCCCTCTGCCAGGGCTTTGGCATAAAGGCTCAGGAGGGGACACACGTGTCCAGTAGACATGTATGTGCACAAGGTACGTGAGAAGCTGGGCCTGCTCCAGCTGCCTTCCAGCCCAGCTGCTGGCTGGGGGACTCCAAGTGCAAAGGGAAAAGGGAGAGCCCCAGAAGACCTCACACCCGCCCTGCACTCCCTCCCCGGGGGCTGTCCTGTAGCCACAGTTGGCGTGTCCCCTTCCTATCCCGGCCCGCAAGGATGACACAGGAAGCTGCTGGCTTTGGCACACTTTACTCCAGCAGTGACGTCCGCTTTCCCAGAGGATGATGGGGCCATGTGACCTGCCTCCAGGAACCAGGAGGCTTCGCCCCATGCCCAGCCCCTCAGAGCCTGCTTCCCTAGAGATGAGTCTCAGGGGACTGAAGGTGGCAGGGAGCCTAAGGGCTTTGCAGAGGCTGCAAGTGCCAGAAAAGTCCAGATGCAAGCCCCAGGTGACTCCACCCCTCGCAGGTGCCCTCCCCAGCAGGAGAAGGCAGCCCCTCACCTCTCTGGGGTGGGTACCCCCCAAATCCCTGCCCCACGCTGGGATCAAGTGAGAGTTTGGACCATGGGTTGGGGGGCACAGGGAGATTGGTAGGACTTGCCCCCCCCCCCACACCAGGGGGATTCCAGTGCCAGAACCTGGCCAGCCTGAGGAGGAGCTCTATGTCCTGTATTGGGGACGTTCCATCCAGCCACTCTGCTCTGCCCAAGGTCAGGGTCAGGACCTCCCACAGGCAGAGTGGGCAGCTGCCCTGACAGGTTCCTAGATGTGACCCAGAGTGCAATGAACCCCAGACGAACAGTCTCCCACCCCTAGGGTGCCGGAACTCCGGTGGTGTGCAGGTTCTAAGGAGTTGGGGGTCTCCAAAGAGGCATATAGGAGGTCCCCAAGGAGCCAAGGATTGCCAACTCTGGCCCCACTGCCTGGCACTCATCAGCTGGGGGAGGGGTGGCCCTCTACCTGTCACCGTCTCCATGGCCGACCCCATCTCCACTGCTCTCCTCCAAACAAAAACGTGGCTTCTGTGTTTCCCCAGGCCCCAGAGGGACGGTCAGTCCAGGAGTTGGAGGAGAATTCTTCCCTTTCCCCCCACCACACTCCTATAGGGGCTTTGTCCCTGAGGTCCCCCAGGCAGGGCCCCAACCCCCAAGCACCCAAGCAGGGGACAGTACAGGCTCAGGAATGGGCTGGCCTGGGGGCAGGCGCTGAGGCCTGCCTTGGGCACCTGGGCGGCCGGGCTCCGAGTGAGAAAGCAGGTTTGATCCATGCGGGCTTGGCAGTCATCTTTGGGGCTTTTGCCTATGGTCAAAGACAATGGGTCAAGGACCCAGCATCCCCTCCCTGCTCCCCGTCCCGCTGGCGCAGAACCCGGAGGTGGGGTTGGGGGAGACCCAGCCATGCAGCCCGAGCTGCAGGCCCACGCTCACCTCCTCATACTTTTTCTTCCAGTAAAAATGGGCTTTTCTGTCCACATACAGCAGCAGCATGTCACAGAGGAAGGTGACCTGGGCAAGAGGCAGGGACAACCCCCATCCTGGTCCCTCAGCCAGCCCTCCTGCCATCTCCCCAGCTCTCACCCGGAGTCAGTGTGCTCAGCAGACTGGAGCAATGCTGGCTGCAGCCAGAGGGAGCTCTGACAGCGGTCACACTCACCACGCCGAGCCCTGCAGCTCCCGTGCCCACTGTGATGGCCGTGGGGATGATCCCGAACTTCCCTGCCTGACAGAGGGCTGGGCTAAGGCTCGAGGCCTATGACAATGGCCCACGCCTCCTCCAGCCATGTCTGTCTGTCCCCCGCCACCACACACACCGCGTCCCAGCCCAGTCCCTACCTGCCCAGTGACGAGGATGTCAAAGCGGATTCCGTAGAGCTTGAGCAGGCTCCGGGCCTCCACACCTGAAGCCTCCCACCAGTGAGTGGCTGTCCTGGGGGCAGGAGAGAGGGGGCCCTGGTCACCTACTCTGTGCACGTCCAGGCCAGGCTGGTCCTCCCAGGTGTTACTTATCCATTGGTTCCAGGAACCCCAAGCTCATGCCTGAGTCCTGGCCCTCTGCCATGATTGAGGGCATGGAAGAAAGCAAACCAGGGCCTGCCTCTCCCTGCCTGCTGAGGGCTCAAGGGAACAGAAGGGGCCCTTAGCACACACCGGGGATGGGAAACGAAAGGCAGGTTGGAGTGGGGGCAGGCCCAGGGCTCCCCCGGGGTGGGGAACTCACTCTTCCCCAGGAACTGGAGGGAAATGAACCCCCTCCCAGGATGTGGCCGAGGAAGTGCAGCACTGGGGGAGCCACCCCCATGTGGTTACAAAGGGCTGGGTTAGCCGACAACAGGCAGGGCACGATGATCTACGTCAAAGGGTATCTTCCCCAAACCTGGTGGCCTTGTGTACACTGGTGTGTATGGGCACATGCGTGTGCACATGTACGATGCGGTATGCATGTATGCAGTGTGTGGTATCCAAGACATGATAATAAAGGCACTTTGAGATCTGTCGAGTGCATCCTTGGAAAACAGATGTAGGACTGTTATTGGCACAATCCATGGTAAAACAAAACCAACAGAAATCCCAGTTAGTCCAGAGGAGGTTCATGGTATCAATCTTTAAAGTTTGCTGTAGGCTTTGGGAAATTTTTGGATAAAACAGAAGGAATGTTTTAGACAGAAATGAAAGGCCCCTGTGCCCTGGAGGGAAAATGCCAGAGTCAGGTGGAGGAGGGGCTGTGCCAGGGTCCACACTGGGCGCAGGGTGGGGATGGAGGGGGTGGAGGGCTCAGGGGGATACCAGAGAGGACCTGTGCTGGGGGCCCTGGGGCTGAGAGCATGCCCACACAGTGGAGCATCCAGAGAGTTGGGCCCTGGCTGCAGGCTGTCCTAGCCCCTACAGGAACACAGGGGGAGGGAGACACACATGTGCACTGAGGGCAGTGGGGGAGGGGCCACACCTGAAGTTGTAGCTCCTCTGCTGCAGCTGGAAGGAGTAGTGGGGCCAGCAATCTGAACCCCCGGCGTCCAGGTCGCAATCCCAGTGAATGCTGATGCCCACGGAGCCGCCCTGCACACAGCGACCCCTGCTCCAGCAGCCGGAGCGCCTGGAGCCCTCCCAGCACCCTGCCCCCATCACAGACCCACCAGCAACGCCAAGTCCTCAAAGTCTCCCCCGGCCTCAGCCACAAGGTCCCCGATGCGGAACACGGGGCAGTAGGGGCTGGAGTGTGGATGGTAGCGGCAGTGTTTGAAATAGTTGGTGTCCCAGGTCTCCAAGGCATTGGATCTGGGAGGGACCAGGAGGGGATCAGACAAGGCAGCGGTGGGGTGGGGTGGGGGGCCAGCCTTAGAGGGTCTGGGGCCAGCTGGGACCTGCTCACACTCACTTGGAGAAGTCGAACTTGCTGAAGGTCACGGTGTTTTTGATGAACAGGGTGAAGTTCTCCGCCTGGACCAGCAGGGGCCTCCTGCAGGTGGAGGAGAGGGGTGAAAGACACTACCCATCCCATCCCCCCCCCCCGGGGGGGGGCCCTGTCCTAGGGGTCCAGGGCTGCCTGGAGGGATGGTGGGAGACTTACTTAGGCACGGTGTCACCCTCCACTGGGCACCAGCCCCAGATCTCACAGGTCTTGTGGGTCCCATTGAACACCACACACTGGCCCGTTTTGATGCCTTGAAAACACAAGATGAATTCTAGGCTCTGAAATTTCTACAGGAGCCAGGGTGGGTGTTGGGTAGTGGGGAGGAGGGTGGTATAGATGGAACAGGGAGACACATGGAGTCTTCATTACCATGGCTGTATGTCCCTGTCTCCCCTTCAGGGCAGTCCTCGTCGGTCCAGCAATTAGCCAGCGGGACAGAGGGATGCTGAGGTGGGTGAGAGAGCAGAGTCACCAAGGGCCCAGGGCGATGTCTCAGCTGTCTCCCTCCTTTAGCCTCCAAGGGTACCCTGAGCTTGGGGGCACATGGAAAAGCTGGAGGATGCAAATAAAAGGGGGTGGGCATCACACCACTTGAGACACCCGCATCCCATGTCAGAGTGCCTGCCTGGATACTCTGTGTTTCTGGTCCACCTTCCCGTGGAAGGAGAAGTAGAGACCCACTGGAAAGCTCTTGGGCAAGCTTACCTCTGGGCATCTGCCTTGAACTTGGTCCGGTATCACCTGGAAATTGGTCACCAAGAAGAACACATTTTCTCCCTAGGAGGTGAGTCTCAGGGTTAGCCCCCGCGTGGCTGCATCCACTGGAGAAGACAGAAGCTGGTAGCCTGGTTGGGCCCCATGCCCTGAGAGAGTGCCTCTGATGAGGCAGGTGGTGGCAGATGCCTAGGTCCCTCTCTGGGAGACAAGATGCCTTCTCGGGGCCATGCTCCATCCCATGTGGGCGCCAGTTCGAGTCCCGGCTGCTCCACTTCTGATCCAGCTCTCTGCTATGGCCTGGGAAAGCAGTAGAAGATGACCCAAGTGCTAGGGCTCCTGGTCCTGCAGGGGGGACCTGGAAGAAGCTCCTGGCTCCTGACTTTGGATTGGCCCAGCTCTGGCCATTGCAGCCATCTAGGGAGTGAACCAGTGGATGGAAGACCTCTCTCTCTCTGCCTCTGCCTCTCTGTAACTCTGTCTTTCAAATAAATAAATATTTTTTTAAAAAGAGAAAGATTATTTCTCATGATCACCGTCATCTACCCAACCAGAATTTGCCGAGAGCCCTTCCTGCTCCTACGCACTGGAGACACAGAGGTGTATTGGGCCAGGCACCCTCCCAGGCGAGAGGGGACTGGGCCTTCATCACACGCAAGGCAGCACTGGGACAGCAAGGACTAAGAGAACACATGGAGACCGCTGCCTGGGGGGCCAAAGATGCGCAGGGAGGGGGCCAGCGCCCCAGTGTCATGTACTTGGGGACTGTACCCCTAGGAAGGGGCGGTGACGAGGGCACAGGGAGGCAGGACGTGGCAGCAGTGAGGTCACGGAGGGCCTGGGTGGCAGCCGGCATGGGAGGGACTTGGATATTTATAACAACATTATTCACGGACTGCACAAAATGATCAACTTAAAAATCAGCCCACTGCCCACGTACTGAATTCCAAGTCCCACCTGAGGCCCATGGACTGGACGTTCCCCAACCCTGCCATGAGCAGCTAGAAAGCAGATGCGATTATCAGGCTGTGTGATGCTATCCAGGGTAAAACTTGAATCCAGCTGCTGTGCGACGTGCACTTAGGGGCAGAGGGGAGAAGTGAAGGGCCGCCAGGAGACCACAGTCTCATCCAGGCACTGGAGAGGTGGCAGTGAAAAGTGCTGGGAGAGGAGCTGGTGCTGTGGCGTGGCAGGTAAAGCCGTCGCCTGCAGTGCCAGCATCCCATATGGGCACCGGTTCAAGTCCTGGCTGCTCCACTTCCGATCCAGCTCTCTGCTATGGCCTGGGAAAGCAGTGGAAGATGGTCCAAGTCCTTGGAACCTTGCACCTGCGTAGGAGACCTGGAAGAAGCTCCTGGCTCCTGGCTTCAGTTTGGCGCAGCTCTGGCTGTTGCAGCCAGTTGGGGAGTGAACCAGCAGATGGAAGACCTCTCTCTCTCTCTCTCTCTCTCTCTTTCTATCTCTATCTCTATCTCTATCTCTATCTCTATCTCTATCCCTATCTCTATCTCTCTGCCTCTCTATCTATCTCTTCTTTCTATGTGTAACTCTGACTTTCAAAGGTATAAATAAATCTTTAAAAAATTGCTGGGAGGAATAGGAAGGTGTTGTGGTTAGGTTGTGGGTCTGGGTTTGGCACAGGTGGGTGTCACAGCCCTCACTGGATAAAGACAGGCCAGGCCAGGAGAGGGGAAGTGATTTGTCATGGGTCATGGTTGGACCGCAGAAGGCAGCTGCCCTTGGCCGGGGCAGGTGTGTTGGTCGTGGCAGTGGGGTGACAATTTGGGCACCCTGGACGAGCTGGTGGGAGATGGAAGGCTGGGAGGGGCACACCTGACGGCGGTACCCCAGGTCACGGATGGGCGCTACAAGGAGCTCCAGGCCCTGGCCTCCCACTGTACCAGGAGCTCAAGTCTCAGCGTTCTGGACTCTCTGCTCCTTTCTAGACACAGCCTTTGTCAAAGCAGCTTCAGGGCCTGCCTCCCGATCCCGGTCCCCTTGGCCCCTGCCTATGCATTCCCAGATTCTTAGGGCAGCAGCACCGCGGCAACCCACCTGCGGTGGCTTCACGAAGTCAGCCACATCCCACAGCCGGTTACCCAGCTCCTTGATCTGGGTCACAGAAACCCCTTTGAGTTTGGTGATGACGGAAATCTGCGGGTCCAGGTCCCGCTCCTGGTAGCCTTTTTTGGTGAGGAGGGCCCACCTGGGGAGGAGGTGACAGGCAGGGTTGTGTGTCCCCGGCACACTGGAACAGCGTGGCAGGACTGGGCCCTACACACTCAGCCCCCTTCCCCACACACACACATATTCTACAGGCTGCCAACCCAGTACTGCGAGTCCCTGCCTGCTCTCTAGCCTTCTCCATCACCCCACATGCCCAGTTCCCTCCTTAAAGAGGATCCCCAGCCAGAGCTGCTGGTGTCCCTGGACTACCCCTGCCCTGCAGTGCAGCCAATTCTACTCTGCACCCACAGCAATGGCACAGGGCTGGGGACAAGGCCCTGGTGAGGCAGCAGGACCCACACGGGCAGCTCGCTCTTGTATCCCACTGGCCTCTGGATGGATGGATCGCTTTTCTTGCCCGCCTGCCACCCCTACACCAACCAGTCCAGGCCCCTAGAGAGCCAGTCTCAACCCCGCAGGACCAGCCCTGATCCCTCGTGCCAACCTGGCCAGCAGCCAGTCTCTCTTACCCTATCACATAGGCCACAACTCCCAGCTGCAGCAGCCTCTGCAGGGCGCCTACCCGCCAGTTCCTGGTCATCACATACTTCTCCGTCTTGTAATCCAGAAGCCCCCAGTAAGCCACAGCCCCCCGGGAGCCCATGCTCTCAGCCTCTGCCGGCTGCCGGGACACATGAGTCAGCACGGCAGCTGCAGGCAGCTGAACAGGCTGGCCAGGCCAGACGCTGTTAAAGGGACACCAGCCTCGACCAAGAGTTCTGGGCTCAGTCCCAAGCCCCAGCTGCCCTGGGTCTCCCATCGTCTGCAGAGTCCCTCTGTGGGGCCCTGGGAGCAGAGAGGAGCAGTTCCGTGCCTGAGATAGGGAATGACAGGTGTTCTAAGTGCCGTGAGAGGAGGGCATGGGGGCTGCAGGAGCCCAGAAGGGGGCTGTCCTCTCGTGTCCCCGGAGGGCACCAGGAAGAAGTGACCGCTGAGCGTGCAGATTCTGAAGGTCAACAAGCAATGTTGGGGAGTCAGGCGTGTTTCCCAGTCCATAAAGGGGGGCGCTGCTGAACCTCACAGGGAGGCGGGAAGAACAAACGCCCGCAAGGCACCCAGCCTTCTGCCTGGTCAGCCGCGCGGGTCTTAGCCGCCCTGGGGAGGCAGCGCAACCGGGTGTCGTAGGTCCGCAACCTACAACACCCGGTTGCCGGGGCGACCGGCGCCCGGGAGGCGGGAGGAGCATCGCTATTGGCTGCTGAGGGAACCCGTTCGCCGTACGCCATATTCTATTGGTCAGTGCTGCCACAGGGCCCGCCCACATCCCCGGGCAGAGTTCTAGGCGCGACGCGACGCAACGCGCTCTCCCAGCCTCTGGCAGCTTGCGGAATGGACGCAGCGATTAGGGGTCCTTGTGAGAGACCTGGAGAAGATGAAGAGCGGGACAAAGAGCGGGTGTCGGGCGCTGGGCGTGTGGCAGGGCTCAGGGAGGCCGAGGAGGGCCCGGATTCGGACTCCGATCTGGAGACAGCAGGTGCCCCCTAGACTTGGGGGGTGGGAGCAGACTTGTTTCATTTGAGAGCTTCTTCCGTGGTGGGGCGGGGGGCGCGCTGGAGACCCCTGTTCCGTCAGGAGCGGATCTTGGCATGGGGCCCCTTCCGGACAGCCGGTGGCCCCCGCGGCCCCGCGCTCTCCCCGGCTGGACCATTTCTAGAACAACGCCTAAACGCAGAGTGCACGAACAGTGCTCCGAAGGGGGATCCCGCCCTGAGATGGATTTAGAGCTGGGTTGTCTGAACCCGCAGGAAGAACTAAGCTGATAGATAGAATTTACAGTGTCCAGCCCACCACCCCACCCCAACAGCTGTCCGTAAAACACTGGTGGTCTGCACTGGGGGGGCAGGAGGAGGTGAGGAAGACACAACAGGCAGGCGGGATCTAATCCTAATCCTATCCTGACTCTTGACTGCCTGGGCGACTCTGGGGAAGGGATTTGCTGTCTCTGAGCCCCCATGTGCTCATCTGTAATATGGAACAATCAGTCCCACTAGCACGGGAAACAAAGGCTGTTCAATCACAGAGGGCAGGGGAGGAGGCAGGTGGCTGACCTGTGAGGGAGTCCACCGTGGTCCTCTTGTCTTCTTTCAGGCACCCCTGGGAGTGGAGAACTCGCCAGAGACACCCTCTACCTGAGGTCTTGCCGGGCCCATGGCGTTGTGCCTGCTTCTTGCTTTCTGCGCCAAGGGAACACCCCAGAGCTGAACCTGCGGCACCGTGGCCTGGGGCCCCAGGTACCCCTGGAAGAAACCCGGGGCCAGGCTTGGAGAGGAAGGACCCAGGAGACAAGAGCAGCGGGAGTGCCCCTCCATGAGCCCATCCCACACCTGAGTCCAACCCACATTCCCCACTTCCTCTGTGCCAGGGACCTGGGACCGAGGCTGTGACGGATCAGTGAGAGGGCTGGGGAGCCTGGTTCCAGGATGTGAGATTGGGGTGCCTTATGGAAGGAGAAGCAGGGGTCCCTTGGGAGACGGCACATGGGAAGGGGACAGTTCTCAGTTGCAAGGCGTCAAATGGACCGAGCCCTGGGTATATGAGGCTGGGTAGTGGGCAGCTGTGTCTGGCCCCTCAGACCCCTGTGTTCCGTCCCAGGGGGCCCGCGCCCTGGCTCCCACATTGGCCTCCATCCCTTACGTCAAGCGTCTGGATCTTCGGGACAATGGACTCCGTGGGGCCGGTGCAAAGGCCTTGGCAGGTGCCTTGAGCAAAACCAGTAGCATCTGTGGTAGGTGCTGTGCTGAGGGCCGATGGCGGGCTTTAGTCTTCCCATTGCTCAGAGATGCAGTCCCACACACAGCCCCTAAGCCAGGCCTTCTTATCTGGGCCCTGCTGGTGCTGCTGGGGACAGGGGGAGGGGCTTCATCACAGGGTGGGGCACATGGGGTGGAGTTAGGCTCTCGGCAGTGCACCCAGTCTGGACCCCAACCCAACCCCTCCTCTGCTGGCCAGCACCTCAGCATCTGGAGGTCCCCCAGTGCCTGTGTGTGGGGTGCGAGAGTCTTTGGAGACAGAGAGAATGGGGTGGGCATGGTGAGAGAGGGGACACAAGGTAGGGGTTCAGTGGGGCCAAATCCAAATGCTGGCTCTGCCACTGCTGTGTGGGGTGACATGCACAAGCCACTTGAACTCTCAGAGCCTTGGTTTCCACCCTGCAAAATGGCTCCAAGTACACCACGTAGCCCTCGGGGTTGTGGTGAACATGGAGCCAAACTGTGTTTGTGAAGTGGTCAGCCGAGCAGCTGATCCACATGCGCGCCCTGTGCTCGGCCACCCGGCCGATGCCTGCTGGCCTCTGGCTGTGGGGGCCTCTGTGCGTGGCTGCTGTCGCTGTGGGAGCCAGCTGTCAGCGGGGTGGCTCGCCTCTGCCACAGCACCACCTGACAGGTGCTTTTAACCCTTGACACAACAGCTCATAGACTCATAGGGAGGGAGGCATCAGGGGTCCACTGGGACCCAGCTGATGGGGGACACGACCACCGTGCAACCCCAGACCAGTCCGACCGCACAGGGTCTCCCTTTGCCTCCAGCCTGGAGGGTTGGGGGAATGGAGGGAGGTGGAGGAGGGTGGCTCCTGTGCCTCTGCGTCCCACTGACCAGAGAATGCTGTCGGCCCTCAGATGTGGACCTGTCTGAGAACCAGCTGGGAGCAGCAGGGGCCCAGGCTCTCTGTGCCGGCCTCTCAGGGAACCAGAGTGTGCAGAAGCTGTGGCTGGCAGGAAACGGGCTGGAGGAGCAGGCGGCCCGGTATCTTGCTGAGCTCCTGCTGGCCCACACAGGCCTGAAGTTCTTAGACCTCAGCTATAACCAACTGAATGAGCAAGCAGGTAACAAACACCCGGCAGCCCAAGGTCACCGTGGAGCATCAGAGCTCATCGTCCTTGGTCCTGGAGGAGAATCCAGGGAGTCCCTGGTTTTAAAGGGATGTCTGGGGAGGCCTCTCTAAGGAGGGACGCTTAAGACGAAATGATACAGGCTGGGAAGGAATCAGCCGTAGCAAGATCAGTCAAGCAGAAGAATGGGGACATCCAGACCTGTTTCCCAGACAGACAGACGCCAGTGAGACCAGGCTGGTGAGCCAGGGGGTCATGGCCAGGCTGTGGGGGAGGATGCAAGGGGAGAGGTGCTACAGGGCAAAAGACGTGAAATTCTACCCCAAGTGCTGTGAGAGACCTGGATGGAGCTCCTTTATCTCATTGCTCTCATGCCCCAGGGCCTTTGCACAGGCTGTCTGCTTTGCCAGGAATATGTACTGCTACGTGCCCATCCCCAGATGTTCCAATCAATCATAAGAATCACCTGCAGGAGAGAGGAAAGGGTAGTGTTGTGCATAATGGATTAAGCTGCTGCCTGCAACACCAGTATCCCTTATGGGCTCTGGTTTGAGTCTCAGATGCTCCACTTCTGATCCAGCTCCCTGCTAATGCACCTGGGGAAAGCAGTGGAAGATGGCCCAAGTCCTTGGGCCCCTGCACCCACATGGGAGACCCAGATGAAGCTCCTGGCTTCAGGCTTTGGCCTGGCACAGCCACGGCTGTCTGGGGAGTCAACCAACAGATGGAAGGTGGCTTGCTCTCTCTGTCTCTGTCTCTGTCTCTCTCTCTCTCTCTCTCTCTGTAACTCTGCCTTTCAAATAAAATGATTCTCTTTAAAAGGGAGGGCAGTGCTATGGAGTAGCAGATTAAGTGCCACCTGCAATGCTAGCATCTCACATGGGCGCCAGTTTGATTCTCAGCTGCTCTACTTCCAATCCAGCTCCCTCATGCACCTGAGAAAAGCAGCGGAAGATGGCCCAAGTGCTTGAGACCCTGCACCTATGTGGGAGACCGGGAAGACGCTCCTGGCTCCTGGCTCCTGGCTCCCGGCTTCAGCCTGGCCCAGCCCTGGGTGTTGGAGCCATTTAGGGAGTGAGCTAGAAGATAGAAGATATTTCTGTGTGTGTGTGTTTGTGTATGTGTGTATGTCTAACTCTGCCTTTCAAATAAAATAATCCAAAAAAAAAAATCCACCTGGGACCCTGCATTAAGAATACAGGATCCTGGGCCCTGGACCAGCTGAACCATACTGTTGAGGAAGTGCCTGTAGATCTGCATTTTAATGGATGTCCCAGGAGAATTGTCTCATGTGGAAGATCCAAGAATAGCGGCTTTGTCTCAGGCTGCTCTGAACGAGGTAGGCGGCACAAGCCTTGGCCTGTGAGAAACTTCCAGAGCCAGTCTGAGAACATTAGAGCGGGGAGTCTTGAAATGAAAGAGAGGCGGACTTGAGAGACTTGGCTACAATAAATAGAGGTGTCTCTCGAGGTCTCTAGGCCTGTGTGTGGGCAGAGATCCTGCCACTGCTGCAAAAACTCACACGCATGCACTGGGTGGGGGGAGGCAGGGTGGGGCTGGGGGAAGGATGGGCTCATGCGGCCCCCTTGTTTTCCTGAGAGGGGTTCTGTGGCTGGGCCCAATTCCCCTGGGGGTGAGAGGCTTGATCCATGGTGACAGTGCTGCTGCTGCCAAAGGGTGGCTTCAGGGCTCATGAGACCAAGCACTGGCAGGGTTTCGGCCTGTGGAAGAAAGAACCTTCTCACCCTTCAGCTATTCAGCCAAGGAGAGGCTTCCCCGCAAAAGGGGGCACCGCTGGCCGCCCCTCCCAATTCTGTGGAAGCAGGAAGCTTCCCTGGTATGAGAGCCTACAGGTATCAGATGCGGGGCCCATCCTGGGCGCCCTGGGCCAGGGCGGAGTCCTCCCCTCCCTCTGCAGTGCAGGGAGCTCTCCAAGGTGCTAAAAGCGTCAGCTGCCACGCAGCTGGCCCAGCTCTGGTTGAGCCATCGGTTTTTTTCTTCCTTGCATTCTTTTCTTTTTTCTTTTTTCCTTTTCAAGCAAATCTCATGAGACCTGTGCTGGGTCAGATCCAGGAGGAGGGACTCCCAGCCTGGGGGCAGAGACCGGCCAGGCAGCGATGAGTCGGATCCTGGAAGAGTGGGAGCACGGTGGACGTGGGGCTGGGCGGGCAAGGCGTGAGCTTGGCTCTTGCACAGATGAAGGGCTCTTGGCGCAGTGCTGGTGTACAGGGACGGGGAGCAGGTCAGACTGGCCGAGTGATGACAGAGGGGAGAGCAGACCCGGGGCTGGGATGCTTCCTGGTTTACAGGCTAACTCTCCCCCAGGGTTTCTTTGCCCAGCACCATCCCCTTGCTTTCTCTATCATCTCTACCTTATCCACACCACACATGTGCCAGCTTTGTCACCTTTCACCCAGACTACGGCTCCAGCACTCCAAGGTCTCCCAGCCCAAGCGCTCTCTCTCTCTCTCTCTCTCTCTCTCTCTCTCTCTCTTTATTTGACATTGGTTCACCCCCCAAATGGCCACAATGGCTGGAACCTCGCCAATCCGAAGCCAGGAGCCAGGGGCCTCCCCCCCGGTCTCCCATACGGGTGCAGGGTCCAAGCACCTGGGCCATCCTCCACTGCCTTCCCGGGCCACAGCAGAGAGCTGGACTGGAAGAGGAGCAGCTGGAACTAGAACTGGTGCCCATATAGGATGCTGGCGCCGCAGGCGGAGGATTTACCAAGTGAGCCACAGCGCCCCCCCTCCCACTTAAAGATTTATTTGAAAGACAGAGTTACAGAGAGGCAGAGGTGGGGGCCACGGTGTTCTACCCACTGGTTCGTTCTCCAGATGGCTGCAACGATCAGAGCGGGGCTGATCCGAAGCCAGGATCCAGGAGCTTCTTCCAGGTCTCCCACTGGATGCGGGGGCCCAAGGACTTGGGGCATCTTCCACTGTTTTCCCAGGCCATAGCAAGGAGCTGGATTGGAAGTGGAGCAGCTGGGACTCAAACGGGCGTCCATATGGGATGCTGGCACTGCAGGCAGCGGCTCTACCCACTACGGCACAGTGCCAGCCCCAAGGTCTCTTTAAAAAAAATGTATTTGAGGCCAGCGCCATGGCTCACTAGGCTAATCCTCTGCCTGTGGCGCCGGCACCCCGGGTTCTAGACCCAGTTGGGGCACCGGTTCTGTCCCGGTTGCTCCTCTTCCAGGCCAGCTCTCTGCTGTGGCCTGGGAGTGCAGTGGAGGATGACCCAAGTGCTTGGGCCCTGCACCCCATGGGAGACCAGGAGAAGCACCTGGCTCTGCCTTTGGATCAGCGCGGTGCAGCAGCTGCAGCAGCCATTGCGGGGTGAACCAATGGAAAAGGAAGACCTTTCTCTCTGTCTCTCTCTCACTGTCCACTCTGCCTGTCAAAAAAAGAAAAAAGAAAAAAGAAAAAAGAAAAAGAAAAAGAAAGAAAGAAAGAAAGAAAGAAAGAAAGAAAGAAAGAAAAAAAAAAGAAAAAATGTATTTGAGAGGTAGAGACAGAGAACTCCCAGCTACTGACCCATTCTGCAGTGGCCTGCAACAGCTGGGGTCTGGCCAGGCTGAAGCCAGGATCTCAATCCTGGTCTCCCACAGGGGTGGCAGGGACCCAAGCACTTGAACCATCAGCCGCTGCCTCTCAGGGTCTGCCTTAGTAGAAAGCCGGACTCTGGAACTGGAGCCAGAGCCAGGAATTGAACCCAGGCTGTGGGTGTCTCCAACGCTAGGCTAAAGACCCCCCGGCAGTATGGTTTTCTGAAGGAATGGACAGAGTGACTAAGAAGGTCTCCCTTGTTGTTTCTAAAGGGGAGACCCTTGCACCAGCTCTGGCAGAAAACACAGGACTCACTGAGCTTAACCTAAGCTGGAATCACCTCCGAGGCCCGGGAGCCGTAGCATTTGCCAGGGCACTAGAGGTACGAGGCCCACGTGTAGGTGGTCCCTCAGGCATGCCCTCTGGGGCAAGTGTCCCAGGGACCAGCTGCTTGTCTTTGCCACTCTTCAGAAAGGAACCTTGGTTCTTCCAACAGAGCTCAAAGGGTTTTTCTTTAGGGAACTTTAATTTGCTCTGCTCCCATCTAAGGACTGTAATAGGTCATTCACCCAAGGGTCCCCAACTGTGTGTCATGCCCCTCTCCCAGACTTTGCGACACATCTGTGCACTCTGGTGACGCAGGCTCACTGTTGGGGCCGATGCAGATGCGACCCCAACAAGACGTCCCCCGTGTTCCCTTGAACGCCTCGCAAGACATCCCACCTACTCCCTGGATGTTGCTGCTCACGGGCTGTGGCCATGGGTGGCTCCAGCCTGCCAGGGTGGCACAAGGTGCCTCCAGTGTCCCCAGTGCCACCAACTTTGTGGGGTCATCTTTGGAGAATGACAGCTGCTGCCCTGTCCCACAAGGCGGCAGGTGAGGCTGTTTTCCCAGAGTGCACATCCCTGCCCTGGGGCCTCTGCTGGGCCCTTGGGACTGCTCTGTGTCCCAGGGCCCTGCCCTCCGTACCCCAAGTGGGTGTGGAGTCTGATCACTGTGTCTCCGGGACCTGGAGCTGCTTGGTCTCTGGGTGGTCCGTCGCATCTACACATCGCCATCCCCTGTTGGGGCCATTCAGATCTGCTCACCACTGTCCGAGCCACGCTAATGGGGGCAGGGGGGGCAGTGTCCTTCCACACTGTGTACCTCGGGCCTCCTGAGCTCAAGGGTCGTGGCCAGCCTGGCATTTTCCGTGGTGGGATCTGGCCCTGTGGCCTGCTCTTTGTTGTTCCAGGCAAACATCTTCCTTAAAGTTCTGGATGTCTCACACAATGGCTTTGGGGACCCTGGAGCCTCTGCAGTGGGTGAGGCCCTCAAGACCAACAACGTGCTGGAGGAACTCAACATGAGGTGAGGAGCACCAGGTGCTGCCCCAGGGACCCCAGGGCCATTTAAAATTTTTTTATTATTTATTTGAAAGGCAGAGTAACAGGCCGGTGTCGCAACTCACTAGGCTAATCCTCCACCTGCGGCGCTGGTACCCTGGGTTCTAGTCCCGGTTGGGGCACCAGATTCTGTCCTGGTTGCTCCGCTTCCAGTCCAGTTCTCTGCTGTGGCCCGGGAAGGCAGTGGAGGATGGCCCAGGTGCTTGGGCCCTGTACCCACATGGGAGACCAGGAGGAAGTACCTGGCTCCTGGCTTCGGATTGGCGCAGCGTGCCAGCCATAGTGGCCATTTGGGGGGTGGACCAACTAAACGAAGACCTTTCACTCTGTCTTTCTCTCTCTCACTAACTCTGCCTGTCAAAAAAAAAGGCAGAGTAACAAAGAGAAACGAGGAGACAGATCTTCCGTTTGCTGGCTCACTCCCCAAATGCCCACAATAGCCAGGACTGGGCCGAGCTCAAGGCAGGAACCAGGAACTCCATGCAGGTCTCCCACATGGGTGGCTGAGGCTCAGGCACTTGGACCTTCCTCCACTGCTTTCCTAGGCACATTAGCAGGTAAGCTGGGTCAGAAGTGGAGCAGCTGGGGCTGGAGCCAGCACTCATAAGGGATGCTGGTCTCATGGGCAGTGGTTTAACCTGTTGTGCCGCAACACCAAGATTTATTTTTATTTATTTGAAAGGCAGAGTGAGAGAGACAGCAGAAGAGACAGAGAGATCTTGCATCTGCTAGTTCATTCCCCAAATGGTCACAATGGCCAGGGCTGGACCAGGCCAAAGGAAGAAACCTGGTCTCCCACATGGGTCTCCCATATGGGTGGCAAGGGCCCAGGTACTTGGGCCATCTTCTGTTGCTTTCTCAGGTGCATTGGCAGAGAACTGGATTGGAAGTGGAGCAGCTGGGACTCCAACTGGTGCTCTGGTATCCAATATGGGATGCCAGCATCACAGGTGGCAGCTTAACTCGCTGTGCCACAGAGCCAGCCCCCCACACCAAATCTCTTTAATTTCCAGATCAACCACAGTCTACCCAGGATGGGGCTTGAGCCACAATTCCTAAGTACCCAGCTCTGTCTTTTTTACTCAACCTCATGATTTACACATTGAGACTTGTGACTAAAGTAGAGGTGGGGGGTCACGAAGCTGTGAGCGAGACGCATCGTCACAGGTCTCAGTGCAGGCCTGGCAGGGCCCGCCACGTGGCTGGTGCATGTGCTTGCCTCAACATGCGAGGGGGCGGCCTCATGACATAACAGGTAAAGTGGCCGCCTCCAGCGCTGGCACCCCATATGGGCGCTAGTTTGAGTCCCGGCTGCTCCACTTCCCATCCAGCTCCCTTCTCATGGCCTGGGAAAAGCAGCAGAGGATGGCCCAACTTGCTTTGGCCCCTGCCAATCATGTGGGAGACCCAAAAAAAACCTCCTGGCTCCTGGCTTCAGCCTGGCCCAGCCCCGGCTGTCGCGGTCTTTTGGGGAGTGAACCAGTGGATGAAACATCTCTGTCTCTGTCTCTCTCACTCTCTCTCTCTGTAACTCTGCCTTTCAAATAAAATACATAAATAAAAAACAAAACAGAAAACATGTGATGGCTAGGTGCCTACGCTGTGTGAGGCACCCTTCCCAGTCAAATGGGGTCTCAGCATTGGCAGGTAACCACGGACAGGGATGAGGAATGGGGCGTGAGAGAAGGAAAGAGACAGAGTCCAGGCAGGCCATGCCCCTCCCCTGTGGGCAAGGAGGTCCCCTTGATCTTGCCCCCTCTTCTTGCCCATGGGATGAGCCAAGGCTGTTGGCCTCCACAAGAGATGCTGAGATTCAAGGTACAGAAGTGGGAGTTGGACGGATGGAGTCCCTGTTTGGGCCGCCCTCATCCCACGTTAGAGTGCCAGCTCCTTTGCTTCTGATCCAGCTTCCTGCCAGTGTGCCTGGGAGGCAGCAGGTGATGGCCAAGGACTTCTGGGTCCCTGCCAGCCACACAGAAGACCCAGATGGAGAATCTGGGTTCCTGGCTTTGGCCTGGCCCAGCCCTGGTGATTGCAGGTAATTGAGGAGGGAACTAGTAGATGAAAGCTGTGTGTGTGTGTGTGTGTGTCTGCCTTTCAAGTAAAATGGAAATACATACAATCTTTAAAAAGAAGTGGGAGTGGCTCCGAAGACAAAGTGACTCACAGCAGCGCTGAGATCTGCAGTTTGGGTCCAGCAGGAGGAAAGGACATGGACAGGAAGCCGTGTGTTTTTCCAGAACAGATGCTGTCATGGTGACAGGGACGGGCCCAGCTGGGCCAGAGCATGTGGGCGGGCCTAATGAGCTCAGTGGGCCAGAAGCAGCAGCTGGTGGAGACCTGGGGCAGGAGGGTGGCGGGCAGGCCTCTGCGTGCGTTTGCTGCCTGAGAGCCCCTGCACCCTGGGAGGCAACATCTTGGCCATCTTTTCCACATTGGCCGCCGAAGCCCTGGGGGTGGACAGAGGCCTAGAATGTAGACGTGAACCTGCTGGATTCGGCTGCAGCTCCAGCGGGGACCCTGGGCCAGGGGGCTCAGCGCCACTGTCTTCTGTTACAGCAACAACCGCATCTCTGCAGCTGGAGCCCAGAGCCTGGGCCTGGGCCTCCGGGTCAACCAGACCCTAAGGATTCTTGTCGTGAGTGGGAATCTGAGTGGGGAGGCCCCAACACCCCGATCCCTCCCCTGCCACGTCCCCCCATCCCAAGGGTAGCAAAAGGGCGGGGTACACAGGCTCCAGGGTCCAAGTTGTAGTGGGGGTGGTCTCTGGCTTCCTCCTGGGGCCGCTTCCTCCCCCTGCCCTCCACACCCCCACCTGCCATCGGGCCAGTGACTGTTCTTCATTGTCTTCCTCTCTCCGCCCTGAACAGTGGCTCCCCATCCTCCTCTCTGCGCTTGCTCCCCAGCCCGCTGAGATGCGGAGGGTGGCTGGGGCTCCCCGTGCTGCCCCGTCTTCTTCGCTGCTTTTCCTGCACACCCCCATGGAAGCCAGGGCCAGTCTTGACTGCTGGGCACTGCTCAGAGCCTCCCTGAGGTCCTGTGTGCCCAGCAGGGGTTCTGAGACAGAGAAGGGAAGGAGCCAGGTGAGGGTGGCATGGGTGTGGGAGGACCACTGTGCCAGCAGCACGTGCTGGGGGACAGTCACGCCCGCTGCAGGGGCATCCGGCTCTGCCTTGCCCTCCGCTGCCCACCCTCGGGCTTCGCCATAGCTCTCCCACCTCCCCCACAGCAGGAATCCAGACTTCACCCTCAAGCCCGGATCTGCGTTCCCAGCCACCTACTGGACAGTCCCCCTCTAAAGTGCCACCGTCAAGTCAGCTCTGAGAGGCCAGCCTGAACCCATCACTGCTCTCAGGGCTGCCGTTCCTCAGGATGGAAGCTGAGGCCCAGGGCTGGACCCATCCCCCCACCCCACCCCATCTTCCCTCCTAGCCTGTCCCCTCCTACAGAGTGAGTGCTCAGGCTGCGGGCTCCAGCCTCTTTTCACTTTCCCACCTCCCAGTCACTCCCCGCACTAAATCCTTCAGCAGGTCCCCACTGGATGAATCACAGCAGGGCTTGTGGGAATCTGGGTCCTGCTAACAACCTCTCCCAAGTTCACGGTTCTCATGCCAAGTTGCTCAGAAATCTACACACACACACACACACACACACACACGGTGCTGTTTTTCACTTGCACTTTTGCTCTGGCTGCTGTTGCTGAAACACCCACCTCACCTGTAACCCTGTAACCTCAGGTGTGTTCTCCCGGGTAGAAGGGCACGCATCACACTGCATTGTTGTGGTGCGCCCTGTTCTCCTCTCCCCGGCCGTGAGTGAGCTCTGTAAGGGCCACAGCGTCTTCTTGTGTCTGTATTTTCGGTGCCCAACATAGAGCTAGACACTGGGTGGGTGCTCGGTCGGTGTCCGCTTCCCGCCTCTCCTCCCCAGCCCGGCAGCCTCATCCAGGGCACTGGGCCCCACGGAGACACCTGGGGCCAGCCTTCCCCGCCCCACTCCAGCCTGCCCCAACCCCGCTTGCCTTTGTTTTGTGTGGGTTTCCTAGGTGACCAGGAACCCTGTGCGCACGGAAGGCTGCTTCGGTCTTCTCAAGGCTGTCCGGGACAACCCTGCATCTGCCCTTGAACTGCTGGACGTCTCTGTAAGAGCTTTGTCGTAAACCTGGTCTCTGATGCTCCCTACAGCCCGGGGAGGTCTGTTTCAGAGGAAGAAAGTGGGGGTGAGAGAAATGAAGCGCTCTGCCCACGACACAGCGTGGCACAGGCAGGCGGTGAGGGCGTGCCAACCCCAGCCCTGCTCCCGCTCTGGGCTGACCCTGCTGTGGTTTTTGTCTTGGGCCCCTGCCTGAGTTCTTCATTGGCTGAGTGAGAAAAGGTGGGATTCTGGGGACACGATGCCACCCTTCGTTGGTCTGCAGGGCCAGCACCGTGCAAGCTGTTCTTGTCTTTGCTCCTGGCCTGGACTGCTTGCAAGTAGACTGTGATGGTGAAAACGCTCCTTTGTGACTGTGAGGGAGATTGGGTCCCCTTTACAATTCAATTTTGCATTTAAATTTTTTAAAAAAGATTTATGTATTTGAAAGGCTTTGCCGGTGCCATGGCTCACTAGGCTAATCCTCCGCCTTGCAGCACCGGCAAACCAGGTTCTAGTCCCAGTCAGGGTGCCGAATTCTGTCCCGGTTGCCCCTCTGGGAGACCAGGAGAAGCACCTGGCTTCTGCCTTCGGATCAGCGTGGTGGGCTGGCCGCGGCGGCCATTGGAGGGTGAACCAACGGCAAAAGGAAGACCTTTCTCTCTGTCTCTCTCTCACTGTCCACTCTGCCTGTCAAAAAAAAAAAAAAGAAAAGAAAAGAAAAGAAAAGAAAGAAAAAAGAAAGGCAGAGATACAGAGAGCAAGTGAGTGAGAGAGAGATCTTCCATCCACTGGTTCACTCCCCTAGCTGGGCTAAATCTGAAGCCAGGTGACAGGAGCTTCTTCCAGGTCTCCCATGTGGGTGCAGGGGCCCCGGTACTTGGGCCATCTTCTGCTTCCCCAGGTGCATTAGCAGGGAGCTGGGTCGGAGATAGAGCAGCCGGGACTCGAACCAGCACTCATATGGAATGCCAGGACTGCAGATGGAATCTTTACCTGCTCAGCCACAGTGCCAGCACCAAAAAAAAATTAATTTAGAGGCAGAGACAGAGCTCCCATTTGGTGACTCACTCCGAAAATGCCACAACTGAGAGGCAGAACTCATCCAGGCCTTTCCTGTGGGTGGAAGGGACCGAGCTGTAGCGCAATCTCCACTGCCTCCCAGGGACTGCATTAGCAGGAAACTAGAGGCAGGAGACAGAGCTGGGAATGGACCCAGGAGCTCCAGCGTGGGACATGGGTGCCTTCCCTGCTAAGCAAAATGGCCCCTCCCCACCCTTGTTTTGTTGTTCTTGTTGTTGATGTTGTTCTTGTTGTTTTGACAGGCAGAGTTAGACAGTGAGAGAGAGAGAGAGACAAAGGTTTTCCTTTTCCATTGGTTGACCCCCCAAGTGGCTGCCACGGCCGGCGCACTGCGCCGATCTGAAGCCAGGAGCCAGGTGCTTCCTCCTGGTCTCCCACGTGGGTGCAGGGCCCAAGCACTTGGGCCATCCTCCACTGCCTTCCCAGGCCACAGCAGAGAGCTGGCCTGGAAGAGGGGCAACCGGAACAGAATCCGGCGCCCCGAGCAGGACTAGAACCCGGGGTGCCGGTGCCGCAGGTGGAGGATTAGCCTAGTGAGCCGCAGAGCCGGCCCCCACCCTTGTTTTTATGTGATGTGGAACTGACACCACCCCCAAGAGTCACTGTGAGTCACTAGCTGAGGGCACAGACCCTGGAAGGCACTCACAGAGAAGACAGTGCTTACTGCCTTCTCCTCGACCGCTTTACTTAAAATTTTTTTATTTTATTTATTTGAAATGCAGAATTACACACAGAGAGATAAAGATCTTCCATTTGCTGGTTCACTCCCCAAATGGCCACAGTAGCCAGGGCTGGACCAGGCTGAAGCCAAAAGCCAGGAACTCCATCCGGGTCTCGGACATGAGTGACAGGTGCCCAAGTACTTGGGCCATCCTCTGCTACTTTCCCCAGGCTCATTAGCAAGGGAGCAGGATAAGACGTGGAGCAGCCGGCACTGGACCTGGAGATCTTCTGAGATGCTGGTGTTGTAGGCAGCAGCTTAACCTGCTGTGCCACAGTCAGCCCTTTTTTTTTTTTAATTGAGAAGCACAAGTATGCTGAAAAGCGCACACACCTGCAGTGTGGTTTCACAGACAGCACACGCTCACCATAACCACCCCCGGGGGAAGGAACAGAGCTCAGGAGAGCCCCCCTTTCCCGTCCCCGTGGCTTGGGGAATATGTGACTGTCACCCAAAGGAGAGAAATGACCCAGAGAGAGCCTCTTGGAGACGTGTGTGTGTGTGTGTGTGTGTGTGCGCGTGTGTGTAAGAACAAGTCAAGTTCTCTGAAAGCAATACACCCACTGCCTTGTCACGGTTTCTCCTCAGGATGTCCAGGTGAACAGAGAGTTTGACGACCTCGCTGGCTCGCTGCGGGTCACCCTTCCAGGCCTTTGCATCAAGACTGGTGCTCGCCGAGCGGAGCCTAAGAAGGAATCGCCGCCCGGCTTCAGACCCTCCCTATCAGCGTCCGTCCCCTAAGTGACTGTGCAGCGTGGCCTCATTTCCTCCAATCAGCCGCCTCCTGCTCCACGTGCAGGGTTCCTCCACCGCCCACACCCTACCCACACTTGTGTCAACAAAGAGACCCCCACCCACCCAACCCCGTCCACCGGGAGCTAAGCTCCCAGGCGTTCGCAGTCCCTGGGACACCGTACCCTCCTCTCTGCCCCGTGCCTCCTGGTGATCGTCTGGGATTTTGTTCGCTCTCATTCACACAGCACAAACCCCTCCCACGTGCTGCACGTTGTGCTGGACACAGAACAGCGGACGCCCAAGGAAGCCTCTGTCCTCCTGGGGTCTGTGTCCTGACCAGCTGGGGAGACTGGAAATCTCCAAGGAAGTGTGCAGCTAGCATTTCCAAATGCTACTTAAACAAATGTGGACTGGTGTCGCTCCCCCTCTTCGCGGAGGAACGACACTAAACCCTGCCTAGGTTTCCTATCTGAGTCACGGCACCATTATGCCTCCTAGGCTTCCTATCCGAGTCACGGCACCATTATGTCGCTCCCCCTCTTCGTGGAGGAACGACACAGGACCCTGCGCTGTTCTTTTGTCTGCTCGGCCCTTCCCGGGTTTGCTGCTGGTTCTTCCTGGGTTGGCTGCCATCCCTTCCACCTCCGTGGAAGGGCGGTTCCCCCTGCCACCTTCCCCACTTCCGCGGGGGAGCGGCACACCGCCAGCCGGCTCTCTCGGGGGCTGCTCAGATGTTACCCGGATGTTCCTGGTGCATGTTGTCTCTCTCCTCCTTTATAGTCCTCTTCCACCAATCCCAACTCTGCTACCCACACGCCAAGTACGCTGCTCTCCTCCAATCAGGAGTAGGTCCTGCTGCTTATTGGTTGAACTGGAGGCAGCTGCGTAGAAGCTGTTTACTCCTCTCCCAGCGCCATATTGTGGGAGAGCAGATGCATAGAATAAGTCTTAATTCGAGTAACTTAGTCTAGTCCGAGTTGCTCCCCACAGACTGGCACAACCCTTTAGGGAGGCAATCAGTCATGATTCACTGAAAGCCCAGGGGCTGGTGTTGCGGCACAGTGGGTTAAGCCACCACTTACGTATGGCATCCCATGTCGGAGTGCTGCTCCCCATCCAGCCCCTTGCTAATGCACCTGGGAAGGCAGCAGGAGATGGCCCTAGTACTTGGGCCCCTGCCAGCCATGTGGGAGACGCAGGAGGAGTTCCAGGCTCATGATGGCTGTGGACATTTGGGGAGTGAACCAGCAGATGGAAGACTTCTTTGTCTCTCTCACTATGCCTTTCAAATGAATCAAGTAAATACATTTTTTAAACTTCTATTTGGTTAATCCTCTGCCTGCGGCACCAGCATCCCATATGGGCGCCAGGTTCTAGTCCTGGTTGCTCCTCTTACAGTCCAGCCTTCTGCTGTGGCCCGGGAAGGCAGTGGAGGATGGCCCAAGTGCTTAGGCCCTGCACCCATGTGGGAGACCAGGAAGAAGCACCTGGCTCCTGGCTTCGGATTGGCGCAGCGGGCCAGCCGCAATGCCCAGCTGTAGCAGCCATTTGGGAGGTAAACCAAAAGAAAGGAAGACCTTTCTCTCTCTCTCTCTCTCTCTCTCTTTCTCTCTCTGTCAAAAAAAAAAAAAAAAAAAAAAAAAAAAAAAAAAAAAAAAGAAAGTTCTATTGTGGATTCAAAAGGCTTCCATAGCCTAGGCAGCTCATGTCAGGAGCCAGACGTCATACGTAAGAGTGTTAATTGTTAAACACCAGGAGTCACTGTGCACTGTTCACTGTAAAACTTGTTCTCAAACAGTTTTTTGTGTGTGTGCATGTGTGTGCAAATTATTCAAATCTTTACTTAATATAGAGTTGGTCTTCTGTGTACAAAGTTAATCGAAAATGAATCTTAAGGAGAATGGGACTGGGAAGGAGAGAAGGGGGAGGAGAAGGGGTGGAGTGTAGGTGGGAGGGGGGGTATGGTGGGAAGAATAACTATAGTCCTAATGTTGTCCTTATGAAATTTGTGTTCCTTAAAAAATAAATTAAAAAAAGTTCCAAAATTGACTATGGTGATGGCTCTACAGTTCTGTGGTGCATATAGTAAAAGCAATGGAACTGTATACTTTAAATGAACAAATAGTACAGTATGTAAATTGTATTCCAATAAAGCCGCATTTCAAAGGGAAAGACTGGAGTTGGGTGTTTGACAAAGCAGTTATAATATCCATGTCCCGTATAGGAGTGCCTGTTTTTGTTTTTGTTTTTGTTTTTGTTTTAAAGACTTATTCATTTGAAAGTCAGAGTTACACACAGAGAGAAGGAGAGACTTCTTCCGGGTCTCCCATGTGGGTGCAGAGGCCCCAGGACTTGGGCCATCCTCTACTGCACTCCCGGGCCACAGCAGCGAGCTGGATCAGAAGTGGAACAGCCAGGACTCGAATCGGTGCCCATATTGGATGCTGGTACTGCAGGCTGCAGCTTTGCCTGCTACGCTGGGTCAGCGCCGGCCTAGGAGTGCCTGTTGTGAGCCCCAGCTGCTCTTGCTTCCCATCCAGCTGTTCCTGATGTGCACCTGTGGAGGCAGCAAGCGATGACTCAGGAACTGGGGCCCTGAGAGACCCGGATGCAGTTCCAGGCTGACTTAGGCCTGGTCCAGCCCCATCTGTTGTGGGCATGTGGGGAATGAATCAGTGGATTTAAGATGTCTCTCTGCCTTCAAACAAAATGAAAATCTTTTAAATAAATAAATTTTATAAAAGGAAAAGTAGAACAGGCATGGTGGCTCAGTGGGTTAACCCACTGCTTGGGATACCTGCATCCCATAACAGAGTGCTGGTTCGAGTCCCGGCTACTCTGCTTCCAATCCAGCTGCCTGCTAATGTGATCCTGGGATGCAGTAGGTTATGGCTCAAGTAGTTACGTCTCTGCCTGGGGCCGGCGCCGTGGCTCACTAGGTTAATCCTCCGCCTGCGGTGCCGGCATCCCGTATAGGCACCAGGTTCTAGTCCTGGTTACTCCTCTTCCAGTTCAGCTCTCTGCTGTGGCCCGGGAGGGCAGTGGAGGATGGCCCAGGTCCTTGGGTCCCTGCACCCGCGTGGGAGACCAGGAGGAAGCACCTGGCTTCGGATCGGCGCAGCGCTGGCCGTGGCGGCCATTTGGGGAGTGAACCAACGGAAAGAAGACCTCTCTCTCTCTCGCTCTCACTAACTCTGTCAAATTAAAAAGAAAAATAAATAAATTTAAGATGATCCGTAAGAATCGAAAAAAATCTGACAATTTTTCCGAAGTCCACCAAAGCGGGCACTCGATCCCACCCCACCCCATCTTCTGGGAGTAGGGGGTACCCTCCCGCTCCTGTGGCCCGGACACTCATTCCTTCTCACTAAAAGCAGCGATCAAACCCTGCCGGTCTCCTGAGTGCTGAACGGGAATGGCTTTCCTGCTGGGAGAAAAGAGAGCAGGGTGCCAGGACTGGGTCCACAGGGATGTAGACCTCTGGGAGGCGGCCATGTCTGCAAAGACCGAACGAGGAGCCTGGAGGCGAACAGCCTAGGCTGCCTGGGGAGCGGGTGGACAGCCCACTTCCTCCTGCTCCAGTCAATCGCACACCTGGGGCTTGGGTGCCCGGCAACGCCCCAAGCTCCACCACAGCGCTTCCGCCCTCACCGTCCGAGGATGCCCCCGGAAGGCCCCGGGTCTGTGCAGCCGTCGGCCACTCCGCGCCCTTCCCGCCAAACCCACACCCAGTCAGAAGGCGCCACAGATCCGCTGGCCGCGCATCAGCCAATAGGAAGCAGGATCCGGAGCCTTGGCCCGCCTTGAGGGGCTCCGGACCAATGACTGCCCCCCAGCGAATCCGGGGCAGCACGAGGCAGCTCGGGGCGGTTGGGCGCGCGTGCGCCGTGGTGGCTCCGGCGGCAGTTGAAGCCCAGGAGCGGCGTCCGGCGGCAGCGGCGAAGTTCAGCATGGTAGGGTCCCGGGACGGGCCCAGGCCGGCGGGCGCAACAGAGGCGGCCAGAGAGGAGGGTGGGAGAGAAGACCGGGGCAGGGCGCGGGCGGCCCCGGGCGGCCCCGGTGCTCTCGGGTCTGAGGGCAGCGGTGACCG
Source organism: Oryctolagus cuniculus (assembly GCF_051225735.1). Classification (NCBI taxonomy): domain Eukaryota; kingdom Metazoa; phylum Chordata; class Mammalia; order Lagomorpha; family Leporidae; genus Oryctolagus; species Oryctolagus cuniculus. Next base: position 32,798,315 of record NC_142887.1, read on the forward strand.
GATGAAGGCGGATTGTCCTGGGAGTCGGCGGCTGAGCGCCCGCCGCAGCCGGGTGCGAGAGGGAGGGAGGGATCTTAGTTTTCACGAGTGATGCCGGGGCGCTGATGGAGGCAGGCAGGGTCAGGTGGTCAGTCTCTGGGAGCAGCGGTGGGCTCTGCTTATCCCTGCGCCTAGAGGGCCCGCAGTGCCTTCGTGCCTGCGGCCGGGGCTGTTCCTCCTGTTGGAAGTTTCCACTGAGCGGCCGCTGTGGTGGGCCGCGGTTAGGCCGCCCCGCCTCGGGACTGGCAGCCTCGTGAGCGCCGCTTCCGGGCGTGGCCGCTCCACTGCCGATCCAGCTCCCTGCCCGTGCGCTGGGGAGACAGTGGAAGGTGGCCCAAGGCCTGCCCAGTAGTTCCAGGCCCCTGGCTTCGGCCTGGCCCAGCCCTGGCCATTGCAGCCATTTTGGGAGTGAAGCAGCAGGTGCAAGATCTCGCTCTGATTCTGCCCTTTTCCAGGTCTTTTAAAACAAAAATTCAACTGAGGAGTTCTGAAAAGTTGTATTCTCCATTTTGTGTGAAAGACAAAGATCTTCCATTTGCTGGTTCACTCCCCAGCTGGCCGCGACAAGGCTGCTGGGCCATGCCCGAAGCCTGAAGTTGGAGCCCTGGTGGCAGCCGGTCTCCCACGTGTGCGTCAGGAGACCGAGTACCTGAGCAGTCCCCTGCCGCCTCCCAGGAAGCTGGAGTTGGGAGCAGAGCCAAAACTCAAACCCAGACATTTGGATGTGGGAAGCCAAGTGGCATCTTAACCAGTGTCAAATGCCCACCCTTGAGAAGCTTTTAAAAAGCTTATTCACTGGGGCGGCGCTGAGCATAGCAGGTGAAGCCTCCTCCTGCGGTGCCGGCATCCCATATGGGTGCTGGTTCTGGTCCTGGCTGTTCCAGTTCCGATCCAGCTCTCTGCTGTGGCCTGGGAAAGCAGAAGATGGCCCAAGTCCTTGGGCCCCTGCACCCACTGGGAGACCCAGAAGAAGCTCCTGGCTTTGGATTGGCCCAGTTCCAGCTGTTCTGGCCATTTGGGGAGTGAACCAGCAGATGGAAGACCTCTCTCTTCGCCTCTACCTCTCTGTATAAATAAATAACTCTTTAAAGTAAAAAGTTACTTGTTTAAAAGCAACACACAGGGCTGGCGCCGCGGCTCACTAGGCTAATCCTCCGCCTTGCGGCACCGGCACACCGGGTTCTAGTCCTGGTCGGGGCACCGGATTCTGTCCCGGTTGCCCCTCTTCCAGGCCAGCTCTCTGCTGTGATCAGAGAGTGCAGTGGAGGATGGCCCAAGTGCTTGGGCCCTGCACCCCATGGGAGACCTGGAGAAGCACCTGGCTCCTGCCATCGGATCAGCGCGGTGCACAGCGCACCTGCTGCAGCGGCCATTGGAGGGTGAACCAACGGCAAAGGAAGACCTTTCTCTCTGTCTCTCTCTCTCACTGTCCACTCTGTCAAAAAAAAAAAAAAAAGTTAAAAACAACACACAGGATCCTAAATAACTACCCAAGTCTGAATAATCCTAGTGTGTCAGCTTGCAACTCAGACAGTCCCAGCAGTGTTCTCTCCATAGCAGAGAAGAGAGACGGAAACGTTCCCTCTGTTAGTTCACTCCCCAGATCGCACAGACAGCCAGGGATGGGGCAGGCCAAGCCCCAGAGCCTGGAACTCAGTCGGGAACTGCCACACGGGTGGCAGGGACCCAGGTACTCGCGCTGTCACTTGGCAGCCTTCCAGGGTGCAGAGGGTGGGAAGCTGGATCGGAGCAGTGTCGCGGGGACTCAAACCAGGAACTCGGTAATGGGTGCGAGCATCCCTTTTAGTAGTACTGTGCCAGAGGCCTGCCCTGGAAATGGTGTTTACTGAGATGAGAGCTTACTAAAGAAATGTACAATTGGGGGCTGAGTGTTTAGCAGTTAAGATGCCGGTTAACAAGCTCGTGTCCCACAACAGAGTAGCAGGTTCTAAACCCAGTTCTGGCTTCTGACTGCTGAGTCCTGACTCGTGCAAACCCTGAGAGGTAACTGGACTCCTGCTGCCCACAGGGGAGATCTGGAGTGAGTTTCTGCTCCTAGGCAGTTGTGGAGTGAACCAGGACGTGGGAGTTCACTGTCTCTTTAGTCTAATTTCAAATAAATTTTTAAAAAGAGTTACTTAGTTGAAACACAGACTTACAGGGAGAGTAGGGGGAAGATAGAGATCTCCCATCCACTGGTTTGCTCCCCAAAAGGCCGCAACAGCCATGGCTGGGCCAGGCGGAAGCCAGGAGCAGTAGCTTCATCCAGGTCTCCTGAGGGAGACAGGAGCCCAAACTTGGGTCATCTTCCACTGCTCTTCCCAGGCTGTTAGCAAGGAGCAGAATCGGAAGTGGAGCAGCTGGGACGGGAGATGTTGCAGGCAGCGGCGTTACCTGCTGTGCCACAGTGCTGGCCCCGGGGATTCATTGGTGATGTCACATGGCCACCGACTTTTAAAATAATGTGATTTTTGTGTGATGGCAGACATTTAGGTTCTAGGGCTAACTCTGGCACTTAATAGCTAGGGTGAGCAAGGATACAAGGGTGACCTAACCATTGTAGAAAATAAAAGTTGAAAAAGCCCTAGAAACTGAAGCGTTATGCACTATGAAAGGGTTTCACATGCCCTATAGCGCAGCTTGCCTGACAATGAGCGAGTTTCACGTTTATGTTCTGGTTCCCAGCGCGAGTGTATCTCTATCCACGTGGGGCAGGCGGGCGTCCAGATCGGCAACGCCTGCTGGGAGTTGTACTGCCTTGAACATGGCATTCAGCCCGACGGTCAGATGCCAAGTGACAAAACCATCGGTGGCGGTGATGACTCGTTCAACACGTTCTTCAGTGAGACGGGGGCGGGCAAGCACGTGCCCAGAGCCGTGTTTGTGGACCTGGAGCCCACGGTGGTCGGTAGGTGCTCGGGCACCGGAGGTGGGACGCCCGGCGTGGGCTCCCTTGCAGAGAGAACGGCTGCAGGAGCCCATGCTGTTGTTGAGTGAGAACCGAAAGGCTCACGATGCACAGTCTGACTGTGCGACTCGGCAGCCCCTGACCCACAGCTGCTCTGCCGGCACACGGTGGGCCGCGGAGAGATGTGCCGGGGGCTGCCTCGGCCTTGGTCGGTGGCTTCTGCAGACCCCGTGTGTGCTGGTTCCCTCCCTGCCGCCGTGCTCTGTGTGCTGGTGCGTGAGTCTTGAGGTGCATCTCCCACATGACAAGGTCAGCGTAGAGCATTCGTGTGGTTCTCCCAGCTTAGAGCCCAAGGTCATGTGAAGGAGAGCTGCCGAGAGATGGGTGTGCCAGGGGACGACAGTGTCACAGCCTGGGGGGCCCAGAGCACCTGGGCAACCCCGACAGGACTGCCCAGCCAAAGCCACACTGACCTGGGCACTGCCCAGTTTTAAATTATTCCTTGAAAGAAAGCGGTCCCCGTGTGAGGGGGGAGAGCTGCTGTCCCTTCACAGCAGCAGGGAACTCTGGGATTCCCTCGGTGAGTTGACTCACCCGCTGAGATCCATGAATTGCATGGGTGGTTTTGCATCACAGACGTTTTCTGAGACACTTGGGCCGTGGGGGCTACAGGGCACAGCATGTGCTGTGTGGAACTAGCAGGGCCGGCCGCGCCGTCTCGGTGAGTACAGCAGGCCCCGCCTCCCTGGTGTCTCTGCAGACGAGGTGCGCACGGGCACGTACAGGCAGCTGTTCCACCCGGAGCAGCTGATCACCGGGAAGGAAGACGCGGCCAACAATTATGCCAGGGGCCACTACACCATCGGCAAGGAGATCGTGGACCTGGTGCTGGACCGCATCCGCAAACTGGTAGGGGGCGCCCTCCTCCCGCACAGCCTTGGGTTGGCAGGGGAGGTCGCTCCCCAAAACTCAGGCCAGGATCAGGAGCCTGACCGAGTCTGCAGAGGCCTCCGCGGAGGGTGCGTGTGGGACTCAGCGTGGGTCTTATCGTGCGCTTCTTTGCTTCTGTTCTAACACGTGTTCACCGCGGATGGCTGTGTCTGTGTTAACTTGCAGAGGCCGAGAGAAGTGAGCCCGCTGGGGGCAGGTGGGCGGCGCGGCCTGCCCGGCCCGCTCACGCTGTGTGGTTTCTTGCAGGCGGACCTGTGCACGGGGCTGCAGGGCTTCCTCATCTTCCACAGCTTTGGGGGCGGCACCGGCTCCGGGTTCGCGTCTCTGCTCATGGAGCGGCTGTCGGTGGACTATGGCAAGAAGTCCAAGCTGGAGTTTGCCATCTACCCAGCGCCGCAGGTTTCCACGGCAGTGGTGGAGCCGTACAACTCCATCCTGACCACCCACACGACCCTGGAACATTCCGACTGTGCCTTCATGGTGGACAATGAAGCCATCTATGACATCTGTCGGCGCAACCTGGACATCGAGCGTCCCACGTACACCAACCTCAACCGCCTAATCGGGCAGATCGTGTCGTCCATCACGGCCTCCCTGCGATTTGACGGGGCCCTGAATGTGGACTTGACGGAGTTCCAGACCAACCTGGTGCCGTACCCCCGCATCCACTTCCCGCTGGCCACCTACGCCCCGGTCATCTCGGCGGAGAAGGCCTACCACGAGCAGCTGTCCGTGGCCGAGATCACCAACGCCTGCTTCGAGCCGGCCAATCAGATGGTGAAGTGCGACCCTCGCCACGGCAAGTACATGGCCTGCTGCATGCTGTACAGGGGCGACGTGGTCCCGAAGGACGTCAACGCGGCCATCGCCACCATCAAGACCAAGCGCACCATCCAGTTTGTGGACTGGTGCCCCACCGGCTTTAAGGTAGGCCTGGTGCCGGGAGGTGTCACCCCGTCAGTGGGCAGCAGACCTCTGGGAGAATGCTGTCCCCACGCCCACACCCCATGGGGAGACTGCAATGACAACCAGTTTAGAAATTAATTCAGTAAATGTCTAATAGAAAGCTAGTCTCTGAGGTGTACTGTGATTAGCAGGCTGCGTGCCCTGACACACCTGGTTTGCATCTTCATGCCCTTTGGTTTTTAACCTTGTCCCCAGTGATTTTCCCCATAGACAAAGCTGTGGATTCCACATTTGTAAGCTCTGATGAGTTCCAGTGTATTGGGGGAGCTTCGAGTTCCAGAATCATTCCGATGGAAAATGACATGAGAAACCCAGAGCAGTGTGTCTGCCTTTTCCCACGTGGAGGGCTGTGCTTCCTCTGATCACACACCACTTGTTAGACGCTCTCAGCCCCCTTCATGACAGCTTGACACAGATGACCTATTTTTTTCTTTCAAGATATGTTTTATGTATTTGAAAGGCAGAGTTGCAGAGAGGCAGAGGCAGAGAGAGAGAGGTCTTCCATCTGCTGGTTCACTCCCCAAATGGCCACAACTGCCAGAGGTGGGCTCTTCCAGAGCCAGGAGCTTCCTCCAGGTCTCCCACATGGGTGCAGGGGCCCCAGGACTTGGGCCATCTGCTGCTTTCCCAGGCACATTAGCAGGAATCTGGATTAGAAGTGGAGCATGGGCTGGCGCTGTGGCGTAGCAGCTAAAGCAGCTGCCTGTAGTGCCAGCGTCTCATATGGGGACCAGTTCAAGTCCCAGCTGCTCCACTTCTGATCCAGCTCTCCGCTGTGGTCTGGGAAAGCAGTGGACGATGCCCCAAGCCCTTGGGCCCCTGCACCCACGTGGGAGAACCGGAAGAAGCTCCTGGCTTCGGGTCAGCACAGCTCCAGCCATTGCAGCCATCTGGGGAGTGAACAAGCGGATGGACGATCTCTCCCTCTCCCTTTCTGTAACTCTGACTTTCAAATAAATAAATAAATCTTTAAAAACAAAAACAAGTGGAGCATCCGGGACTCGAACTAGCGCCCATGATGGGATGCTGGCATCGGGGGGCAGTGGCTTACGCTAAGCCACAATGCCCCCCCCCCCCAGCAGAGTCTTAATTGCTATGCCAAGGGCCTGTTCCCAGGGCGCCGTTTTCAACTGGCACACAGTGCCTGTCTTTAGAAGTAAGCCGCCCTTTCTGACTGCTGTGTCCTCCTCCGGCAGGTGGGCATCAACTACCAGCCCCCCACCGTGGTGCCCGGGGGCGACCTGGCCAAGGTGCAGCGGGCCGTGTGCATGCTGAGCAACACCACGGCCATCGCCGAGGCCTGGGCCCGCCTGGACCACAAGTTCGACCTCATGTACGCCAAGCGGGCCTTCGTGCACTGGTACGTGGGCGAAGGCATGGAGGAAGGGGAGTTCTCCGAGGCCCGCGAGGACCTGGCCGCCCTGGAGAAGGATTACGAGGAGGTGGGCGTGGACTCCGTGGAGGCGGAGGCCGAGGAGGGGGAGGAGTACTGAGAACCTGCGGTCCCCTCCCAGTGGGTCACTGCAGGACCTATTTTACCTATTAAAGTTTGGGCACTGAGCCATCGCCTGTCGTGTGCTGTACTCTGACACGCGTGCGTCCAAGCGGGTCTCGGGCAGAGCCGTGCGACTCTACGTGAGCTTCTCCAGCGTGTGTGCCAGTTCGGCCCCTGCGCCCCTCCCGGGACTAGCAACTAGGGGACGGCTTCCTCCGGACTCGGAGCCCGCGCCTCCAGGCCCCGCCCCGTGGGTGGAGCCACGGAGCCCCGCCCCGCGCGTCTCGAGAGGCCCCCGCCCGCCTCCCCTCAAGTCCCCGTCTCCGGCGCCGCCAGGAGCTCAGCACGGTTCTGCGGGCCGGGGGCGGGACCCTCGACTCAGTCAGGGGCCTTCCGGGAGGAGGCCGGGGCCCGTGCCGCAGCCGCTCCATCCGTAACGGGAATTTCAACGGGAGCCCACAGCACTAGCACGGCGCAGGCGCGACGGCCGCCCACGCCCCGCGGCGCGCCCGCTACGCCCTCTTCCGGCGCCGCCCGCTCCCGAGTGTCTACGGTCTCGACTTCCGCCGCGCGCCACCCCTCGCGAGACTTCGGCGGCGCAGCCATGGCGAGACCGTGAGTGCCGCCGACCGGAGTCAAGAACACGGGCTGTGACTGGGTTTGGGCGCGATCGGGCCGGGAGCGGGAGCCCCGACGGGCCAGGGCACCCTGTGCGGGCGGCGGCTGAGAGCGCGAGGCCAGCCGGGGCCCCGACGGCCGCCCGCGACCTAGCTTCCACCTCTCCCCCAGATGCCGCGTCACTGCTCCGCCGCCGGCTGCTGCACACGGGACACGCGCGAGACGCGCAACCGCGGCATCTCCTTCCACAGGTCAGCGCGCGTGCGTGGTGGCGCGCGCGGGGGCTCCCTTGCGCAGGCGCCTGTTGGGGCCGCGCCTTGCGCATGCGCGCCGCACCTTTTTCGGGCCCTGGCGGGATTTGAACTTGCGGGTGGCGCGTGCCAGTCGAAGGCGGTGGGGTGGGGGGTTCCGGAGGGATTGAGGCCAGTGCAGGAGAGATGGACGCGGTGGGGTCCAGCAGGCTTGGGCTCGTTGCTTTCTGGCCCTTCCCTGAGCTCGGCGTCTCGAGGCCTCAGTCGTCGCCATGCCCGGGCGGGCTGGCGCGTACCCCGCCGGTCTCGGCCGCTGCGGGTGCGGCTGTGGGGCCTGCTCTAGCTGCCGGGCACTCATGCACGCACTGGTTGACGGCTTCGCAGACTCCCCAAGAAGGACAACCCGAGGCGAGGCCTGTGGCTGGCCAACTGCCAGCGGCTGGACCCCAGCGGCCAGGGCCTGTGGGACCCGGCATCCGAGTACATCTACTTCTGCTCCAAACACTTCGAAGAGAACTGCTTTGAGCTGGTGGGAATCAGGTGGGCCCCCTGGCCAGGCCCGCGCAGGGCGGGGCGGCCGTGTGTTCCCGAGAGGGTCCCTCCAGCAGCCCGCGTGAGGACCGGCAGGTCCAGGGCCGGAAAGTCCCTCTACCGCCGTGAGCGCTGCCCGGCCCTCCCAGCAGGAATCCCTTGGGGCTGCTGATGGAGTGTTGCAGACACCTCAGTTTCGGGGAGCCGTGCAGGGAAGCCAGGGAAGCGTGGTGTCGCCTTCCACCACCCTCAGCGCCGGGACCGGGCGGTGGGGGGTTGAGGGGCAGCACCCGCTCTCCCGCTCACCAGGCCGCTTCCTCCCCACAGTGGGTACCACAGGCTGAAGGAGGGCGCGGTCCCCACCATCTTTGAGTCTTTTTCCAAGCTGCGCCGCAGCGCCAAGAGCAAAGGGCACGGTTACCCGCCCGGCCCCCCGGACATCGGCAGGCTGCGGCGATGCCGGAAGCGGTAGGTGCGGCGGGCGGAGGCCCGGCAGCCCCGCGGAGCGCACCCCCAGCCCGGCCCGGCTGGCAGGCTGTCTCTCTGTCCCCGCAGCTGCGCCGAAGGCCGGGGGCCCACCACCCCGTTCTCGCCACCCCCGCCGGCCGACGTCAGCTGCTTCCCTGCGGAAGAGGCCTCGGCGCCCGCCACGCTGCCAGCCTCGCCCGCTGGGAGGCTGGAGCCCGGCCTGAGCAGCCCCTTCTCAGACCTGCTGGGCCCGCTGGGCGCCCAGGCGGACGAGGCGGGCTGTAGCGCGCAGCCCTCGCCGCTGGAGCCGCGGCCCGTGTCCCCGTCCGCCTACATGCTGCGCCTGCCGCCCCCTGCCGGCGCCTACATCCAGAACGAGCACAGCTACCAGGTGGGCAGCGCCCTGCTCTGGAAGCGCCGGGCCGAGGCGGCCTTGGACGCCCTGGACAAGGCCCAGCGGCAGCTGCAAGCCTGCAAGCGGCGGGAGCAGCGGCTGCGGCTGCGGCTGACCAAGCTGCAGCAGGAGCGGGCCCGGGAGAAGCGGGCTCAGGCCGACGCCCGGCAGACGCTGAAGGAGCATGTGCAGGACTTCGCCATGCAGCTGGGCAGCAGCATGGCCTGAGGGGGCTGGGGGCGCGGCCGGACGCCGGAATAAAGTGGATTCCAGGAGGTGCTGTTGCCTAGCTCGGTTGGGGCTCAAACACTGGGCCTGCCAGGGGTTCACCCTGGGACCGTGGGTGGGAGCGTCAGAGTGCAGGGCTCACCCATCCCACCCGTCCCACCTGCCACCCAGCTGAAAGCTTTCTGGCCTCAGACACAGTGTTCCAGCTCCAGACGGTCACTTCATTTATTCACAGTCGCGGGGTGGGGGGCAGTGAGGAGCGGGCCTTGCGGATCACCGGATCGTCGTGGGGGTTTGCAAAGCCAGCCCTGGGGAAGGGGGTTGTGATGAGCCTGCCAGGAGTGTGGTGAGACCCGCAGCCTGTGGAAACCGTGGGGCAGCCGGCTCTGTGGCCCGCTAAGGGGGACTCCAAGCTGCCTGCTGCTTCCTCCCCAGCACCCAGCGCCTCTGCAGGCTCCTTCCTGGCTTCATGGCTGCTTCCCTCCCTGCCTGCCAGGGCCTCCTGTCCACCTGCCCACAACCCCCTGGGCGCTATGCAGAGCACAGGCAGAAGAGGAAAGCCCTGCATCTCCCCACGGGGTCCTGCCAGCCAGGAGAGGCACAGTGGTGCCCCCCACTGCCGGACACACTCGCTGGCCTGGCCCCATCACGGCTCGAGTCACACCACACCTGCCCCTCACTGGTCTCTGCTCACAAGCTGCTCCAAGGGTGGCCAGGCCGACTCTAGGGCCACAGTCCTCTCCCCAAAACAGGCAATGGGCCCCAGTGCCTGGATCCACAACACCCAGGCCACAGGGGCAAGGCCCAGCCTCCCAAAGCCACATTGTCTGGTCATCTGTCACCTCCTGTGGCAACCCCCCCAGGGGAGGGTGCCAGGTAGGGAGGGGTCTGCCATACCATCTCCCTGGGACACCTGTTCTTGGAGGGGCGGGGCTCCCTGGCCCAGCAGGTGCAGCTGTCACAAGCACACTGCATGGCCGGCGCAGGCAGGGACAGTCATTGTCCGCACAGGGCAGGGTGCTACAAGCCCTCAGATGTCAGCGCCCAGCTCCGCACACTGCTTGTCGGAGATGTGGGAGGCCAGCGAGTCGATTATGTCCAGGAGCAGCTGCTGGCTCAGCGACCGCAGCGTGGGCAGCTTGGAGACCTGCGGAGGTGGCCGGGAGACAGACACGGGCTCGCAGGCCGGCAGGGGTGGGGGTGGGGCCTCCGAGGACAGGGCGAGGGAGGGCTGGGGTGGGCTGACCTTGGTGAACTGGTGCACAATGATGTGCAGGCAGTGTCGCTTCATGTCCAGCGCCTGCGTCTTGTCGGCTGCCTCCAGGATCTGCCACAGCAGGGACCCTGAGGTGCTGTCTCCTGACCCCCACCCCGACCACCCTCAGTGGGCCCGGGGGGCACTACCTGCAGCACGTTCTGCACCGTCACGTTCATTTCCAGGTTCTGCTTGCAGTAGGCCTGCAGCCGGTTGTTGTAGAAGCCGTAGTAGTAGGGGGCCGCGAACAGGTAGCTGGGGGCTGGTTAAGGAGCCGCCCACCATAGGAGAAGGGACCACATCCTCCCACTCAGACAGTGTGGCTGCCCCCCCATGCATGCCTGGGGCCAGGGCTCCGGCCCACGCCCAGCTCTCTCAATAGGCTGTGAACCACTAGGGCTCAAAGGGTGCACACGAGACCCAACAGATGGGCGCAGAGTTTGAGAAACACATGGCTGGGCCGTCTGCTCAGGTGCCGTCACTGATGATGGGATCTTAGGGGACAGCCCTCTTGTCGTGGCACCTGCCTGTCCCCGGGCCCCTCCACACACCGCAGGCTCAGGGCCGCACAGGAGTGAGGCTCAGGAACCTCTCCTCGTCTGCTCGCCTGCTGCATGGAGCCGTGACTGAGAACCCACCGTCTCTCCTGGCTGCTCCAGGGAGCTCTTGGGAGAGCCCTGGGCAATCCTCCCACGCCAGGCAGCAGGCCCAGGCTGCCCCGCCCCGCCCCTCCCCCCCCCAGCGGCCCCCGGGGGCACGGGGGTCGTGAGGATGCAGCGAGTCCTCGGGCGGCATGTTCACCTCGCCGTAGTAGATGTAGCGCAGCATGGACTCGAAGGCCTGCCGGCTGGGCACCATCTCCCCGATGGAGATGTTCACCTGCCCCGCCTCGGGCATGAAAGACCGGAACATGGCCTCAAAGTAGCTGCAGGTGCGCAGTGCGCAGGCTCAGGCTGGGCAGCCCAGCGCGCGCAGCAGGGGCCCGCTGCCCTCCCGTCCGCGCCCCCGACCCACCTGGAGCGGGCGGCCAGGATGGCCTTGTGCGCCGGGCGCGGGTGCCCGTCCAGCAGCAGCGTGATGTCACAGAACTCCGCGCCCGCCCCCTCCAGGTACGCCTTCATGTCCTGGATCAGAGATGTGCCTGGGGGGGGGGGGTGTGGAGGGACCCTGAGCAGGTGCCTCCGAACACCCAGAGCGAAGGGGCAGCCTTGGGTTCCGGCCCCGGGACCCCACGGGCGTCGCCGCCTCCAGCCAGAGGCCTCCGGCTAGGCCAGAAAGAGGTTCGGCCCGGGCTGGCTGGCGGGTCTCCATCTTTCTGCCCCCGGGAACCCCACAGCACACCCACCCCGTCCCTGCCACAGACCGGGCAGGTGCCCCCTCTGGCTCCCCACTCCTCCCCCTCTTCCTTACCGATGTCCCCGGGCTGATCCGAGGGCGCGCGAGGGGGCGGCTGCTGCTTGCGCCGCACGATCTCCACGATGAGCGGGGACGAGAGGCGCTCGAACTCCTTCATCATGATCACCTGGTTGAAGTGCGACTCCTTCACCACGAAGTTCAGGCAGTGCTCCTGGGGCGGACGGGCAGACAGGCAGATCAGCCCAGGGCCCTGGGGCTGGGGTGGGGTGGGGTGTGGCCCGAGCGCGCCCCGCCCCTGCGTGGCCCCGGCCACGCCCCGGGGAGGAGCCGCACCTTGAGCTGGCTCAGCTGCAGCCTGGCGGCGCTCTCGCACACTAGCAGAACGTTCTGCAGGTCCACCGAGGCCTCGATGTACTGCCGGCACAGCTGCTCCAGGCGGCACAGCTGGAAGCCCAGCGCCAGCTTGTACACGTCCATGATGAGCAGCACGTCCTCCACGTGGCCTGCACCCAAGAGCCCCTGAGACCCCGAGGAAGGCAAGGCCAGCGGCGGGGAGGGGGAGGGACCTGGGGCTCCCTTCACGAGTGAGTGTGGATGGGGCAGCCGGGCGGGAACGCGGCAGGGCAGCGAGGGGCCTCAGGTGCCCTCCAGCTGCCTTAATCACGATGCAGACCGCGGCCTCTGAGCCCCGCCTGTATGCAGAGCTGCGGCTGCTGCCCGCGCCCGCCCCCCTTCCCACCCCGCGCCGCCCCCTACCCAGGGCGGACCTTTCCGCGGGTATTTGATCTTGTCGGTGTAGAGAAACTGCATGAGCACCTCGAACGGCCGGGCCTCGGCCTCCCGGATGGCCACGTGCAGCAGAGGCAGCCGGGCCCCAGCCCCAGCCGCACCCGGGGCCTCCCTGGGAGCCGAGGCCGCCTCTTCCTCCAGCTTCTGTGGGGAAAGGGAAAGGGTCCCTGGGGTTGGCACCCGGCACAGCGGTTAAGCCGCTGACAGCCCACATGGGCGCCGGTTCAGGTCCCGGCTGCTCCACTTCCGATCCCGCTCCCTGCAATGCCCCTGGGCAAAGCAGCGGAAGACGGCCCAAGGGCTTAGACTCCTGCCACCCACGTGGGAGCCCGCAAGAAGCTCCTGGCTCCTGGCTTTGGGGAGGCCCAGCTCCAGTCATTGCAGCCATCTGGGAGTGAACCCGCAGATGGAAGACCTCTCTCGCTCCACCTCTGCCTTTCAAATAAATCAATTAAAAAAAAAAAAAAAGAAAGTGGGGGGATCCCTTCAGAGGCACCCCACGGGCGGTGGGCACCTCACCTGGGCCAGCCGCTCCCGGGCCTGCACAATCTTCCGGCGGAGCCAGCGGCTGCGAGCAGTGACAATGGCCACGTGGCCCTGCACGCACTCCTCCTTCTGTACGGACAACGATGCGCGGCTGAAGGCTCGCGACCCCCGCCCTGGGCGCTTGCTGGGAGGCCGGCTACACCCCGTGGGCACGGCAGGAAAGGCACCCACCTCGCCCAGCACAAACTCCACGTCGCAGAACTGGCGGCTCTCCCACAGCCGCCCGTAGTCCTCGTGCAGCGTGCACTTGGGGTAACAGGAGAACTGCGGGAGGAGACCCCCCTACCCCAGGTCACCAGAGACAGCAGGGCTGGCCATCATGGCTGGCTGGCAGAGAGCAGCCGCCGCCCACCCCACAGGCCCTCCAAGTCTGCCGCAGCCATGGGCCCACACCCCGGGTCACCATAGACAGCAGGGCTGGCCATCATGGCTGGCTGGCAGACAGCAGCTGCCGCCCGAGTCCGCCACAGCCACGGGCCCGCACCAGACCTCTGCCCAGACACCTGTGTGCATGCTGGCCGCACCGCTACGCCCCGAGCTCCTGCAGGAACCTGACCCGGACCCCCTACCCCTCCCAGCCTGGGAAGGGGCCGGCAGTGGCCACTCTGGACCCGGCTCCCCACGCCGGCTCTGCCGTGAGCCCCACCTGGAACCGGTACATCTCCCCGCTGCGGATGTTGTTGTCCACGGTGCCTCCGAAGATGTACATGGCGTCTGAGATGACGGCAGCCGCGTGGAAGAGCCTTCCGCTGGGCAGCTGGGGGCGGGGGCGAGTCAGCAGGGGGCAAGGCACGAGGCACCACGTGCGTGGCCACGACGAGGGGACAGGGCTCCCCAACACAGCACCTGGGTCAGGGGCCCGTGCTGACCCCGGAGGCTGAGCCTGGGCAGGGGCCTCCTTGCTTCTTGGAGCGTTGGTTCCCCCACCTGTGAGCGGGGCTCAGCGGGTGACAGGGCCTGACTGAGGGGCCCGGCCCTTACCTCGGAGGCCAGCTGGGAGGGCTGCTTGGCTGAGGTGGTGCCGAAGTCCAGGCCAAACACATCCCGGGACTTCTTAAAGGCGCCCCGCTCCTCAGACGTCACAGTGGGCGCCTCCTCGGATGCGGACGCCCGCTCTGGCACTTCGGCCCCACTGACCTGGATGGGAGGGGGACACACAGGCTCAGGGCGGCGAGGGGACCAGCCCTGGGCTGAGGGGGGCTTCCCGAGAGAGGCTGGGCATGCAATGTGAAAAGCCTGCAGGCTGCAGGAGGCAGAACAGACAGAGTCAGGGGCCCGAGGGGCAGGCGTCCGGTCCTGGGGTCCCAGGTGTCCTGGCCGTGCTCCTGGGGGCTGTCCAGAGCCCTGGGAGGGCCCTGAGGCTGTGCAGAGCTGGGCAGGGTGGGGGCAGGACGCAAGCCTTTCCTTGGTGTCCAGCGGCTGTTTGGGATGCCCCTGGGAGCCCCCCGCCCCGCCCCGCGCCCGTGACCTGGCAGCGCTCACCTCGCTGTCAGAGCTCGGCTGCACGACTTCCCAGGTCTGGAAGTCCACGTCGTAACAATGTAGCTCGTTGGGCAGTGTGTTGTCGGCGGCCCCCCCAAACACATAGAGGTGACGGTCAAAGGCCACCATGGTGTGCCCATAGCGCCGCTGGGGGGGTGGCGGGGAGCCCCGGAGCAGGTGCTCAGTGGGGATCCGTGTCCACCTGGGGCACAGGATGGGGAACCAGTGCTGGGGCGGGGAGCAGCACTCAGCTCCCCCTGCAGCCTCCCTACAGCAGGCCCCTGCTGGGAAGCCCCCCAGCCCACAGCGCAGCAGCCCTGGCCCCATGGCGCTCGGCCATCAGCCTTGCCCAGGTCCACGCAGCCCACGAAAAGCGTCCTGCCCCGGCCCCCCAGCCATGGAGCAGGCAGCAGGGCCAGGGTGTGTGGGGGGGTGTAGACAGGTGCACTCCCAGGTCACCTTGCCCAGTCAGATGATCCTGCAGCCTAGCCCCTACCTATGATCTCTCTCTCTCTCTCTCTCTCTCTCTCTCTCACACACACACACGGGGGCGGGGGCGGGGGCACCTGCACATACCTGCCCTCGTCTATCTGCTACACACACACACACACACACACACAAGGGGGGGTGGGGGTGGCGGCAAGGGCGCCTGCACATCCCTGCCCCGTCTATCTGCCCCCCACCCTATGCGCCCGAGTGTCTGGGAGCTCAGCGGGGACGGCCCACCGTGGCTGCACTCACGTCTTGTCCTTGAACTCGAACTGGAAGAGGTTGTTGGTTATCTTAGCGCCACTCTGCCCCGAGAACACGAACATCTTGTCCCGGCACACCGCCACCGGGAAGTTGCAGCAGGAGGGCGGGATCTCGCCGCTCTGCGCCACCTGGCGGGCAGGGCGGGGAGGGCAGGGAGGACGGCTCAGGCTCCGCCCCCACCGCTCACACAACCTCTGCTGGGGGAAGCCTGGCAGAAACGCTTAGGGCCCGATCTCACCCACCTAGCCCGGTCCTCAGATCCTCAGGGTGAGCGAGAAGCAGCGGGAACCGGGCCTTTCTCCAGGCCAGCGGAACCTTGGGACAAACCGGCCGTGCGCAGGGCACAGGACGGCACCGGGCCCTCTGCGCCCCAGCGAGGCTGGCCTAGGCCCCCCGATCCCATGTGTCGCCCATGCCTCTGCCCCTGCCCATCCAAGAAGCCGTGCAGCCTAAAGTTACTGCCACAGGTGCCGCTGGGATCTGCCGAGCAGGCGAAGCAGGAAGTCAGGCAGCCTCGGCCCCACCCCCACCCCAGTCCCCAGCGGCCCTCACCTCCTCCCAGCAGGTGAGCTCCCGGTCCTGGAGGCCAATGGTCCACATATCGTTCAGCCTGCAGTGGGACACAGGATCAGGAGCCCTGCGGACTGGCTGTCCCCTGCCCTACCCCCTCACTCAGCCCGCAGCCCGCTCCGGGTCACTCCATCCAGCGATTCAAGGGACCACGGGCCTGCTGCAGGAAGCCACCCAGCGGCCTTGGCCCCCACCCCCACCCCCGCTGTCTGCCCATCCTCCCTTCCCCTCACACCCCTTCGTGAGAAGACCCCAACAGCTGGGAGTTTGACACCCACCAGGCTCCGCCTCCCCAGCCCCACCCCCCAGGATGCAGGGAGGCCGTACCTGGCATTGCCGTCATAGCCAGCAAAGATCCAGAGCTTGTCGCTGTACACCGTGGCTCCGTGGGCCGACCTGGCAACTGGCAACCTGCAGCACCAGGGGCAAAACCAGGAGTGAGGCTGCACCGGGCAGGACCCGGCCACGAGGTAAGGCAGGGGCAGAGGCGGCTGCCAGGGCCCCAGGCACCTGCCACGCAGGCCTTAAAGACCTCAGCCCAGGGCGCTGGGACCCAGGCGGCAGCTGGGAGAGGAATTCAGTCATCAGTCACCCACCCAGCCCAGCACCCCCTCCCATGGCCACCAGGGGCGCCACAAAGCCACGCCCCCCCCAAGTGGCTAGCAGCTGGGGGCAGGAGTGGGCAGCAAGCGCTGGGGTCCTTGGAGCTCCTGCAAACGCCACAGGGGGCAGTGCACAGGCCCACAGCCACCCAGGACCCCACCAGACCCAGCGACAAGTCTCTCACCGCCCTTCGATTTTCCACTCGGTCCACTGGCCAGTCGCAAACTTGTACTCAAACAGGTCGTTTTTATTCTTCAGGTTAGAATTGGAATAAATGTCCCCAGTGTAGCCCCCTGGTGGCAAGAGTGAGCCACAGTCACTCCCAGAGGCAGAATTTAAGTCTTCAACACCCCCCTACCCCACCCCACCCCACCCCTCCGTGAGTGGAACACAATTTGGCCATCTTTAAAGGGCACCTCCTGGGGCTGGCGCTGTGGCGTAGTGGGTAAAGCCGCCACCGCCGCCTACGATGCCAGCATCCCATATGGGCACCAGTTTGAGTCCCAGCTGCTCCACTTCTGATGCAGCTCCCTGCTAATACATATGGGAAAGCAGTGGAAGATGGCTCAAGTGCTTGGGCCCCTACACCAACGTGGGAAACCAGGATGGAGTTCCAGGCTCCTGGCCTTGACCGGGACCTGCCCGTGCCATTGTGGCCATCTGGGGAGTGGGCCAGCAGATGGAAGGGCTCTCTCTCTGTCCCCTTCCCTTCTCTCTGCTTTTTCAGATAAGTAATTTTTAAGTGCACCTGCTGCCTGCCGGGCTCTGTGGACACACAGCTGAACAGGGCTGTGCTCCCTGCCCAGGCCAGTCCCAGAGGCTCCCAACCTAGCCCCGGGAACCCAGGATGGTTAGGGGAAAGGGGCTCCCAGCCAGTGCAGCAATTCTGAGGGCTCTGGCATCCGGGGCAGGCACCGGCTAAGTGCAGCGGGTGCCCAGATGCCCGAGCCCAGCGCTGGCGGGGGCAGGGCACCCATGGGCCCAGCGCGGGGGTGAGGGCTCCTTACCAAACACGAACATGCTGCTCCCATACACGACGGCCGAGTGGTGGTAGCGGGGTGCTGGTGGGGTCCCTGTGGTGAAGGCCCTGGGGCAGGCACAGGGGTATTGGGTGTCAGCAAGGGGCCGGCCACCCGGACCACACCCCCTGCACATCCCTCCTCCAGCTGGGTATTCTAAAGGTGAAACCTGTCCCATTACAAGACTTTCAGGAAAGCAGCAATAAGGAAAAAACAACAGAACAGGCACCGAAACTCTCTCGGCTCCAGAAAATGGGGATTCTGCAGTCCGCTTTTCCAGCTACACGGGGGAACACGCCTCCGTCCTCACGCTGCTCCCGCACTGGTGGTCTCCGCAGTGCGGGGTCCACGCAGCTGACTGAATGAGGGCACAACTTGCTTATACTGCTGAGCTAGGCCGGCTGCTTTGCTGAGTTTGACCCCTGAGCACAAACACCGGGTTTGCAGGGTGGTCTCTGCAATTCACCTGGAACTACTGGCTGTGCTAGAAAATCGAGTGGTGGAAATGACCCGTGAGCTTCGGCAGCGGCTATGGGTCCCAGGGAACTCGCGTGACCTCCTGCTCGGTCAAAGGGGCGCAAGCGAGGTGCGGGGGGTGTGAGGGGGCCGTGCACATAGCAGGGAGTGCGGTGCACGAGGGCAGCCTGCGTGAGTGCACAGCAGAGCTCGGGGGAGCCCGGCACGTCCTGTGCTCGGGATCCGCATCTCCCCGTTCAAACGTGAGCAACTCCTGCGGAGGGGCCGCTTTGCTGCCGATGGGCACCAATGTGCTGGGCTCAGAGAGGGCAGGCACCCAGCCCAGGACCACACAGCGGGGGAGGCTGGGGCTTCTGTGCTGCCACTGTGGGGACTTCTGGGCCCTATGAGACAGGCAGGGGACAGGAAGTAGCAGCTCCGAGTCAATTCTGGAGGGTCCCATCAAGCTGGTGCCCGCCCCTTCAACGTGCCCCCACATCAAATCCACCCCATTGCAGAGGGGGACTCATGCAGGGAGCCTCAGAGTGGGTCCCTCCTCCTCGCTGCCTCTCTCTGGCTTTCTGTGAAGAGCTGACTCTGGGGGCTGACGCTGTGGCACTGGGGGTAAAGCTGCCTCCTGCAGTGCCAGCATCCCATATGGGCACCGGTTCAAGTCCCAGCTGCTCCACTTCCCATCCAGCTCTCTGCTATCGCCTGGGAAACCAGCAGAAGATGGCCCAAGTCCTTGGGACCCTGCACCCGTGTGGGGGACCTGGAGGAAGCTCCTGGCTCCTGGCTTCGGATCGGCGAAGCTCCAGCCACTGTGGCCATCTGGGGAGTGACCCAGCGGGTGGAAGACCTCTCTCCCTGCCTCTGCGTCTCTGTGACACTGCCTTTCCTATAAGTACCACTGTGCACGGGGAAGAGGGCGGGGTCCCGGCTGCGCACCTGCACCAGGAGCAGTCCTTCACGTCGAAGCGCAGGAGGTCGTTGAGCATCGTCTTCCTGAAATGCAGCGGGAGGCAGGTGGCATTGGCAGGGGGTACGCTGCAGAGCTGCAGACAGGCACTGCACGCAGCCCCGGCAGGGCTGTCTCCTCTGGCTGAGTCGCTGACCCAGTCGGGCACCTGGCCAGAGCCAGGCAACCAGCTAATGCCCGAGGGACGAAAGCGGTACACAGAGGAGACCCTCCCCCTGCTGATGTGGGTACTGGGGCTGCCACACAGGCAAGAGCATGATCCTGACCCCCCAGGAGCCCACCCAGAGGCAGGTGGGAGGGCACGAGACAACCCCCAGGCCAGTCATGGCTTGGAACTCAGAGCAACCTCCAGAACCACAAAGCACCACCAGGAGGTGCCTGTCCTCTCTCATCTCCTTGTGTATGTAGCAACCGGAGCGCGCGTTGTGGCATAATGGGTTAAGCCGCCGCCTGGGCCGCCCACAGCCCGTATCCAGGTGCCTGGGTTCAAGCCCTAATCTCCACTTCAGATCCAGCTTCCCGCTAATGCGCCCTGGGAGGCAGCCGGTGATGGCTCAGGTGCTTGGCTTTCTGCCACCCGCTGTGGAGACCAGATGGAGTTCCCCATCTCCTGGCCTTAGGGGGTAAAAAACGCAACCAGGGTGTTCTCACACCAGGCTCCGCCTTGCTCAGTGTGCACGGTGGAGTGTGTGTGTGTGCTCCCCATCTCCATTTTATAGAAGATGAAACAGCCTGGGAGATAAAAAAGCTGAACTTGAGGCCGGCGCCGCGGCTCACTAGGCTAATCCTCCGCCTGCGGCGCCGGCACACCGGGTTCTAGTCCCGGTTGGGGAGCCGGATTCTGTCCCGGTTGCCCCTCTTCCAGGCCAGCTCTCTGCTGTGGCCAGGGAGTGCAGTGGAGGATGGCCCAGGTGCTTGGGCCCTGCACCCCATGGGAGACCAGGAAAAGCACCTGGCTCCTGGATCCTGCCATCGGATCAGTGCGGTGCGCCGGCTGCGGCGGCCATTGGAGAGTGAACCAACGGCAAAGGAAGACCTTTCTCTCTGTCTCTCTCTCTCTCTCACTGTCCACTCTGCCTGTCAAAAAATAAATAAATAAATAAATAATTAAAAAAAAAAAAAAGCTGAACTTGAGGCCACCCCTTCCTGATTCACACCCCAGGAAGCCACCCTTCTTTGGCATACCCAGGGGAAAAAACCACACCCAGGGAAAGACAAGTTTGCATCCTGTTTCTTGGTGTCCCCATTGTTAAACAGAATCCTGGGAGGCCACTGCTTCAGACTGAGCTCCTGCGCTAGGCCAAACCAAAATGGCGTCACTCCTGCTAAACGCCTCGTAAACAGAAAATCAAAGGAAGTGGAGAGATCCCCAAACAGGTGCAGCCGGCACACCTGATTCAGCATCACAACCAAGTCCCCTTCACTGTAACCGTTACCAAAAATGTAAACTGCAGCAACCTACGCCTCACCCAGCAGGGTTCTTGTCTGTTGCTTAGTGCCCTAGCCCCAACCTTATAAAACCCCCTGTTCTACCAGCCAAGGTGGCTGCTCCTCCGAGTTTGTATGATAGAGGTTGTACTGATTTTTGAATTACCAATAAAAGCCAACCGCCTTTTGTCTTTTGACACTTTGTATGTAGCAGCTTACAGAAAGGGCTGGGCTTCTTGCTACACAGTTGCCACACACGAACTGCCTACTAGGCAGAATGGAGGGGTCTATTTCCCACCCACTGCCCTGGGCAGAACACCAACACCTGCTCTGCCCCGGCACTCCCGCTCTCTCCGGCTAACACCCGCGGGCGGGATCTCCCTTCTTTCATCTGTTCAGTGGACAAACCCTGCACTGTCTGGGCTGGGATACAGAGACGCAACGAGCACCAATGTCTATGTGCTACAGGGACCAAGGGAGACAGTGAAGAAGAGCAGGGGAGGGGATGGCTGCCTGTATGCCCAGGTGGCCAGGGAGGGTCTCACTCACAAGGAGCATCATAGGACAGGCAGGGAAGAGCCAGGGCAGTGCACATGCAGTAGGGCAGCCAGCGTGGCCCAGTGCAAGGAGGGGACAGAATGGGGAACGGTGGGGTGGACACAGAGTAGGGGGCTAGGGGCCGGCGCTATGGCGCAGCAGGTTAACACCCTGGCCTGAAGTGCTGGCATCCCATATAGGCGCTGGTTCAAGTTCTGGCTGCTCCTCTTCCAAACCAGCTCTCTGCTATGGCCTGGGAAAGCAGTGGAAGATGGCCCAAGTCCTTGGGCCCCTGCACCCACGTGGGAGACCCTGAAGAAGCTCCTGGCTCCTGTGTTGGGATCAGCTCAGCTCTGGCCCTTGCAGTCATTTGGGGAATGGAAGACCTCTCTCTCTCTCTCTGGCTCTATTTCTCTCTGTAACACTTTCAAATAAATAAAATAATTCTTAAAATAAAAATAAAAAAGATGCTGCTAGGGATGCCTGCATTGTACATCGGAGCACCAGGGTTCAAGTCTCAGCTCTGCTCCTCACTCCAGCTCCCCGCGTGCAAGGGCCCAAGCCCTATCCCACAATGCTTCTCCCTGCCTGGTCCAAATACCCGGATAGTCACAGTCACTCACCCGTTGTCACCACCAAATACATAGATGGCATCTTTATAAGCCACCACCGTGTGTTTGCTCCGGCTGCAAAGAAAGAAAGGGGGATGGCTGGTGAGGCCAGGGTCCTGGGTGGGTGGGTGGGGCACCCAAAGAACAGAACTACGCATGAGGACTGCCACATGACCCAGATAGCAGGTTACAATTGCCAGGATCCAGAGACTTCTAAACCCACCCCTCCCAAAGGACTCTGTACGTGGGCCTCTCTGGACATCCCACGACACGGCACCTAGGGACCCCCTCGACCCGAGACCCACCAGATCAACAGCTCTCGGACTCTGCGCAGGTGTCCCACCCCACCCCGACACCCTCGCCAGCTCCGGACACCGTCCCACGGGCACCATCTCCGTCATCACCACTTCCAGATCGCAGCCCCGGAACACCACGTCTCGGTCTCGCCCCTGGACCCCGCCCTGGGACCCCCTTGAACCCCGCCGCCGTACCGGGCACCCACAAACTCGTCGCAGGGCGGGAGGCGCCGCCAGCGATGCACCGTCTCGAACGGCCCAAAGTTGAGTGTCAGGTACTCGACACTGTCCGAGCAGCTGTGGTCAAAGTCCACGCTTGGGGCTACCTTGGACCGCGCGCCACCGCCCAGGGCCCCGGCCCCGATCGGGC
This sequence comes from Oryctolagus cuniculus, assembly GCF_051225735.1. NCBI lineage: Eukaryota > Metazoa > Chordata > Mammalia > Lagomorpha > Leporidae > Oryctolagus > Oryctolagus cuniculus. The sequence goes on from NC_142887.1 coordinate 32,820,214, forward strand.
CCCCGGAGCCACCCGGCCCAGCCATCCCGGGTCCCGCCGGGTTGGCCACCGGGGCCGCAGGACTTGCGGCCACCGCCCCGGAGGGACTACATCTCCCGACGGGCCTTGCGCCGACGCGAGCGGCACTTCCTGCCAGCTCCGGGGGTTCGTCGGCCCGCACTTCCCGGCAGGCCTAGCGCTCTGCGTGACGCGACGGGCGAGCGCGGAACCTGGTCTCTGGCCTTGTGGCCAGCGTGTAACCCTCTAGAACGCATTTCTTACGAAATATGGGCGCCAGGGACTGAGGTGTCCCGTCTCCAGTTCCCCCGAGCTTGCTAGGCCCACTCCACCCGCAAACCCATCAGACCGGGATCTCGTTTCCCGGCATGCCCTGTGTCTGCGCGGGGTTGCGGCTGGGATCGTCCGCCACTTCCGGAAACCCAGACTATGGGTTCCGGGCTCGGCAGCGGCTCCCGTCGGCGACCCGCCGAGCCCCTCCTGGCTGTCGCCTCCCTAGCCGTGAACCTCCAGCCTCCCGGCTCCCGGTGTCGCGGAGCCTCCAGATTCTCACTCCTACTTCTGTCACCTGCGAGATGGGATTGCAGAAAACTGGCGGCAGTGAGCGGCGTGGGGTCTGTGTCGGGACCAGCTCCTGCAGACCGCCCCACAAAGTGTGCCTTTGCACCTGCTGTCGCTTCTACCTGTCTGCTAAAGCCAAAGGCACTTGCTGAAAAGCCCCGTCTGGCCTTGGTGGGGAAGATGGGGGCGGGCGGGGGTGTGCTCAGGGGCCAAGCTTCCCTGTCGTGACACCTAGCGTTCTGTGCTCGTGCCTGATAGCGATTACACCGGGAGTCACACAGATCTGGGAATGTGTGCGTTTTAATGTTCAGGTACTATCTAACACGACCTGACCCAACCGCGGTTAAAGCAGCAGCGCCTGGCGCGCCCCCGGTGCAGGCTGTCAGTGCCGGCCGAGGCTCTGGGCGCGTGCGCATCTTCTGCAGGCAGTCGATGCCTCTCTAAGGGGGTGGTGCCAGGCTGCTGAAGGCAAGCACTGTGAGAGGACTCGGGTTCTGCCCTGGGAAGTCCTGGGAAACTGGAGGTTGATTGGCACCTGCCCCTGGGGCTCGGCCTCTGCCCCTGGGGCCCCAGCATGGCCGCCCAGATCCAGCGTGTGAAGCTCAGGATCCTTTCCCGGTGAGCCAGGACATGTCGCCAGTCCTGCGGGAATGAGGAGAGAGATGGGGCTCAGGGCGGGCGGAGAGCAGCGCAGGCTCCCCACTCGGGCCTGCTCTGTGGCAGCCCTGGGGCCCAGAGGGGATGAGCATCTGGGCAGACAAAGGTGCAGGCTCTGGGCTGAGACGGGAAAGAGTCGGAGGCGTGACCCGGAAGGACAAGAGGTGTGAACAGGAAGGGCAGAGGTTGGCGCACGTACTTGCTGTGCAGCGTGAACAGTCTTTGCGAAGGCAAAAAGGACAGAAACGGCCAGGGAGAGAGCATGTCAGTCACCATCACGCTCCCCTGCTGGACCGCCACTGTTTGCAGACTGTCCCGTAGCCTCTAGCTCCCACTGGCCCTCCAGGCTTGCCCCCGCCCCGGGGATCCTCAGACGGGGACCAAGAGTGAGGGGAAGGGCTTGCCCGGGTGCCTGGCTGCCCGGTGGGCAGCTCCAGCCAGTCTTTCAGGGCACCAGAGCCTCCCGCGCCCACACTCACTCCACCTCCCGCTTCCGGATGGCGCGGCCAGAGGCCAGCACCTCAGCCACCTTGGACACGATGGGATCGTAGTTCATGCTGGCCACGGCAATCACCTCGTCGCCTCTGTAGGGGGGAGGGTGGCTGAGCGCCAGGCCTCTTCCGCAAGACCTGGTGCACTCCTGTTCAGCTGGGACCCCCAGGGAGAGGAGCAGGGGGAGGGTCCCGGCTCCAGCCCACCCTGCCTGCTTCGAAGGTTTTCACTGCGGGGCCCAGGCGGGCTGTGGGCTCCAGCTTAGCAGAGCTTGAGCCTTCTGTCTCCTGCGTGGGCTCAGGGCGGGCTCCTGCCCTGTGCTCTCCACTGTCTGCCGGGGCGACCTCCCTCCGTGCAGAAGGGGGCGCCGCAATCAAAACCCACTTGGCAGAGCGGTCCTGCACGGAGGCCGCCCCACCCCACCTCCTGCCCAGGGTGCCTCCCTTTGCTCCCTTAGCCGACTCCTGGATGAGGCCCCACCGCTGCTCTCTCACTTGGTGTAAAAAGCCACGAACTTCAGCTCCTCCAGAGCCCCCTGGATGATGACGTCATCGAAGCCTTCTCCGTAGCCTGTGGGCCA